>NC_071388.1:130128739-130437846 GCF_022682495.2 Desmodus rotundus
AACCCACAGCTTAGTACCTGTGAAATGTTAAGCTTGGCTTGTTAACTGAAATGCAGTGCTATTAAAATAAGGGGCAAGATGAAATTTCTTTATGATAATTTCAGAAGTTCTTATTTAAATATGCTTTTAAAATTCAGGCCAACACCATCTTAGTGTCTGACATAATACATTTGGTTGACTTTTATCTACGGCAATAATGATAGCTGAAAATGTCACTGCCATTACAGAACACATTGCGTGCTCTTGTGAGATGCCCTTATGCAGCCTAACTGCTAGGCAGAACAGCAAATTGCTGGACTCAGATAGTCTTCTTTTAGCGGCTTGGTATTTGTATGCTTTTAACTGGAACACAATTATAGAGCCTTCTTCTTGAGCAGGTTGTGTTTTGTAGTGAGTAAATACAAAAGATTGTTTTTATTCCTCTTTATGTCTTGGGGTACATTTAAAAAAAAGATTTTGTTTATTTATTTTCAGAGAAAAGGAGGGAGAAAGAGAAGGAGAGAAACATCAATGTGTGTTTGCCTCTCACGCACCCCCATCTGGGGATCTGGCCCCTCAACCCAGGCATGTGCGCTGACTGGGAATCGAACCAGCGACCCTTTGGTTAGCAGGCTGATGCTCAGTCTACTGAGCCACACAAGTCAGGGACTTTTTTTGTTTGTGTGAGAGGAAATATCTTTGATGTGTAGTTGGGATACAAATTTAGGACCAAAACATTTAAAAAAATTTTCATGCAGACTTCAGGTTCTTGATTTAAAAGAGCTTTGTTTTTCAAAGTGCTGAGTCTAATATTATTTTGTTTAAATTATTAATGGGACTGAATTGTAAAGTGAAGAATGGATTATGGAGAGAGTGGAGAAGGCACAAATAATTTAGCATCATGGGGAAAGCCACATCTGCTGGTTGATGTGGAGAGAGTTGGTGTGAATTTCTGTGTGTAAGTGCCATCTGTTGGTCACACTCTCCAAGGTTTCATGTATACACCTGATCTCTCACAGCTGACTTTCAACTGGTTTTGAAAATGGCATGGATGTGAATTTGGTATATTATAGCCCTGGTGACTATCATTATATATAAATATATTTCTGCTTCTAGGTTCCCTACCAATTCTACAGCTTTAAATTGTAGCAAATATCACCATTTTCATTGAACTTTAGGCACAGTGCTTTGCTTTGCTTTTCTCATGTTTGCAGTAATGCGATGTTTCTTTTCCAGTGTTCTCTGCAGGTCAGGCATCAAAGCATCACTTTAGCACTGTCTTCATGAAAAGGCAATAAATATGAAGCAGTCTCTGAAGGTACCAGCAGAGTTTACATAATGATGATTAAGGCTCTAATTGATGGTACCCTTGATACAATGTTCAGTATACCCTGAAAAAATATTAGCCAGCACTGTGAGTGAATGACAATCAGAAGAAATATGGACACCACTATTGAGTGGTTCAAAATTGTCTCAGTGGCATAACATCTGGTGTATTCAGCCCAATATGCATGAAGGCAACAACCCATCAATATTGTCAATTTGTCCCATCAGGTTACAGGAAAGTCTGATCTTCTCTAGTGGAGGGAGGCCTCACTTCCCAGGCCCAGCTCTTCAACAAAGGTTTAATTAGCACCTCGTTTCTCTATGTCAAATCCAGGCTTAGTAAAAGAGTTTGAGTTCGTAGAACACATGAAAGTTCAAACATGCTTGGGTGTTTCAATTTAATTTGGGTTTTGTTTATATATCAAGCTTATGTTTATTTCATAGCATAGCTGTGAGTATTTATGGGATGATATAAGAAAGGGACCTGGCTGAGTGCCACATGGCAGTCTGAAAATGCTCATTGGCCATGGTCAAGATAAAGAAGAAGATACTCAGCTGTGGTGCTCCTTTCTGTAAATATTGAAAACATCTGACTAAGTCACCTTTTCTAGGTTTGTCTCACCTGGCTCAGTTTGTCCCCCTATTATAACCTCCAGATAAACAGCATTGTTTTCTTTTTTAAGAATATGACTGACGTCTTTTTTATGAGTCTTCACGAATGAAGTTTCTTTCAATTCTATTTGCTTAAATAAAAATTCAACCTGCTTTTCAAGAGGGATGTGTAGGTAAACACAGCTTGCCTCCTCACACAACCACATAAAAATTACGACTAAACTATAGAACAATCATCACTCAGAACTGTTGGAAATTGAGTTGAAGGGAAGTATGACACTATGGAACTGAAGAAAGCACATCCATCCAGACTGGTAGGAGGAGAAGATATGCAGAATTGGCTGGTCTCACACCAAGTGAAATGGAAAAAATTTGAGAGGGATATATCTCAGGAGTGAGGAGTCCTAGCTCCCCACCAGGCCCCCAACCCAGGAAGATAAGTCCCCATAACTCCTGGCTAAAAAACCCAGTGGGGATTGAGTCTGTGGAAGAAACTTCTGGAGTCCAAAGCAGTTCCCCTAAAAGAACCCACACATGAACTTACTCAGATTCACTCCCTCTGAGCTCCAAAAATAGGGTGGCAGTGTGAAAGGCACCAGTAGCATACAGGGAGGAACTGAAGTGTCTGGCATCAGTGTAGGAGATAGGGGGACAGCTTTCTCCCACACAGAAAGATAGGCAAAGGCCACTGTCTCTTTTCTGAGCCTTCCCCCCACAGAGGCAAAGAACCAGCAGAAAGGTGTCATATCTGAGACCCATCAACCTTGTTAACACCATTTGTTCCACTCTGGAGATACCCCAAGGCTCTGTGAATTTTCCATATGGATGGCTGGTCTTGGATCATGCTTCACAACTTCCTAAACCCTATCAAACAACCAACAACCAGCCTTAGTAAGCCCCTAGCCCCCGTGCCTCTTGCTAAGTGGCCCCAGGCCTGCCACTAGCAGCAGGCAGGCTATGTTCATAGCTTGGCTTCATCGGGGAACCTAGAAGCCCAGTAGCCATCACAGACTGCTTTGCAGATCCTGCAGGATGGCCCTGGGAATTACTCAGGTGGTGCCTGACATTGGCCTGCACCACCCAGGACACCCCAGACACTGAACACCAAGTGAACAGCTACACACCATGTTGGAGCACCACCACCCTGCCCCTGCACAGCTGATCCTCCACAGAGGGCAGAGGTTGGTGGTCAGTGGTCACAGTCAGTCCTTGCAGCTGACTGGCCTGGGTTAATCCCTCCTATTGACCTGACAACAGCAATCAAGGCTCAACTACAAAACGAGGGTGTATTCAGCTCACATGAAGGGTGCACCTTGAGTACCCAGCTTGGGTGATAGGGGAGGCTGTGTCATTGGACCCTATAGGACACCTACTACATTAGGCTATGCAACCAAGACAGGGAGTCATAGCAGCTCTATCTAATACATAGAAACAAACACAAGGAGACAGCCAAAGTGAGGAGACAAAAAAACATGGCCCAAATGAAAGAACAGATCAAAACTCCAGAAAAAGAGATAAACAAAATGGAGATAAGCAATCTGTCAGATGCAAAGTTTAAAACACTCATTATGAGGTTGCTCAAAGAACTTAGTGAGGACCCCAAGAGTATAAAAAAGATCCAGTCAGAAATGAAGGATAAACTAATTGAAATAAAAAACAGTTTACAGGGAAACAACAGTAGAATGGATGAAGCCAAGAATCAAATCAATGGTTTGCAACATAAGGAAGAAAACAAACAAACAAACAATCAATCAGAACAAGAAGAAGAAAAAAGAATAAAAAAATAAGGATAGTATAAACAGGCTCTGGGACAACTTCAAGCATTCCAATATTCACATCATAGGGGTGCCAGAAGGAGAAGAGAAAGAGCAAAAAAATTGGAAATCTATTTGAAAAAATAATGAAAGAAAACTTTCCCAATTTGGTGAAGGAAATAGACATGCAAGTCTAGGATGCACAGAGACTCCCAAACAAGATGGATGCAAAGAGGCCCACTCCAAGATACATCATAATTAAAATGCTAAAAGTTAATGATAAAGAGAGGATCTTAAAAGCAGAAAGTGAAGAGCAATTAGTTACCCACAGGGGTTCCCGTAAGACTGTCAGCTGACTTCTCGAAAGAAATTTTGTAGGTTCAAAGGAATTGGCAAGAAATATTCAAAGTTGTAAAAAACAGGGACCTATAGCCGAGATTGCTCTAGCCAGCAAAACTATCATTTAGAATTGAAGGGCAGATAAAGAGCTTCTCAGACAGGAAAAAAACTGAAGGAGTTCATCATCACCAAACCATTATTTTATGAAATGTTAAAAGGATTTATTTCACAAAAAGAAAAAGATCACTATGAACCACGAACAATTAAATGGCCCAAATATACATCTATCAGAAATTTAATCTAAAAAAAACAAACTAAGCAAACAAGAACAGAGATAGTCATGGATGTAGAGAGCATTTTGATGGTTGCTATATGGGAGGGGGGTGTGGGGAAATGAGTGAAAAGGTGAGGGGATTAAGATGTACAAGTAGGGAGTTACAGAATGACTATGCTTATGCAAGTGCAGTATAGGGAATGGGTAGCCAAAGAACCTACACATGACCCATGGACATGAACAATGGTGTGGGGATTGCCTGGATGAGTGGGGGGTGCTGCATGGAGGAGAGAAAAGGGGGAAAAATTAGGATAACTGTAATAGTATAATCAATAAATATAATAAATTAAAAAATTCTAGAGATCTGTTGCACAATGATGCAAATATAATTAACACTACTAAACACTAAATTTAAAAATGGTTAAGATGGTAGATTTTTGTCATGTGTTTTTATGACAATGAAAAGCTCAAAAATAAATAATAATTATTAAAAATTCAACCTGTTTTTAAAGATCCAGTCCAATTTTAACCTGTTCCATGGAAATTCTTTAAAAAGTGGAAAGCCTGGAACACAGGTAATCTTCAATAAATATGTATAGGGTGAATTAATGAATGAGTGAATGAAGAGTTAAAAGGGATTGTCAATCCTTCCAAACTCTATGGTACTTTTTCCTACACATGTTGTTACAATTAAAAATATAAAATATTACTTTACTGTTCTTAAAGGAGGAAGAAACTTATGGATAGAAAGTGACATCTGAATCTTTGCATTTGCATAGAGAAAATAGTTGTTTCTAAGAAATGATGAGTTTATTCAAACCAAACAGTTATTAGTTAGCAGAAATATGAGTGTATATTTTATTTTTAAAAAACATTTTATTTGTTTATTTTTAGAGAGAGAGGAAGAAAGGGAGAAAGAAAGGAAGAGAAACATCAATGTGTGTTTGCCTCTTGCATGCCCCCTACTGGGGACCTGGCCTGCAACCCAGGCATGTGCCCTGACTGAGAATCAAACCAGCGAACTTTGAGTTTGCAGACCAGCACTCCATCCACTGAGTCACACCAGCCAGGGCAATTTTCTTTAAACTGATGTATTTTGTATGGCCTTGGAAACAATACTTAACCTTCTGGGTTTCAGTTTCCTTGTATACTAAATAAGGTCACTCTAACGTAATCTCCAAGAAACATTTCAACTTTGAAAATATGATTCTATAAACAAAAATAATGCATCTGAGTAAGACCACATGACAGTAGCAATGTACCCCTAAATACCAATATAATAGAGTTTTTACTAAAGTGTTGTTTATGTTAATTAAATACAGGTCATTGAATGAATTAATGTGAAAATTGAGGATCAGAGTTTAGTGACTTGCCAAAGGCAAAGACATTTACTAGACAAAATTATTCTACCAAAAACTACAAAGGGAGCAAAATATGTTATATCAGTTAAGTTTCTTATGTTGCAAATAAGAGGAAAAATCACTGTGGCTTAAATGACAAGAGAAATTCACTGGCTCACAACTGAACAGTTTCTCAGTTGGTCTGATATAAGGTGAGGCTTGAGCTTACAGCTCTAAAGATTTAATGATCTGATTTTTCTTCCTCTTTCTCCCTGGCCTTGAGTTCCCTGACACTTCTAGATACCCTGTTTGATGTTAACACAATAAATTTGGAATTTCAAATTTCCTATTTCACACTAGAAGAGCCAAGAATAAATAGTAGCATATGGAAGTGAACTATCTGAGCATTCTTTGATAATATATTAATATCTTTGAATTAATTTGCTTTATTTCAGGTATGTGTTGCTCTATGAACCAATTATTGCAATCAAGAGAAATGAGATACTCGATAAGTTTAACACAATTAGGGCCTATTCTTGAGGTCTTGGGTGTGGGGGCAAACCACTTTGACTACAATGAGGGGGAGAAGAGATGATTGTCTAAATAAAATTTAGGAAAACTTTCCAAAGAAGAGGGAAAATCAATACAGGAAAGTCAAAAACAGATAAACAATAAGAAACTAATTTTTTGTTAGTTTTTCTTATTAAACATTTACTGAGTATATATACATAATAGGATCTGTTAGCAACTAGGAGTGCAGGGTACATGAAGACAGACAACAAAACCTTTATGAGAAGCAATGTGGTTAGTGTGCTAATGTCCTGCTGGGAGAAGCACAGGGATCTTGAGTATTGGGCATTGATCAGGAACTAAGTTAACTATCTTCTGCTTAAAGGTTGAATAACCTGCTTAAGATAGTACTAATAACATCAATGCAATCATGCAATCATACTACGCAGCCTTTGCCATTCACCTGTCTTAAGCAAAGACAAATTTATTGCAAGGAGACATTGTAGCCATATAGTCAAAGAGTTGGGGAACAAGGACTCTACAAGGATGGCGACTAGACTAGCTTCAAGGATCTCAGAAGTAGTGATTCATGAAAACACTTTTTGTAACAGCTGCCAGAATGATCATGGGCAGCTCTAGCACTGACAAGAGAATATGGAGGAGGATAGGTGGAGCTTCAGAAAATACTTCTCTGAGGGGGTAAGCTTTGAAATGAGTCTTGAATTTATAACACAGATGAAGAAGGGAGTAAGAACGGTCCATGAGTAAGCCAGAGCCTGGCTTAAGCCTGGAGGCATGGGAGACCTAGCTATGGTCAGGAGGCTTCCATAGTTTGTTGTGCTTAGATTTCAGAGTGTATGTGGGCAACTTATGGGTATAACTGGGCACCTTCATAACTAGGCACCTGGCAAAGTGGGCAGGTGCCTAGTTATGAAGGGCTTTTTATATAATGGCAAGGAATTTGAACTTCATCCTTCAAATAAATGGACCCATTGAAAGACTTTAGTGTAGGAAGTAGCATGTTTCAATTTACATAACAGGCATTATGAAGAAAATTAATTTAGTATCCATAAGTAAACAGGAAGATGGACAATACATAATAATATTCATATTTCTTTTCTGGGAGTATATTGTGATACTACACCCTTCTCACCCCCATTCCACCCTCCAGAAAAAAGAGGGAATAGGGGAGGGAAAGGAAGATCAGGTTTGAATGGAAAAGAACATTTTGGGTATATGCTTTAGATGCCTTCAAGCGAAGATATCTAGTTAGAAGTTGAGATATGAATTAGAGAAAAACTTGCAGAGTACAGACATTTGAAGGGAAAAGAGGAGAAAGCTAAGGGTGGGACATTAAGTACTATCAATATTTAAGTGTTGGAATGAGGAAGAAACAGAGCAAGGCAAATGGGAGGAAAATAAAAATAGTTTTTATCTCTTTCAAGATTATCAAGAAAAATAATGTCAAATGCCACCAAGATTTATTTTTTTTAAAAAAATGACAGAAAACTAACTTGAATTTGACCAATACATACATCATTAGCCGTGTTATGGGAGAAGTTTTGTAGCTTGGTGCTAGCAGAAGTCAGGTATTGTAGCATGAGGATAGGAGGTGAGGAAGTAAAGATATCAAGGGTTGACTGGTCTTTCTTGAAGTTTGTTCATAAAAGACAGGAGAAAGATAGTGGTAAGACACAGGAGGGAGAGAGAAAAAATTTTTTTAAATGGAAAGTATTTGAAAACAAGTACACACTATGTTTAAAAAAAATGAGGCTGGGAAGATGCTTACAGAAGGAAAAGAAGATAACTGGTGAAGAGATCTCCGAGGAATGGAGAACAGTACTGGGAGCGAGTGGCAGTGTTAGACTTGGGCAGAAGGAGGGACATATTTATTGCAGTGCACAGGCCAGCAATATTTGGCTCTGTCATGACTACAGACCTGAATTCCTTAGGAAACAAATCTCTGAACATTTAAACAGAATTTCATAAAAACTCAATAACTGAGGTTTTATAGGTTATAATATCCATTGTTAGAAGGTATTAATGTCATATCAGCTATGGTGGAACATTTTATAACTTCATTTAGATCTCGTTTCTGAAGTGGGGAATTGACATAAAGGGAATTTTCCCTCTTAATGTTTCTAATATTTCAAAGAACAGGCTGACCTGATCCTCTCCAGATGCTTTTCTTTCTTGATTTTCTAATTAAATCCAGATGAATGTTTCAGCTTGAAACCGGACCATGAAATGATATTATTTAGGTGTGAATTGTGAAAAAATTATTTACCTTCATGTTTCAAATTGACCCAAAGAAATAAAATTCAAGTATTTATTTTGTTCTTGGGTAGGCTGTACGTGTGTTTTAGAAAGTATGAAGTTTTATAAGAAGAATAAATTTTAAAAACTTAGTGATTTCACTGAATTAGAAATGCATGTTTTAAGAAAATGGTTAATTTACAGTGTTGTTTGACAACACTGGCATTTTTTAGTTTTTATTTTTTAAAAGAAAAGCTCCCCATTTTTCCATTGTCTCTCTTCCTGCAAGCTGATATTTAGAAGTAAATTTCAATATCTTGTTTTGTCATTGGAATGAAAGGAGGTATAATAGAGAATTAAGTGAACCTATAAGAATCCTTGTCTCCTATTTAAGTCTGAGTAATGCAACTTCTTTATGGCTGCTTTTTGATGACAATGACTTTTAATCATTCTGTTTCTGTTATTTCTGCTTTAAAATTTTTGTGCTTTTCTTTTTCTTACTATTTCTATTGTCTATATTTGCAAAGAAGTTAATAGACTCTTAGAAGCAGAAAATAGCAAAGGTGTGACTTGTGGGCCAGATCCAGCCTGTAGGTGTGTTTTGACATTTACAATGTTTTTGAAAGTATTGTGTTGTTAATAATTGCTAAAATTAATGAATTAGATTATTTCCAATAAAAGCTCTGTAAATGGACTTCCATTTCTTCTTTTTGGTGGATTTGTGACCAGACTTTTTCACCTAGGAGACTTGTAATTCCTGATTCCTGACAATTCCCAAACTGTCTTGGATTATTCTGATCCTGGAATTCATTTCTTTGGACTCTACTCCAAAATTCTTTCTGTAAGTCATTTTTTTGTATTGTTATTCTGTTACAGCTGTCCCATTTTTTTCCCTTTGTCCTTCTCTGCCCTTTCCACCACCCGCTCCCACAGCCAATCCTCACACTGTTGTCCATGTTTGTGGGTCATTCATACATGTTCTTTGTCTAGTCCCTTCCACTTCTTTCCTACATTATCCCCCTCCTCCCTTCCCTCTGGTCACTTCCCATGTTTCCATGCCTGGATGGTTCTATTTTGTTCATTAGATTCCTCTTATAGGTGAGATCATATGGTATCTGTATTTCACACACTGGCTGGAATACTACGCAGCAGAAAGAAAGAAGGAACTCCTGACCTTTTGTGATAGCATGGATGGAACTGGAGAATGTTATGCTAAGTGAAGTAATCCAAAATTCTTAACAGGTACAGAAGGTTTCCATATTCAGTGCCAACATTATAATTATTTCCAGAATATTTGTTGAAGAAAGAAGAGGGAATGCTGTTCAGGAAGATCTAGAAGGGTGAACCTAGGGCTGGAGCTCTTTTTAAGTGCCCTATTGGATGCTATGCAGCTGTTTGTCCTTAACTCATCAGAGTTCACAGAACAACAATAGTTTATCATTTCCAACCAGGGCCTGTGCCAATCAATTCTCCAGCACTAAGGTTGTGGAGAGGACATGACAATACTTCATTGTTAATTACCAGGAAGGGTGGCCTGAAGTGTGCTGTCATTAGCCTTTCCTCTGTCTCTAATTAATGTGAGTAGACCCCTCACTCACTGCACCAACCCATACTCTAAAAAAGGTGGAAGCTATACACTTAGTGGGATGATACATATACTTCCCTTGCTCCTTTATCTGGGTGTAAGATAAGTCAGAATTTAGAATTTATAATGAGTTTAGGATCTCAGATACAGATGTGATTGCTAAAGAAGCTTTTATTTTATTCTTTCATAATACCAGTATTTGTACTCTCAATTCTTTCCTAGAATATTCATTCTAAACTTTCTAATATCCATTATATTTTTTAGAATTCAAAGCATGTAGTAGTGTTTTCAAGCTATATAAACTTTTACACTAGCAGGGACACCAGTTTTCATTATGCAGTAAATGGAATTCATTACTACTTGATAGGAAATATAGAAGGTATATACTTGCAAAATCATTAAGACAATTTCTAAGTGTCCCTACTTTCTGGGAGTCGAGATATCTTTGTGGCTGTCTTCTGGAAACAGTGTACTTCCAACACCTGCTGTTGTTGCTTTTGACTTGCTTTTCCTCTTGCTTAGTTAGCCTTGTTGTTTGTGTCATAAAGTATTAATAATTTTTCCCAAGATGTGACTCTTCTTAAGCATGGTGCCTCAGAACATTATATCATTGCAGGCATGTCAAGGCAGGGCAATATATTGACTAGGAGCCCTGATTCCAGAGCTAGACACCCGAGCTTGCATCAGGATTGTCATTTGGCAGATGAGCATGTAATGTAAGCCTTGGTTCTTCAATGTAAAATGGTGAAGGCTGTAGTACCTATCTCGCAGGGCTTTATGGGTTAAATGAAGTGACATATGTAATCACTTGAAACAGTGCCTAGGGGTATGTATATGTGAGTCACTTGAAACTGTTTATTCAAATGTGACAGGGAGTTCTTTGAGACCCAGGAAATCCAGGGACTTCTACATTTATTGGTTGATTGATTGGAGAAAATAATAAACTAAAGATACACTGGCAGCAGCTCTGGTGTCCTGAAGGTCCTGCTAGAAAGCTCCAGTGTGGAGGGACATGGGGACTCATTTCATTTTACCCTTTATATTTTACCTTACTCAGTACGTTCTATAGCCATTGTCTATTCTTACTATTATATAAAAGCATGTGATTTTGGTTTACCCCCTTTTGGACTTGTTCCCACAAATCTTGGATTTTTTTCATGTTTTATTTCTAACTCTAACTTCCTTTGCAGTGAGTGTGTGTATGTGTGTTTTTTCTATAAGAATTCTTCTTTAACTGTCATTTTTAATTTTCTTTTTGTAAAAATATTAAAAAATAATCTAAATTAAACGTCTGTCCTCAGTATTAAGAATATAGTTTTCTTCAATGGAAAAAGAAATTCATGGTTGCAAAGATAACATAAACTAATGTTACTGTTTGAGACTAAAGAACCTTCATGTGTGATATCAGGAAATAGGTTTGTACTGTTTTCTCTAAGCAACAGCAAACAGTAATTTTATGTTTAGATAGTGAGCGTCCTTTTGAGATAAACAAGTAATCATTACACAGATTGGAATACTTCTGTGAACAATAAAACACATCCTTCTAACTGGAAACTAATCTATGACATGTGACACAAAATGAAAATGTGTTTTTCTTTGTAGATAGGATCTAGAGCTAATGACATAAGTTTGAAGAGGATAAAAAACTGTTTTTTGGAAATTTTCATCATTATTATCATTTAGAAAACTTTTCTTAAATGCTTAATCATGTGTGGCACTGTACTATGTCTACTAAAATTAAAGTCTTAAATAATATTTTAGTATTTGTCATTTGGGATCTTTTGAGATACTATGGATCTCACTGTTAAAGGCATTTAAAATCCCACTGTTAAATATAACATAACAACTATGTGTTCAATAAGTCACTAAATAATTTATTCATTGTATTCTTATCAGGTGTGTACTCTGCAACAGGAACTGTGCTAAGCATTAAAAATTCAGCATGGTGGAATAGACTATTGGTTACCTACCCAATATAGATTTTTCCTTTTTTTTTTTAACTTGTTTAGAACAATGTGCTTAGATAGCAGAACAAAACAAAACTTGATCTCTTAGAATTTCTATCACCTAGGGCTGTCTGTGTGACATCTTTGTCACCCCACTAAGTGTATATCTTCTACCTGTTTTAGTGTATAAATACGTTGGTGCAGTGAGTGAGGGTCTACTTAAATTAGAGACAGGAAAGGCTAATGACAGTTTTGATCAACAAGATGGAAGTTAATGTCTGTAGGATAAATTTTCCAGGAAAATTATAAGCTTTTTATTATTGGACGGCTTAAATGTAGCTGGCCCATGCCTTTGATCTTTGTCTCTTCTCCATTCTTTTTGCCTAGAGATGACAAGCAATGCTTGGAGATGTAGCAGCCATGTTGTGATAATAACTTAGCTGATGCATGAAAGAAGCCTTGTCTTGTATTACTTCCTAGGGTAACTGGACTATGTCAGGACTGCTTAATTCCAGGATTTTTGTTGACTGAGAAAAATAAGATTCTCTTTGCTTAAGTCTCTTGTTGGTTTGTTTTATATACAGCCAAATATAATCCATGATGATACAGTGAATAAAATACACATGATATTTGCCCTCAGCAAGCTTGCAGTTTTGCAGAAATTAAAAAATTGTTCTCTTTTTCAAGTCAATTTAGATTTGTTTTTAGTGTTTGCCTTCCTAGAATGTACTTTGCTGTGTTGAGGATGATTCTGAGGTTACAAGGTTTTTGTTTGTACGTTTGTCTTTGGCAATAAATACAGTGATTAATCAACAATAGGCAGAGTAGTGGGAGGAGTAATTTATTTTTCACCTTTAGTAGGACATATAAATGTCTATGTAAGTGAATCTTGATTATGACTTTGCCGGGGACAATGTATGAAACTCACATACTGAAAGTGAAGAATTTGAAAGCACATATGAAATAAAGACTTGATATAGGGTCAGTGGTCTGTGTGGTATATTTATGCCTGTGAATTAAGTCTGGTCAATATTAAGCCTTTTCAAAAAGAATATCAACCAGTTTCCCTCCTGTTGGTAGTATGGAAGGACACCAATGTAAATCAACAAGTTAAAAACTAATAGGTGTTAGTAAAATGGGAGATTGAAGAGGGATATTATATTGATTCTACTTTTGAAGAACTTATTAAAAGAAATAAAACAAGTATTTAATGCAAATCAAAAGTACTTAATATGCTTTGTAGGACATAGAATATAAAATCTGAAGTTCATAAATTCTGTTAGAGAGGAACATAATGTTAGTATATAGAGACAAAATAAAATAAGAAAGGTCTCATAGAAGACATAGGTCTTGAGTAGATTAATTAGGTAGATGGATAGAAAGGAATGAAGGGAATATTTTTAAAGTTGAGAATGGTTTATACAATGGCCATGATAAGATCAAAAGCAAATCCTACACATACAAAAATAAATATATCAACTACTGAACCAGAGACCCTAGAAATCAAGATTGCTGAGTTCAGAGAGAAAGATAAAGGAAATATGTTTGGGTGCGGCACAGGCATACCTAGGGTATGTGAAGTCATTTGAAAGGGTTTGAGTTCTATAAATAGACAATAAGAAAATATTTTTCTTTAATACTCTTGTTTCATTTTAGGAAGAAAAAATAGTTTCTTTGGAATTTGTCTGTTTATGTCCTTTGGATTTGGTGAAAGTGAGGTACAGAATTAAAGGAGAATGAAATATACATATCTGAAGTTTGCAATTTAATTGGAAATTGGAGTATTTTAGGGCAATTGGCAAATTAGCATCATGACAAAAAAAAAAAACCTCTTATTTTCTTCCCTTCATCTTTTTTTTTCTATTTCACTCTTCTGTCTTCCTTTTTTATTTTTTAAGCAAAAAAGTTTCTTGTATATCAAATAGCTCTTTGAAAACAACATGCACTGTAGTGAAAGCAGGTCAGCCCTGAAGGAAAGGCACACTTGTTAGAGAACACACGACTCTGAAAAAGAGAGGGAGGCCTTTCCTTCTCTGAAGGAAAAAAGTTTCCTAAAAGGGCAAAGGATGCTTTGACAAGACTGTCTTTTAAATCCCCAAAAGGTCGTATAATAATTGAGGTTCAGTGTTTTTTTAAATTTTTATTTATTTATTTTTTAACAGCAACTTCTACTAAGCAAACCAGTAAAAGTTAAGCACTTAAATTAACGGAGCTGAGCATAGACCTAAACACCCCTAAGGCAGACAATGACTTTTACTTTGACTCTCCCAACTCTGATGTCCCTGGTGATTATAAATACATACCCCAGTGTCACTGCAGCTTAAATACAAAACACAAACTTTGGCTTCCACATTTCTAGAGCTGTTACTTTGAAAAAACTTTGGGATTTTTCGCTACCAGATTCCCCGAGGCCTCAAAATTCTAGTTCCCTCTCACATTGCGGACTTTAAATCTCCTCTGTGGGAACTAATTGTTGTGATTATGTAATTTTTTTTTCTTTTAGGCTTTTATATTTTTTCCTTTACCTAGATTGAGGTTTTACCTGGCAAAATACTAACTTCCTTCAATACCTAGCTCAAACGCTTTCACTCTTATTGAAGTTTTCCTCTGGTATCCTCTGATTCTATGTTCCCTAAGAGAAAAAACTATTTCTCATTAATTTTTGTGCTTCTAAAGCTTGTAGCACAGAGTTTTGAACATAGCGGTTTTCTTACTAAAATCCATTGAGTTAGACTGTACCATGTAGTATAAACATATTCACAATTTATCAAACTCTACCTCCATCCTTGGCAAACATGTAATGAGCACTTAGTATTTGATGTGAAAAATAAACATATGTATATGCATACATAAGTATGCAGATATAGATACATATGTATATGTACTGTATATTTTATATGCACATGATATGGGAGTATATATGTATGCACACTCCCATATATTTACATATGCAAAGAAACACATGTATACAGACATGTTTCTTCAGCTTAAATGACCTCTTTAAGTTACGAAATGTATCAAGATACAGTTGTAAGTAATATGCAATTCAACAAACAGAAACTTCCTATTTTTCATGCCTTCTTGAGAAATCCAAATCCATCTTGAAAGCCAAATGTGACAAAATCATTCTGAGATAGACTTACATATTCTAAATGAGATTCCTAAAAAAAATGCTATAAAATCTTTAATTATAAGCATTATTTTTGGATGTATGCTTTGTCAATATATTTCCAAAGTTTTGTTTATCTGATGTTGAAGCCATACTAGGTCGGGTTAAATGCATTTAGCATAGCTATTGCATTGCGTTAGTCATTGCTCTCAGTGTATCTAATAGTTTCTCATAATCTCTAGGAAATCCTAGGGCTCCTCTTCTTTGGCTCTAGTATCCATATTCTACCTCCAAAATTTCAGAATCCAGATGAGACGCTGTACCCATAAAAAAGACAGATGAAATTCTAGCTCATTAATTAAGGCATAGTTTTTTTAGAGGCTGAACTTTCTAAGGGATTTAAAGAGATAGCATCCTTAGTAGGTGGGGTTTCCTCTTGTGCCATATAGTTTACTTTCCTCTGTTTCCTTCTGTTCAGGGGAGTCATTTCCACCATTAGGAAGACTCATGTTCTCGGTTTACCTTAGCAATACTCTGAGTGCTTGGAGTCCTTCATTTGCAAGTGATAGGAACTCAGCTCAAAATAGCTTAAATCAAAAGTGAAGAGAAGTCAGCTGGATCCGTGGTTCTCAACTAACTCCTCTCTCCGACTTTTGTCTCTGTTTTACTCTAGTTTGGCAAGTTTTACTATAAGGTGACAACACTCGTCAACAATTTTGGGCTTATCTTACCAAAGTAGAAAACCCAGTAGAAGAAAGTGGAAGGACCTTTTTAAAAATTTCTGACAAAACTCCCAAAGGGGTGGAATGAAATGGCAGGACTCATCGGCTCTTCTTGACACTAGAATAAACCGTATGAAAATATAACGAAAGGCCTAGTGTTATGGGTCCCCACTTGGAGCCACATCTTTGTGCTGTGTTCTTTGGCAGGCCTGTGTCACATACCCATTCCTGTCTTGACGTTAGTCTGACACTCCCTGAATCTCAAGGACTAAGAAAAGGTGAGTGGTAGTTATGTGAGGAAAATTAAGGTGGCACTTTCAGAAGAAAAAGAAGTAAGTGTTATATACACAAAAATAGCGGATTTTCACCTCAAAAAGTAAATACACTTTAGAGTTGCCTCTGGTTTCTTTCCTCTGCTGATGGTGTGTGGTTTTCATTTTACTTAATTGGTGTTTTTTGAGCTTGGAGCTGAAGTATGGTTACATGGATAGAGACTGGAATTTTGGAAGATCTTTTGAACCCTTTTAAATTGGGTTAATCCCATCAAAATTTTTCACATGTCCTTCTTTCAAAAGTTTATATAGTTTAGTGGGGTGGAACCAGTTCATACTACAGTGGTCCACATTCACATGAGAGAAAGTAGTGATTCATGAGTTAGCCGTAATCATGAAAAAAAGATTTCCTTGTAAATACACAATTCATTTCCTTTCCAGGTACAAATAGAATGCAATTGAAGGAAATATTACATTAAGAAGCAGTAACTCTTTGATGAAGGTAGACACAAATTTGGGCCTTGGCAAAAATTTATATAGGAGTCAAAAGAACACAGAGAAAGTGACATTGACTTGATTTAATTGTTTCTGAATATGAATGAATTAAACAATTTTCTCTTGTAGTTATGAGCCACCTAAAGATAAAGAACTTAAATTTAAGAGGGCCATCCTGAAAACTGTGGATGATTCTAGAGAGAATATGATTGGAACTAGAGAAGGGTCATGAAATTAGAGAGGTTCGTCAAAATTAAATATATCTCTCAAAATTAAATTACAAAATGTAAAAGATGCTGTTTGATGAGAAAATATGCCTGTTTTGTTGTGGTAAAATTGACATGAATAAAATTTATCACTTGAACTATTTTAGAGTGTATAATTCAGTGGCATTTTCTACAAACACAATGTTGTACAACCATCATGACTATCTGGTTCCAGAAGGAAACTCAGAGTCTGCTTAGTAATCTCTTCCAATTTCCCCCTCTCCCCAGATGTGAAAAACCACTAATCTTTTCTTATCACATGGAATTTCATATGAATGAAATCATACAACATGTGATATTTTGTGTCTTGTTGCTTTTACTATCATCATTTCTAATGCTATATAGCATGTATTAGTAGTTCAATAATTTTTATAACTGAATAGTATTACATTGAATGGATATACCACATTTGTTACCTGATCAGTGGTTGATGAATATTTAGGTTGTTTCCACCTTTTGACAATTATGAAAAGTGCTGCTATGAGCATTTATGTACATGGGTGTTTTTTTTTGAACACACATTTTTACTTCTTTGGAGTATATTTCTAGGGGAAAATTGCATGGTAATGTGGTAATATGTACTTAATGTATTGAGGAACTGTAAAACTGTTGTAAAGTTAGGTTATTAATTCGAAATTTTCTTTTTTAATGTAAGCATGTAGCCATAAATTTTTCTCTGTGCATTGCCTTCACTGCATCCCATAAGCTTTGGCATGTTCTGATTTAATTTTCCTTCATCTTTGTATTTGCTATTTTCCCTTGTTATTTATTTTTTGACCAATTGGGTGTTTAATAGATGTTGTTCAATTTTCATATATTTGTAAATTTTCTGGTTTTCCTTATGTTATTGATTTTTAGGTTTATTTTGTTGGGGTTGGAGAAGATAATTTGTATTATTTTAACTTTTAAAAATTTATTGAAATTTGTTTTGTAGATGAACATTTGAATATACTGGAGAATGTTCCACATACCCTGAGAAGAATGTATATTTTCTTTATATACATATATGTGTGTGTGGGGGGGTATAGTGTATATACTGTATATATAATTAATTACGTTGTTCAAATCTTCTATTTTTTGTTGATGTTCTGTCCAGATATACTATTATTGATAATGGTGTATTAAAGTATACAACTATCATGATAAAACTGTTTATTTCTTTCTTAAATTCTGTCAATTTTATTGTCATATACTTTGGAGCTTTATATAGTTTTTTAAAAAGATTTTATTTATTTATTTTTAGAGAGAGGGGAAGGGAGGGAGATAGAGAGGGAGAGAAACATCAATGTGTGGTTGCCTCTCCTGTGGTCCCCACTGGGGACCTGGCCTGCAACCCAGGCATGTTCCCTGACTGAGAATCTAACCAACAACTCTTTGGTTCACAGCCCACGCTCAATCCACTGAGTTTCACCAGCCAGGGCTATAGTTTTTTCTTTACATACTTTTGTTATAAGGTGGATGCATGCTTATAATTGTTACATTTTCTTTATCGCTTGACCCGTTTATCGATAATCTTTTTTTATGTTTATAATTGCTGTATCATCTTGTGGGTAAACACTTTTATCATTATTTATGTTCTTGTTTCTGCCCCTTTTAATAGTTTTGACATAATATCTATCCTGTCTGATGTTAGTATAGCTACCTAAGTTCTCTTATAGTTACTATTTGAATGAAATACGTTTTTTACTTTCAACCTATTTTTGTCTTTATGTCTAAAATGCATCTCTTGTGGCCAGCATATGGTGGATAATTTTTAAAAATCCATGTTGCCACTCTTTGCCTTTTGACTGAATAGCTTAATTCATTTACATTTAAAGTAATATTGATAACGAACAACTTCCACCAATTTTTCCATTTCTTGTCTCTATGTTCACTGCTTTTTTGTCCCTCCTTTTCTCCATGATTGCCTTCTTCTGTGCTTCACTCATTTTTTTCAGTGAATCATTTGATTCCCTTTTCATTTCCTTTTGTACATTCTATAGATTTTTGAAGTTAACATGGAAATTACATTTAACATACTGGATTTATAACAATCTAAGTTCAATTGATAAAATTGAAATCAGATTATTATAATTTACTTATTTCAATAATATACCAAAACTGTGCTACTTTAGCGCTCTATCTTTCCCTTTATATTATTTTTGTCACAAATTACACTTTTTAAAAAATAAATTCAAGGCCATGTTAACATTTTCCAGTGCTTTTCTTTATCCACAGTTTTATTGAGATATAACTGGCATATAACACTGTATAAAAATTATACCTTCACATATTGTTTGCCCAGTAATATAGATTTATGTTATGTATTTTTTTAAAACCATGTAGGATATAAAAAGTAAACAACTAAAAGTGCAACAATCTACCTTTGATATTTACGTATATATTCCCCTTATCAGAGATTTGATTTTTGCATATAGCTTCAAGTTACTGTCTAGTGCATCTCCAGTGAAACCTGGAAGACTTCCTTCAGCATTTCTTAGAGGATAGGTCTAGTGGTAGCAAATGCCCTCAACTTTCGTTTGGGTGTAATATCTTAATTTCTCCCTTTCTATCTCTTTATTGACATTCTAATTTGGTGAGACATCATTCTCCTTGTTTCCTTTAGTTTTTGCCCAATATCTTTTTATTTTGTTGCGCATACATAAGACACTTGCTTTAAAGTCTTTGTCTTGAACATCCAATATCTGGGTTCTCTTCTGCACAGTTTCTGTTAATGTGTGTGTGTGTGTGTGTGTGTGTACAAACCATAGTTTCTTATTTCATTGCATGTTTTATATTTTTAATAAAACCTGATCACTTTCAATATTTGGGTTTGATAACTATAGAACTCAGCTCAGTTCTTCCTCCTCTCCAGAGCTTGTATTCTACTTGTTGTAGGTTGTAGTTTGTTTATATTGTGACTTTTCTAAACTATTTTTGTAAAGATTGAATTCTTTGTTATGCGTAGCCACTCAATTTTATTTTCTATGAGTATAACAATTAGCTAGCAACTATGTAGCAATTTCCTTAAATGGCTGCCACCAAAACAACACTAACGTTTCCTGTTCTTTGCCAATTAGCTCTGTATTGAGTCATTCCTTCCCTGGTTATCCATGCTGTTAACTCTACCCTATCTTTCAATTCCTGCTTACATGGGGCCTACATGTTAGTCAGAGGTAACATTTCTTCTTGGTTGCTTTTTGAGCATGTGTTTAGCCCTGGGCATGTGTATGGCTATCTAGATTCTCCAGTATGTGCAAGAAATTTTTAAAGATTTTATTTTCTCTGTATCTCTTTCCCTAGCCTTTTCCTCCCCATACTTTTTGATCTGTTTACTGCTTGCTTTGACTTTTATCCTTTGCTCTAAGGATTTGGGGCTAGTATATATGCCTTTCAATGCTTTTAATAAACAGCCACCAGATGTACATTTTAGTTCTGAAGAACCTTTGAGGTGGGTAAAATATACGCAAATTCCTGAGCTGATCCTGAGGGAGCAACCAGACAGGTCAAAATATAAAGCCACAATTCCTTGAGAAAAAGGATTGTATTATTCCCTCTGGAATAAACAAGGTGTGTGAGAAATGCAAGTTGCCACTTTATTTTCACTACCAAGCTAGAGAATGCAGAGTGGTGGGCAGGGAAGTTTAAATGCCGTGATACTTTCTTGCATAATCTCAGTAGATCATTTTTACATTAAGGATCCCCTCGGTTCTTTCAATTTTTTATTAAGTGTCAGGTCCTCCAAAATTTGATTCTGACAGTTTTTTTTTCCCAACTTAATCATTGTTTTATAGGAAAGAAGCAGTTTTAGAGTATCCTACTTTGTCATTACCAGTGACATTAGCCTTGGAATAATAACTTTTGTATGATTAAAAGGAAAGGAGAAAAAAGATAGAACCATTAAGAATAAAAGAGAATGAGAAACATTTTGATAGATATCCCAATAAGAATGATTTTGGAAATTATCACCCTTCTGGAATGAGAAAATACGTCATCCCAGAACAAAATCCATGTGGCTGATATTCAGAGCTAGGTACATGGATGCTAAAGACTTTTCTATGTCATGTTCAGAAACAGGGTGGGCCATCATAGAGATTAACAAAAATTATCAAGGCCACACATTTCTACACTCAGCATGTAATTTAAACTCAACATTGTAAAGGTTATTTGTTCTTTCTATTTTTTATTATGTTGACAAAATCAAATTAAGGTAGATTCAATTCTTCCAACATATTTTTTCCAAAATATCTTTTTACAGACTAAATGAATGTACACCTCGTGCTTTCAGTTCTGTTTCTTTTTCTTAGATATGAAATTCTGCTTCTAAATTATATTAGATCCTATGTGAGCAAATAAACTAAAACTCCACTTGACCTTTGGTTATATTAATTTCTCCATGTGAGTTTGTCCAACATTTTTATTTTTTCTAAACAATGGTTGTGTTCAATTCAGATTCTTTGCAACATTTAACAAACAATGTTAGAATATACTTTTTTAACTTTAAGAGAAAAATCAATTTAATGCAAATATTTTATTAAGTAGTGAGGTTTTATGATTACTTGCTAAATAATAATCATAAAAGATGATTAATTTTTAGGACTCACTGAATTTTATCATTATTAAGCTGTATTTTCCCAGTGTGATTCTGAGTTACATAGTTATTCCAATTAGAAGCTATTGAGTAAAGATCTGCCACTTGGGCAGTTTTTGCTTTTGGAGTTCTTTTGCCTCAGAGTTAGCAATAATATAGATTAAACATAGTCTCTTGCTTTGGATGTAGTAAGGTAGAAGAGTTCAACAGTTTTGGAGGTTTTTGTTTTTAATCTGTATCCTAAAGAGGAAATATTACTGTGGTAAAGACAGACATGTAATGAATACTTCTGTCAGCACAGGAACATGTTATTTCAGAGGGGATAACATTTAAGAAGTTTCTGTTGTTGTAGTTGTGAAATAAAGCTACACTGACTGTTTTTTTTTTCAATTCCATAAAAGCAGATGAAAAAAAGATGCTTCTTTTAATTCCAGTATTTTTTTCCTTCCTGTAGTGCATTCTAGGAGTCAGATTTAGAGTTGAGCCTCCTGCTACATTGCCTTGCTATTAATGATTCCATTTCTTCAGTGGCCCAGAGAGAGCTATAATCATTTTCTTTATGTTGCTCTTCACTTTAGTGAGAAGATGAGTGAAAGTGGATATATCTGTTCTCAAACTGGCAACAACGTCTCACCGTCACCTTATATCCCAATTTCTATCTGTTAAATGGAAGTACTTTTGTTTTTTTTTTTAAGAGTAAAGAAAGCAAATATTGTCTTTCTTTTTTTTTTTTTACTATGTTAGTCCAGAATAAAGCCAATCACTTTGCCTTTTTAATGGCTGGGAGTGGAGAACAATATCTACTCATTCACTTAGGGAAAAAAAACCCCCAAACTTTCCCAAAGTTCTGGATATGCACAGTGGCTTCCAGGTCTCCATGCTTTTGAAGTACAAGTACTATAATAACCATATTTAATCTACAAATAAAATATGATCTCATATAAGTAGTACGTAATCAACAAAACAAACAAGTAAGCGGAATAGAACCAGAAACATGGAAATAAAGAACAAACTGACATTAACCAGAGGCGTGGGGGAAGACGGATAATGGGGGAAAATAGGGGAAGGGCCATCAAGGAACATTTATAAAGGACCCATGGACAAAGCCAAAGGGGGTAGGTTCGAGGGTGGGAGGTAGGGAGTGGTGGGGGGAAAATGGAGGCAACTGTTCTCAAACAACAATAAAAGAAAAAAACCCTCCAAAGATATCTTGATTATGCTAGGTTGATTTAGGTTTCATCAAAAATATGAAATTGGGGAGGGAAGATGGTGGTGAAACAGGTGGGAGTGGAGCCCACTTGCCCCTGAGCCCAGCTGGAACACCTAGTCAATCTTCTGAGGAACAGAGTGAATCAGCCACCAGAATCCCAGCTTATATGAAGTTTGGAGGCCAAAATTGTAGAGGGCATTGAAAAACAGACGCACCCCTCCCTGGTCTTAGCTCATTTCACTATATTCCTGAGCTGTATTACTGTTGTGATTAACTCTATTCTCACACACTACGCCGACTTTCTATCCTTTTCTCTCACTATATTTCACCATCTAACCTCGCAAAAGCCCTCTGTTTTCTGGATTTAGCTCACATTCCTTCTCCCCTCTAATAAGAGTCCTATTTCTTTTTCACATTTTATAAAAAGTGGCTAGTTGGGTGAAATATCACAGTTAATGCTGTACTTCTCCAAAGGATCTGCTTTCTGTTCTCTACTTGTTGGTATTTTAAATTCCATAGAATACTCTCCTCTGTCTTAGTTCATTTTACCTTCCCCCTGCCACTGGTCACATACAAGATTAGAGGAGAGCTGTGAACACCAGTATACCTGGTGGAGGACAGAACCCACCAACAAAGGAACCACCAACAGGTAAAAACCCAAGTACAAGAGAACCCACACAAACAGAAGAAAGGGCAACTCTAGAGCACCCAGACAAGGAGGCCAAAGAGACCATATCACTGAATCCCATAGAACTCCTACCATAGAAGTTCACCCTACAAAGACAGCTAGCAAAGCTGATCATCAGGAAGCACAAAAACAAACAAAAAGAGTCACTTAAAATGGGGAGACAAAAAAAGAACCTGCAATCAAAGGGAATGGAAGACTCCCCACTAAAAGAGCTAAATGAAATGAAGGTAAGCAAACTATCAGATATAGAATTCAAAATAATGGCTATAAGGATGCTCAAGGAACTCACAGACAGCTACAAGGAACTGAGTGAGGATTATGACAGTATGAAAAAGTAAATAGAAATTATAAACAAAAACCAGGAAGAAATAAAAAAATATTTCTGAAATAAAAAAGAACATACTAGAAGGAATTACAAGCAGGCTGGATGAAGCAGAGGACCAAATTAGTGAGCTAGAAGACAAGGTGGAAAGAAACACCCAAGTAGAGCAGCTGCACGAAAAAAGAAAAAAGAATATATGAGATAGCTTAAGGGAACTCCAAGATAATATGAAACACAACACTCAAATCATAGGAATACCAGAAGGAGAAGGAAAGGAACAAGGGATAGAAACCCTGTTTGACAAAATAATGACAGAAAACTTTCCAAACTTGGAGAGGGAAAAACCACACAAATTCAGGAAGCACAGAGGGTCCCAACCAAGATGAACACAAAGAGGCCTACTCCAAAATGCATCATAATTAAAATGCCAAGTTTTAAAGACTAAGAGAGAATCTTAAAAGCAACGAGGGAGAAACAAGAAGTAACATACAAAAAGTCTCCTATAAGGCTAGCAGCAGATTTCTCAACAGAAACACTCCAGTCCAGGAGAGAATGGCAAGACATATTCCAAGCAATGAAAAGCAAAGGCCTGCAACCAAGACTTCTCTACCCAGCTAGGCTCTTCATTAAAATGGAAGGCAAAATAAGGAGTTTCCCAGACAAAAGAAGCCTCAAAGAATACACCTCCACCAAATCAGCATTGCAAGACATGTAAAGGGACTACTATAAGAAGAGGAAGGAAAATGGTGAGAGAGAGAGGAACATGGGGGAAAAAGGGGGGGAAATAGATAAAATAACTATCAATAATAACCTTAAATATTAATGGATTAAATGCTCCAATAAAAAGACAGGGTAGCTGAGTGGAAAAAAAAAACAACCATGGCCTGAACATATGCTGCCTACAAGAAATCCATCTCATAAAAAATGACCTACACAGACTGAAAGTGAAGGGTTGGAAAAAATATTCCAAGCATATGGACAGGGGAAAAAAAGCTTCAGTAGCTATACTTATATCAGATAAAATAGACTTCAAAACAAAAGTCATAAAAAGAGACACTGAAGGACACTTCATAATATACAAAGGAAGAATCCATCCAGAAACAATAAACATTGTAAACATGTATGCCTGAGTGGATAACCAATGAGCATGCTGGGTCTATACCGGAATCCCTTTGAGTATGTCTACCAGCCTCCCGTGGCACATCTCTCCAGCTTCTGTCTCAAATTGGACTTGGTTACAACACCAGTGGAACAGTTCACACCCCTTGTGGAATGTAACCTGGACTGACATCGACTCGGGGGTGAAGCAATGGTATGACAGGCCCAGGCCATTGGTTGACTATTCTACATGGGATGGCTCAGGGGGGCTCACTGTTGAGGCCAATGGAGCTGGGCCATGGAGCTGGATAGCCCCCCTTTGCATTGAAAACCTCAAAGGACAAGTCTGGGTGTGCCGGACTCTGACAGGTCTGTGTCAGACTCCAACTTTAAAGCATGCCTGGGAGGTGCAGAGTGCTGTGTGAGCTGCAGTTCCCAATGGGGCCCTCTGGGTGTGTAGCTCACATGGGTCTCACGCTGTGTTATACAATGTTTTGGTACCCTACTGGCTTTGTGTACATTTATTATATAAGGAAATTGGGGCTTACCGCTGTGCAACACCTGGCTTACGCGGGGGGTGGATTGCCTGACCCCTGAATAAAGGCATGTCAGGCCTTCCGCGGCTCCATGAATTTTCTTCCATCTGCCTGAATTCCAAGTGAATCTCCCTGGCCTTGAAAGACTGAAACACAGGTGGTATCTAATTTTTAATGATACAATTCAATCATGCAGACTGAGTTATTTAAGTAAAAGCCCAACTGGCGGACTCTATATACCTCTGAATTTTATAAGAAACCAAAGTTCCAGAATCATGTAAAACAAAATCCATAACATATTTTGTAAATATCCAAAATACATAGAAAACTCCTAAAACACAAATAAAAACAAAATAAATAAACAATCTGATTAAAAAAGGGCAAAGGACTTGAATAGACATTTCTTCAAAGAGATACACATGGACAACAAGCACCTGAAAAGATGTTCAGTGTCATAATCACTAGGGAAATGCAGTCAAACCACAATGAGATTCCACTTCACACCCATGAAGGTGACTATTATTATTATTTAAAGCAAGTACTGGAGAGCATGTGGAGAAATTGGAACTCTTATGCTCTTCTGATGGGAACGTGAAATGGTGTAGCCACTAACAGAGACAGTACAGAAGTTCCTCAAAGAATTGAGAGAATTACCACATGATCCAGCAATTCCACTTCCTGAACTGAAAAGAATTGAAAGCAGAGACACAACAAATGTTCACAATAGCCAACAGGTAGGAACACCTGAGTGTCTGTCTACAGATGGATGCATAAACAACATGGAATTTATACATGTACACAATAGAATATTACCCAGCCTTAAAAAGGAAGGAAACTGACACATGCTGTAATGTGAATGAACCTGAAAAACATGATGCTGAATGAAAAAAGCCAGTAAGAAAAAGACAAACACTGTGTGATGATCACAGATACATGAGAGACCTAGAGCAGTCGGAGACAGAAAGCAGAGTGCTGGCTGCCAGGAGCTGGGGCTGGGGTGGGGCTCTGATACCCAGTGAGCACAGAGTATCAGTTTTGCAAGAGGAAGAGAGTTCTGGAGACGGGTGGTAGTGATGGTGGCCCAACAATGAGAATATATTTAATGTCATCAAACCATACGCCTGGTTAAAATGGCAAATTTTACTACAATTATAAAAATAAATAATAAGCCATGATAATTAGAGTGACAGTTATAATGCATTGTCCAAACTGGGACACGTTTAGGGGGGGAGGATAAATGTGATGGTCCTGGGTAGCCCAGGTGCCCCCAAAACCTTCTGCTCCTACCTCACAGAAAGACATCCACCGGCTGCAGTAGAAAACTTAGTCTGGCAAATGTTCAGCAGAGTAACTATGGAGGAAATCTCACAATTAACAGGACCAAGAAATAATGATCTCTGTTCCAAAACCTCAAACTTTTAAAATTTGGCCAGTAGACTTTTGACATAAAATTCTGGGTACATTTCAGATTTACAGTTTCATCCCAGAAGTCCATTGTACTCTGGGACACTCACCTTTGGTTTCCCGGCTCAGCCATCCATACGTGCATGTGGGACACACCTTTACCTCCCTGCCCATCCTCTTCCATCTCAGTGCCATCCACCCTTTAAGGATGGCCCCTCATGTGTTCCCCTCAAAATGCCGCCTCATCTATTTGGCCTTCCCTGATCCACCAGGTGGAAGTTCTCCACTTTCAAACTTTGGTGGTACTTTCCTTGACAGGAGGCTAACGCGAGAGAAAACCTAGATTATTGAATGAATGCTATTGACCTCTGCTTGGCTGCCAAGCATGAAAACTAACCATAACTAAAATCACCCACCAGCATAAGGAAAATTACCTTGGACCTCGCCAAGGTAAGCTCCATGTTCAGTGCCTTGGTTTTTCCGGGAGTTTGTGGGAGGCTTGAAGCCGAGGATGGAGAAAGAATCTGATTTGATTCTTGTCCATTGTGGAAACTGGCATTCCTCTGAGTGTTTTTCATGTACAAGGAGTGGTCATTCTCACCCTTGTGGGTCTCAGGCTCTGACACTGGAGCCCTCAGCTCAAGGTTTGGTCTCTATGCCACTAAGACACTAAACAACAGGGGCTGGCTGCTAATTTTCCCTGGTGGGGCTGGTCCTGGAAGGATGATTCCCCCATTGATGTGGTTTTCTCAGGAGGCCTGGATGCCCCAGACCTGGGCCAGGTCAGCCTCACCACACACATAGTGTAGCATAAAAATTCCTAAAGGTCTGTCTCAAGTATTTCACACCCCTCCCCCAAGTAAATATCACCTCTGTTCCTCTGTACTCCCAAGTACATTGTGAGTGAGCTATATGCTTTCTTTGAGGTTTTCTTATTTGTTGCTTCGTTTGTTCATTCGTTTAGCAAACATTCAGCTCACCTCGTGCTTAGTGCACACCAGAATCCCTCTCCTACAGGTGTGAGTCCATGGATCGCCAGATTAGCTGCAAAGATAGCACAGGCTCACCTGATTTACAGGAGAATGGAAGCCTTAGGTGCATTCATGACACCAAAGGGCAACATCAGAGCAGATGATGGGACTCTCAGGCTTATGCCCAATAAGGTATACTTTGACCTCTTCCAACACACTAGGATGGTCATAATCAAACACACAGAAAATAAGTGCTGGCGAATATCAGGGTCTTACTGGTGGTCTGGCTGGAGGCTATGTGGCAAGGAGACAATATTTATGATGATTCCTCTTGGCTTCCATGTAAAGGATTAGAAGTGGCAACTCTTGACTCCAAATTGAGCTGGAAAATGTTGTCCTAGTCTTCCTTTGGTCTCCCTAGTCTCCTAAGTTTATTGATACATTTTAAAACGTGTTATCAAATTAAATGCAAATTTAACAATTTTGAAATAGGTTTCCTTGAATAAGATGGCCCTGGTTCTAGTTTGGGCCTTATGACTTAACATTACATAAACATATAGTATATAATAATTAGCAACTATCTGTTTTGTGGATTCTGCGTAAAAATGGAAGCCATTGAAAAAAGTCTTGCCCTGGCTCATTCAAAAAACACAATCACATGACACAGGCCTCATCTAGAAGAACATTAATGCTAATTTCTAAGAATCTGTACACCAGGCAGCACAGATGCTGTTGGATCACCAAATAGACTAGAGAAAATGTACCAGGGAGCACTAGACGTGGGAGCGCTCTGAAACTTGGTCAGTCATCCTCATACCGATGGTCGGGTGGGTCGTGTGAAAGCTCAGGCCAGGGCCTTCTGAGCTGCCGCCTGAGGAAGTGAAGCTGTCAGGATGGGCTTCAGACGGAATCAATTTTCTTTACAAAAGACCGTTTAACACTGTTTATTCATTATAAAACACATTAAGAACAATCAAAATTATCTTTCTGTAACCAGGTTATCAGAAAATGCTTGAGGCAGCCCCACATACCCTGGCCTTCTGCCTGTGCTTCTGTGAAATGGTTTGAACAACTATTTTCTATCACTTGGAGAAAAGACAAGGGGAGGCTGATTGGTGCTGGAGGCCTGGAAGGAGAAGGAGAGTCAGGGGAGGTTGCCGGCCCTCTTTAGGCTCCATTCTACCAGCTCTGTGCAATATGGAAGTCTCTGGGACCCCTAGCAGCAGGGCTCCAAGGGGGCTCTGGGCCCTCACACTGCCACCCTCCCTCCTTGGCCATGGACCAGCCTGAAGCTCTCCATGAGGTCTCATGACCTTGCCTCCTTTTCATTTCCCTCTGACCCTTCTGGCAGGATGTCCTTCTGGGTGGAAAAAAATAAAGCCTCCAAATCTAATCCCATGTTCATGGGAACATTGACTCCAGCTGCATCTCTTCTGGGTCTCAGTTAAACAATAGCTTCCACTGGTGGCAGAAGAGCCTGGTCTTTCTGAGAGGCCATAAAATGTTGCCCCCAAGTAGCACTTGGAAAGGAAAGTTGGCTACAACATGGCTTCCACCTCCCCACTTGGATGTCGGATGCATCTCTTGAGAGGGCAAGTTTGCAAGATGGAGAGCGAGGAGACTAGCAAACTTGAACCCTCCCCACAAGTTTCTTCCCTAGGTTTCTTCATTGCCCTGCAGCCCTGGGACCAGGGTTGAGCCTCTGAGAACCCAATCTTTCCTTTCCCCTGGGCAGGGGGCTAAGGAGCTCTGGGGACAAGGTCCCAAGTGGTTGGGTCATGGATTTCTTGTATAGATATGGCATAGTTCTGTCCTTGGTCCATCTTGTCTGAGATGCTGGTGTCTGGGGGAGCCTGAGGTCATGGACTGAAGACAGGAGACTCAGGGGTTGGGCTATTTGGAGCCCCAGATGTTTCCCAGAGGAGTTTCCAAACCCAAAAGGATGGGTGTGGTCTGGGGCAGTGTTCATAGAATCTGTCCACCTCTGTGGTCCTGAAAGGACAGTGTGTGTCCTTCAGGCTGCCTGGCTCCCTCCCCCAGGCTGCAGGAGTCTGGACCTCATACTATTGGCTCCTTAGGCATTCCCAGCAGTGTCTCCTTGTCACTGAGCAGGAGACCAAAGGGCTTGTCAACATCAAAGCACAAGTGTCTGTGGGTCTCTGGCAGTAACACAGGCCCAAATGTGCCCATTTACCCCATCAAGAACGGGGAGGGACCAGGTGTGCAGAGCACTGTGTGGTCTCACATGGACCAAGGTGACCCATATCTGATCTGGAGGACTGCTGTGTGTGTGTGTTGGGAGAGAGAACGGACAGCAGGGACTTGGGGTCAGGTGCAGCAATAGGAGAAGTGATCATTCTTCTATAAGCAGGATCTGGCCACGACTCTTCCCCTGATTTGACAGCGCATGGGCTGCACCTGGAAGGCAGCCCCAGAGCCAGCCAGTCCTCCCACCCTCCAGTCCTGCGTGGGGACTCTGGAGCCTCTGGCAGTAGGTTCTTACTTGTCTTTTGGCCTGTGACTGGATCAGGAACAGAGGGCGGTTAAGTTTCATCACTTGTGGTGAGACCTAACCCCCCAGCAGATGGACAGATGGGGGAAGGGGGCTAACTGCTCAGGGAGGGTCTTGTGGAAGAGGTCTTCAAGCTCTGCCTGGCTCCCCACCTGCTCTGGGCATTAGAAAGCAGAGCTCAAGGTTGGGGTCCTGGCAGGCCGCGTTCACCTGATGATCTTTTGCAAACTGGAGGCCACGGGCAGGAGGGGTCCAGCTGCCCTGGCCTGCAAAGGCTGTGCTTCTTGGTGAGGTGGCGCCAGTCTCAGGGTGTGTCTTCAGCACATGACTTCACCCCCCCCTGAACACGGTGATCAAAACTGAGGAGGCTACAGGGGCCAAAAGAAAGCATCATTGTGGACCCTGAGCACAGCAGGCTGTGGTCAGGACAGCCAGCCCAGGGTGGGTCCCCTTTGATGGGCAGGCAGCCTGTGTGGTTTCTGAGTGTCCAGGGGTCCCCCTCCCCCACACTCAGTCAGCACTCCCAAGACTCACATTTCTAGAGCCACGGGGGAAAACTCTCAGTTTTTGGCCATCCACTCTCAAGCTGCTTGGGTCAGCTGGGCAGACAGAAGTGTTGGAACATGGGTTCCTCAAGTTCCGGCCAGTCAGGGCTGTCCTTGCTGGTGTCAGAGACGGAAAACGGGAGTAGCCCTGGCCATCCTGGGCCCTGTGGGGAAGGGAGGGAAGGATGGTGTGGGGGTCCCCAGGGGTGTCAGAAGGACCACTCCAGACAGCCTTCACCTCCAGGTACAACATTCTCTCACACCTCCAGAGGCCTATGGCTGCCCCCAGGGAGGCTGCAGAAACGTGGCCCTGACCCAGCGAAGCTGAGGGCTGGTCAACTGCAAAGCTCAGCAACTGCCCTCTGAGTGCCCAGGACCAAAGGGAACAGGGCGCTTTGCCCCAGCGAGGTCCCCAACCTCCTCCAGCCTCCAGGCCCCAATAACTTACAGCAGGGCTTCACCTCTCTTCCCACTGCCACAGTGCCCCACCCCCACCCCCAACCCAGACAGTCCTTTGTCTGCCACAGGGACCCCAGTCACTCTCTCCCAGGGAGGTTCATTTGAGGCATGGGATATATACCAGGCATAGGGCACCACCACTCCTCCACCAATGCCCAGGAGGTGGATCCACCCAGTGTCAAGTGCTAGACACCCACATGCCTGAACTCTCTGTGGAGACAGCAGGGGGCAGGGAGCTTCCTGGATTTCTGGGGGTCCCAGCAGGATTACCTGTGGCTGTTTCCCACTGTAATCTGCTCCCTGCACACAGCAGATGTCTGAAACCTGAATCTTGACTCATGGCCCCTGGGGAAGTTGGTAGGAGGGCCCAAAGCAGGGGAGATGGCAGGAAGTGGTGACCTGTCAGGAGTGAGGAAAGGTCTGTGAAACCTGGGCCCAGGGGGCCAGAGGCCAGAAATGGACCAGGAAGGGGATTCGGGGGGGAAAGGACACTGACTAGCAGTGTGGGAGACCACTTGCGCAAGGGGGAGGGAAACAAAAAATGGGGATTGACAGGGCATGGGATAAGTGAAGGGCAAGAGGACCTGTGGAGGCTGCTGGCCTTGCGGGCTGGCAAGAGAGGAGCGGGTCCAATGATGAGATGCGGGATATTAGTTTGGTCAGGTGGGGATGCTGGGAGAGGAGGGACAGGTTGATGCCCAGAAGTGGGGGCCTGTGGAGGGCAGGAGGAGAGGGAAACAGGTGTGAGGGAAGAGGCAGAGAGACGAGGAGTGGGAGAGCGTGGTCTGAGGACAGGAGCAAAAGAGACGCGTTTCTTCTTCATCGCTGCCAATGCAGAGAGTGAGAGTCTGACCCAAGCGTGGGGTTTACAATCTCACATGTCAGCCTCTGTTACCTCAGGGTGTGTCTTTGTGACATCAGGAGCAGAGAATTCTAGAGAGAGTGACCTGGAGGGCCCACCTGCAGCATAACTGTGTGCATAGTAGGAATCAGCAAACCGAGGTCTTGATGGAGACTGTGGAAGGCAGTGCCTGGGCCAGAATCAGAGCACGTCCTCTCTACAGCCTGAGTCACCTGGGCTGGGTCCTGAGAGCCAGGCTGGCTGGTGCTCTGGAGTGGCCCCTCCTTCCTGGGCACATCCACCCTCTCCCAGTAACACCTTCATAGGAGGGTCAAGGGACTCAACTGGTCCCTGAGCTTGGGTCCCTGGAAGATGTCTGGGCTCAGGAATCTCCTGGAATGAACAGGGACAGCCTTCTTTGGAGTGTTGCTCCAGAAGCAAGAGCCCGGAGAGCTGAGTCCTCCTAGGGCTGTGAGCTAGGACACAGTGAGCTGGGCACAGGCCCCAAGTCTGTCCCTGTCTTCTCCAGTTCCTTTCCCTGGCCCAGGAGAAGGATCAGTGACAGCAGTCAGGGAAGAAACCCCTCTGTACAGTCCCTTGTCACTCATGCAGTAATGTCCCCTGCTCCCTGGATCTCCAGAAGGCCCTCCAGACTTCCCAGGACAATGGTGGAAATTTCCTGGCACTAGACCCCAGACTCAGGAAATCTGACATGGAAAGGAGCAAACCAACACCCTTCCACATGTGACTAAATGATTTTTCCTAGGACTCCATGAGTCTGACAACTGGGGCTAAGGGACCTGGGGGTCTGGAGTCTCAGTGGACTCACCTCACAAATCTGGTGACCCCTTGTCTTCTCTAGGTGCTTCTATGTCCCCAAGCAAATGCCCCAGAAAACCTGAACCCCATCAAACCATCTATGGCAGCTGTCCTGTCACAGTTCCTCCCTCACGTCTGTTTCTTCTGATGCCACCACCTACATTGGCCCCAGTGCTCCATCCCAGCCCCTCTCAGGGCCCTGGGGTCCCATCTGTTACTCCACCAGTTCTTCACTGTCCTGCCTCCCTTCACATGTCATCATTATAATAGCTCCCTTGCCGACACCCCAAGACACTGGCAGATCATTGAGAAGGGGCCTTGTGCCGGCCTCTCACAGCCCCTCAGTGAGGGAACCGTGGGGAGGAGATGGCAGAGCCCCAGGCACTACATGGCCACCAGAAAGCCAGATGGGCCAGGCTGCTGCTCCTGCCTACGTGAAGGGTGGGACATTGTGCTGAGCTCCCCAGAGAATCCAGGGGCCCAGCCTGGTGTGGGAGCTCTGGGCTGACCTCTGCACACCTGGTAACCATGGGAAACCATAGAGACCTCATCCAGTCAGTCCTGGGTCTGGGGAGAGGGAGGGTTGTGTTCTACCTGAGGAAACATGGAATGATCCATGGGTCTGTGAGAGGGGAGCAAGCAGGTCAGTATCCAAAAGCATAGAGGACTGTGGATGGGTTAGCACAGCCTGTGGAACTGAAGGTTTAGGCCCTGGCCCTCTAGAGTTTCTCAGGGATGTGGGATGTTGATTGGAGTGGACCAAAGAAGCCCCTGAGGCCTGGGCCTGACCTTGCCCCACACCTTACAAAACTGTACCTGCCACACTTGTGTGATCCTGGGGAAAGAAGACAAGACTTCTGAGTTACCCAAGACTAAGTGTCCTCAAAACAAAAATTAAACCCTGGAATCATGAAGAAGCTATGGGCTCCTCACACCTGAGTTTAGGAACTGAGGTGTGTATCTCCCTGGGCAGTGAATAAAGACCCCATCTCAACCACAGGTGCTGGCTGCCCAGTGACAAAGAAAGATATCCAAACAGGTAATGATATGATGCTCCCATATCCTCCTACGAGGACCGGGATTGTCACTGTGCTGCTGGAATCTCCTTCCTTCTGCCAACAGCCAGAAGTCAGGGGCGTTTCCTCATGATACATTGTCCCACCGTGTATCATCTACCAGGAAGAGTGGGGGGTCACACTGGACTACAGACAGGACCCTATTTTGCTGGGGGGCTGCTGTGGGGGCAGGGGACTGTGCTGGTGTTGATTACATGCCACAAATCCTGCGCTTGGAACTTCCCCCTCAGGACAGAGCAGCTGGTCCCTCAGGATGTTCAGGACTGCGCAAGTCCTGCCAATGTCACTTGCTGAATGTCACCCCACTGCCACCACCATAGGTCAGAGCCACTGCAGCCACCTCTTGAGGGGCTCACTGCAGTGACCTGCAGTTCCTAATGGGTCGGTGTCTAGTCTTGCTCCTCTGTTCCTCCACCGAAGACCTTTCAGAGCCTCTGAGCGTTCACTCAGCAAGCTCCACACTCCTCAATAGAAAGGTGAGGCTCTTGACCTGGCTGTTGCTTCTGCAGCAACTTTGCTCCTCACTCTCCTCACTCCACACTCTGGCCACACTGATGTGGAGTCTGAGGGGCTCTGTGGTTAAGTCCCACGGCCTGGAACACACTGCTGACTTCCCACCGCAGGCCTTTGCCTCACCACAGTCCACTCAGCCTTGAAGTGTAACTTCCTGCATGGAGGGGAAAAGGGGTCAAAGGAAAACAGTTCCTTTGATGAGATGGTAGATTTCAAAGTCACTCTTCTAGTTTCGGGGTGTTTGGGTGGTCGTCACTATGAATGCTAGCTCAGCAGATGTGTCCCCATGGTACAGGGGAGTCTGTATCCAACAGCTGATCATTCACTCATCCCCACTGGGCCACGTGGTACAGATCATTTATACACCTATGGACCCTGCACCATGCACCATGCTGGGCACTTTCCAGGTTGTTTCATTTTTGTAATGACCAGGTTGGTACTCATGTGTGTCCCCACTTTGCAAAGGAAGAGGGTGGATATCAGCCCAGGGTCTCATGGCAGGTAAGAAGGCTGGGATTTGAAGCTGCTCTCTCTGGAGCTAGGCCTCTGCTTTTACACATCACATTCCATGGTTCACCACCCACTAAGTGGGGATGGCTTGTGAATGATGCTGTTGTGGGTTGAATTGTAACCCCCAAACTTTTTCAAAAAGGAAAGCTATGTTGAGGTTCTCACTCCATATCCTGAGAATGTGAGTGCATTTGGAAATAGGATCATTGCAGATCTGATCAGTTCAGAGGAGGTCGTGCTGAAGCAGGGTGGCTGGTGTCATAAGAAGAGGAAGAGCTACCCTTCTGCCAGTACTTGACAGGTTCAGCAAGCACATCAACATCAGTGATGACGTTAAAATGAACAATATTGTCAATTAATTACTTCTAACTGTCATTTATAGAATACTTCACCCAACAACAGCAGAATATACATATTTCTCAAGCTCACATGAAATATTCACCAAAATAGACCACATTCTTGGTCATAAAACAGACCTAAACAAGTTTAAGAGGATAGAATCACATAAATTATGTTCTCAAACCACAGTGGACTTAAACTAGAATTTTAACAAGATAGCTGTAAAATCCCCAAACATTTAAAGATTAAACAACACATTGTAGAATGGCATATGGCTCAAAAGAAAAAAAAAACATTTTGAAAATATTTTAGATGAAAATGAAAATTATCAAAATTTATAGGCCACAACAGCAGCAGTGCTTAGAAGGAATTTATTGCATTAAATGCACATGTTAACAAAGAAGAAAGATATAAAATTAATAATCTAAGCTTCCAGCTAAAGAAGTTAGAGAACAAAGTACAATATAAATGCAAAGTAAACAGAAGATAAGAAATGGTAAAAAATGGAGCAGAAATAAATGAAATTGATAACAGGAGATTAATAGAGAAAATCAACAAAACCCAAAGAGGGTTCTTTAAGAAAAATCAGTAAAACTGATTAACCTCTAGCCAGGTTAACCAAGGAGGGAAGATGTAAGTTACTACTGTCAGGAAAGAAAGAGGGACAATTACTATTAGTTCCATGGACATTAAAAAGAAAATAAAGGAATATTATTTAAAAGTTCATGCCCATGAATTTGATAATTAAGATGAAATGGGCCAATTCCTTCAAAGGCACAATCTACCAAAACTCACACAAGGAGAAATAGATGATCTGAATAATTATATTCCAAGAAAGTGAATCAATAATTAATAACCCTTCAGAAAGAAAGCACCAGGCCCAGAAGCTTTCACTGGGAAGTTCTATATCTAAGGAAAAAATGATACTGCCAGAATAAAATGCTGCAAGAATTAATGATTATTGTGAAAGACATTTATTTTGTATACCAAAAACTGTTATTAAGAGCTTCCCAGTCGGAGACATCCATGATGGTGGAGGAGTGTCAGCTACATTAATCTCCTCCCAGGACCAATCTGGAATTACAACTAAATTGTGGAGAAATCAGCCAGAATACACAATTGACCAATAGTGAGAGAGAAGTCTTATAGCAGGGACAGACAGAAGAATCTGCTTCGGCACAACATGACTGGTAAGGACTCCAGATGAGACATGAGAGGGCTGGCTGGGGCCCATAGGCAACAGCTGAAGTGCTGGAATGATGTTTAAGTGGATGGTTGGATCTCCTTTAGAAGTGGGGGGTCTAATTCCTAAGCTGGGATCCCCATCCTAGAGCTCCAGAGTCTCAAAAGTACACAGATAACATCTAGCTGCAAAAAGTGGCAGGGTTGCTCTCTGTCAGAGACTGACGGCTAGGGATGAAAAAAACTCTTCAAAGGGCCAACACATAAATTTTCACTTGCAGCCACTTACCCTGGGCTCTGGCAAAGGGGTTGGTGACAGAGTGGACTAGGGACACTTGACAATAGTCTGGGGAGAGAGGTGTTAGGAAGAGAACTGAGGGTAGCTGCCAAGATTCCAGTGCTGAGTCATCCACCATGCTCAGCCAGTCCACTCCCTTCTGACTGGCAGCAACCTGAGAGAAAACAATAGCCCAGACCCCAGTGAGGACCTTACCCTGCCCTGTGGTACTTAAGCCTGACTGCTGAATACAGAGTGACTAGAATAACAACTGAAGGAGTCAGCCACACACAGTAGATCCCTGGTAGTCTCCAACAGGCTGCCTGAGGCCAGACTGGGGCACCATCTGACATCACCAGAGGTGGACCCAGAAAGAAAAAACAGTGGTAAATACCAGATGCTACTGAGACCAAATCCACTGTGGTCTTCTCCATGATTTGCAGTATTTTTCTCTCCTGCATAGGTTTTTATCATTCATTTCTTATCCTTCAAGTTTGTGCATATTAAGTCACTAGCTTTTATACTATAATTTATTTCAACTCACATATTTTGCCTCCTTCACTTACCTCATTTTCCCTTCTTTCCTCTTATTATTTTCTTTTTTCAATGACAAAAGAGTTTTTATTTTATTTTTTGCATAATATAAATAATTGTATTTATTTTTATGTTTATAACATTTTACATATTTTATTTATTTATTTATTTTCATTTTAAATGCTTTAGTCTCTTGCTACTACTTGCTTCCATTCTGCACTCTTAGTATTTCTCCCTTGTCCATCGTCTCAAAACCAATGTACTTGTCAATGGTCATCTCACATTCTTTTTCCCTCTCTTTAGATACCTGCACCTTCTTTGTCATTGATTGTGGATAGGGTAGTTGTTGTTGCATTATTTCATTTTTATATCAAGATGTTCACTAATTTTGTATTTCAAATCTCAAATTTTACTATTCCCCTCTCTTACTCTTATTTACATCTCAAACTTTAGTTTTGCCCTGTCTTAGCCTGTTTCTTTTTCCCTCTTTCACCTTGCCCTTTATTTTCTGTTTTCTTCTTCTGTCTGTCTCAAATTTTAACTTTTCCATGTCTAAGAGTGAGGTTTTCATTCCTTACTCTTAGTATTCCCTCTTCCTCCATCATCTCCCTTTCCTCTAGGCATCTCTTAAGCTTTCCTTTCTTTCTTTTTCCCTCTTATTTCCATCCCACCTATATTAATTTAGTTCATTTGTTGTTGTTAGTGCTGTGGCAGAGCTTTCTCTACAATTTGGTTCCTAAATTTTTTTTACTTATTTACTTTTTTTCTTTCTCTTTCTCTCTCACTTTATTTTTTAAAATTTATGTTTAAAGCTAATACTATATGCTTCCCTTCTTACTCCATTCCACCTTCTTCATCCCCTTCTTCATTCATGATGTAAATTTTACTTCCTCTCTTTGCATTGGTCTGATTCCCCACTCTTATTAGTGCTACTCCCTCTACCCTCTCAAAATCATTTTTCTTTCAGTAGGTCATCTCATTTTCACTCCCCATTCTTATAATAGTCTTAATCTCTTTATACCCTTATAACATGGCTTATTTGGTGGGATTGCCAGGGGAGGGGAGTTATTTTTGTGGGTGTGTGTTTGTTTCCTGGGCTTTGTGGTGTGGTTCTGGAAGCACCTGTAAAACAGCAATCAAGACATCATGGGCGAAGTGACCCTCAGTCAACCAGCTGGAGGGAAGGACCCACCAAAGAATGAACCAACAATAATCAAAACCCAACTACATTCAGAGAGCCAACATAAATGGCATAAAGTGCATCAAACCCAAAGTTTCAAGTTCAGGAGATTAAGGAGACTGCATCAGTGAATCATAGAGATTTCCTTCCATAGAATTACACACCACAAAAACAGGGAGTCAAAACAGATCAATTTAAGAAGCAGAGCTAAACAAGAAGAATCTCCCTCCAAAATGGGAAGATAAAGAAAGACCCCCCTAATCAGAAGGAAAGGAGGAATCCTCAGAAAGAGTGCTAAATGGAATAGAGGAAAGTAAACTATCAGATACTGAGTTCCAAACAATGGTTATGAGGAAGCTCAATGAACTCAGTGAGAATTACCAAAAACTACAGGAAAACTACAAGGAACTTACTGAGAACTACCTCAGCATGAAAAAGGACATAGAAACTATCAACGAGTCAGGAGGAAATGAAGACACAACTTCAGAATAGAAGAACCCATTAGAAGGAATCAAAAGCAGGCTTAATGAAGCAGAAAACCAAATCAGCAAGCTAGAGGACAAGGTAGAACAAAACACCCATAAAGAGCAATAAAAGGAAAAAAGACTCAAAAAGAACAAAGAATGGCTAAGGGAACTGCAGTACAACATGAAACATAATAATATCCATATAATAGGGATACCAGAAGGAGAGCAAGTGATTGAAAACATGTTTGAAAAAGTATTGATAGAAAACTTCCCTAAGTGATGAGAGAAAATGTCACACAAGTCCAGGAAGATCAGAGGGTCCCAATCAAGATGAACCCAAAGAGGCCCACTCCAAGACACATCATAATGAAAATGGCAAAATTCTAAGACAAAGAATCTTAAAGGCAGCAAGGGATAAACAGGAAATAGCATACAAGAGAGCTCCAATAAGGCTGGTAGCTGACTTCTCCAGAGAACACTACAGGCCAGAAGGGAATGGCAAGAAATATCCCAAGTGATGAAAGCAAAGGCCTGCAACCAAGACTACTCTATCCAGCAAGGTTCACATTTAAAATGGAAAGTGAAATACAGAGTTTCCCAGACAAAAGAAAGCTAAAAGAATACATCTCCTCCAAACCAGCACTGTAAGATATGCTAAAGGAACTGCTTTAAGAAGATGAATAAAAAGAGTGAGAGAGAGAGGAGCACAGGTACAAAGGGCAGAAATGGCAACAAATACATACATATCAATAATAACCTTAAATGTAAATGGATTAAAAGCTCCAGCCAAAAGACAATAGGTAGCTGAATGAAAAAGAAAATGTGACACTAAAAATATGCTGCCTACAAGAGACTCACCCCAGAACAAAAGACCTACACAGACCAAAAGTAAAGGGTTGGAAAATAACATTCCATACAAGCAGATACAAAAAAGGGGGATAGCAATACTCATATCAGACAAAATAGACTTCAAACCAAAACCATAAAAAAAGACACAGAAGGACACTTCATAATATTCAAAGGAAGAATCCATCATGAAGACATAAATATTGTAAACTTATGTGCACTCAATGCAGTAGCACCCAAATATATAAGGAAAATCTTGAAGGGCTTCAAGAAAGATGTAGACAGCAATACACTAATACCAGGGGATTTTAACAGCCCACTGTCAACAATGCATAGATCTTGCAAACAAAATATCAATAAGGATATTGTGGCACTGAATGACACACTAGATCAAATGGATTTAACTGATATATACAGAACCTTTCATCCCAAAGAATCAAAATACACACTCTTTTTCAATGCACATGCATCATTTTCAAAGACAGACCATGAATAGGACACAAAACAAACCTCAATAAACTCAAGAAAATTGAAATCATATCAACCATTTTCTCAGACCACAAGGGCTTGAAACTAGGCACCAATCTCAAGGAAAAAACTAAAAAACACTCAAATCCATGGAGACTGAATAACAATGAATGGACTAATAGTGAGATCAAGAAAGAAATCACAAAAATTCTGGAAACAAATGAAAATGAACATAATACACTCCAAAACTTATAGAACACAGCAAAGGCAGTCCTGAGTGGGAAGTTCATAGCAATACAGTTCTACCCAAAAAGATAGAAACATTTCAAGTAAACAACCTAACCCTACATTTACAAGAACTGGAGGAACAACAACAAACAAAGCCCAGAGAGAGTAGAAGGAGAGAAATAACCAAGATCAGAGCAGAATTAAACAACGAGAAGACTAAAACAGTAATCCAAAGGATCAATTAATGCAGGAGCTGGTTCGTTTAAAAAATAAACAAAATTGACAAGCTGTTAAGCAGACTCATCAAGAAAAAAAGAGAGAGGACCCAAATAAACAAAATTGGAATGAAAGAGGAGAGGTTACAACTAATACCACAGAGATATAAAGGATTGTAAGAAGGTAGAAGAATGTCGCCACCAGAAGACACAGACTCAGAGGAGCAACTCCCCAGATCAACCTCAGGGAGTAATTTGGGGTGACCTAAAAACTCTTAATACAGGGGCAGAACAGTATGCCCAGCAATTAAGAGTCTTAGCTTATTTGTCAGTTGGTTCTTCTAACCTCACCAAGGTGGCCCTAATCTTAGGCCTACTCACCTGCCTCGGAGGGCTAGGCTTAGCCTCTGAAACTAATCATATATATTAGAGCCATATTATAGACCCACCAATGTTTAAGCTCCATACTTGTTGGAATCCTGAGCCTCCTTTCACTAGTAATGATACTGAGTGGACCGGAGGCACCTGGCTCCCTCCAGATGGACCGCTAGAGGAAAAACATCATTGGCTGTTTGCTCTGGAAGGCACTGTATATGTCTCTAACCATTTACCTGCTTGCTTTTCTGTGTTCCAGGGAAAAGTACTAAACCACCCAATTTTCCTTTATGTCAAATAGATGGTGGATCAGCCAAACTAGTCACTTGGAAGTTGTGTCGTGATCAAACACCATCATTAATCAATATCACCAACACCCCTTTAGTAGCAGAAAACTGGTGCTAAATGGAAGGTATATGCCATAACAGGTTCGATAATAGAGAACCCAACACCCTTCCAAATACTGTATGTACTTCTCATCCTTACCTGATTGTAGCCGTCCCTGGTACACCTCAACTTATGTATAAGGAGACTGCTACTGTATATACTTTTATTACTACCCCCGGCACTATATATTCTAGCTGCTTAACCCGTGCAAATGTCACTCAATTGAATTTTACCACCATATTTGTCATTCATCAACAGGCTCAGGCCTGGGTTCCTGTTAATCTTACTTGGGAGTGGGCCGATCCAGGAGGAATAAGTGCTCTCAATAAGGCCCTTGCCCGTGTCAGAACCCGCCAGTTTATAGGCATGCTTATTGCCTCCATAGTTTCTGCTATTGTAATAATTGGAGCTGCGACTACTGCTCTGTAGCCCTTACTGAATCCATTCAAACCACACATGCGGTTGATGTTCTTCTCACTAATGTTACTCAGCAAATGATCCAACAGAGTCAGATTAATCAGGAAATTCTTACTCAACTCTCTGCCACAGAATCTGCTATTGTCTGGCTTGGAGAACAGCAAGATGCTCTTGCACTAAGGCAACAACTTACTTGTGATCCTGGTTTTTCTAAACTCTGTGTTACTCCATTAAGGTGGAATGCCAGTCAGCATTCCTGGGCAGATATTTGTCATCGCCTGCAGGGCGCGTTCTCTACCAATCTCAAAGGACAAATTGATCAGCTCCAGCTTGAGCTCCACCAGCAACTCAGTGACATCAAACACTTAACTGAACAGAAAGTGTTCTAGACCCTCCACGACAATCTACAATGGCTGAACCCTAAGAACTGGTTTGATGGACTGAATTTACAAGTTTGGGTCATGGCAGCCCTTGTGTGCCTCCTTTGTCTTAATCCTTATTTGTGCCTTACAATGTATTTGGAGGTTGTTTTCTTGAGATTGCGTCCGGAAACAGCAAATGGTAGGTTTCACAGGCTTAACAACTACAAATGATTTCACAAACAAAAAAGGGAGAGATGTTGGGAACCGCCCTGCCTGGTTGCAGAGACTGTAACCCCCCATGGTTAAGGCTGAGTCAGAGTTGGGACCATAAGCCACTAAGGAGACAAAGCTTATCTCCCTGGCGGAAGTGCCACCTCAGCCCACATCACCCTGCTTGGCCCTGAGCTTGTCCAGTTAGCCAATGATGGGTAAGAATCCTCAAGGGAGGATCAACCTAAGACAGTCTATGGTCACCTGGGATAAGCTTGCAGGGAAGGACTCAGGGGGCTGTGGCCAAACGGGGTGATGGACCCTCGTCCCTCGGCTTTGAAATAGCCTGAGTCCTCATTCTGTCTAGAAGAAGTCTCCTAATCTCTTGGCTGCTTTACAATAACAGAGGGCAGTGCAGTCCTGTGCTGGGAGGGGTGGATTCCCTGGGGAATCAGGCCTAAGAAAAATACATACATTCCTGTGAAACCTATTTAATTTGTACCCTCAATTTAAAAGATAAGGGTCCAGACCTGAGATGAGTCTGGCGCCTAAAGTTTTATGGCCCTCTAACTAATTGGCTGTAACTCAGAATAAGCCCTCAAAGTTCTCTGTAAATCCTGTATTGTTTAACCCTTACTGGCTGACAATGATTGATGAGCTTTATCTGCATTCCTATGCGAATGAACCTAATAAAAGCTCATGGAGGGAAAGGATCAAGGCCATTCTCCTTTGAGAGATTGGCTACCTTTCCTCCCCAAGTAGATCAAAAAAAAAAAAAAAAAAAAGGATTGTAAGAAATTACTACGAACAACTATATGCCAAGAAATTTGAAGATCTCCCGAAACTGAAGAAGAAGTAGAAAGTCTGAACAGACCAATAACAGCTGATCAAGTTGAAGTAGTAATCAAAAAACTCCTGGCACACAAAAGCCCTGGACCAGATGGTTTCACAGGAGAATTCTACAAAGCATTTAAGGAAGAGCTAACCTCTATCCTTCTCAGACTATTCCAAGAAGTCCAGGAAGAAGGAAGACACCCAAACTCTTTTTATGAAGCCAGTATCATCTTAATTACAAAACCAAATAAAGACACAACAAAGAAAGAAAAATATAGGCAAATATTTCTGATGAACATAGATGCTAAAATCCTCAAGAAAATATTAGCAAACCAACAATACATTAAACAATACATTAAATAGATCATACAGTATGATCAAGTGGGATTCATCCCAGGGATTCAAGGATGGTATAACCTTCACAAATCAATAAATATAGTACATCACATAAACAAAATGAAAGACAAAAATCACATGATCACATCAATAGATGCACAAAATGCATTTGATTAGGTATAGCACCCATTTATGGTTCTTCCAATAAAAACACTCAGCAAAGTGGGAGTAGAGGGAGCATTCCTCAACATGATAAAGGCCATATATGAGAGACCTACAGCCAACATCATACTCAACTGGCAAAAACTAAAAGCTTTCCCAATAAGATCAGAAACAAGTTAAGGATGAGCGCTTTCACCACTTCTATAAAATATAGTATTGGAGGTCCTAGCTACAGCGATCAGACAAGAGAAATAAAAGGCATCCAAAAAGGAAAGGAGGAAGTAAAACCATCACTGTTTGCAGATGATATGATAGTGTACATAGAAAACCCTATAGACTCCACCAAAAAACTATTCAATCTAATAAGTGAATTTGGCAAAACAGCAGGATTCAAAGTCAGTATTCATAAATCAAAGGCATTTTTATACAGCAACAATGAAAGATCAGAATAAGAAATCAAGAAAAATTTCCCATTTGCTATAGGAACAAGAAAAATAAAGCACCTTGGAATAAACCGAAATAAGGGGGTGAAAGACCTTTACTCAAAAAACTACACAACACTGAAGAAAGAAATTAAGGAAGACACAAATAAATGGAAGCATATACTGTGTCCTTCCATTTTGATGATGTTGATTCTTCTGGAATAGACATTTCTAGAAGAATCAACATCATCAAAATGTCCATATTACCCAAATTAATTTATAGATTCAATACAATCTCTATTAAAATACCAATGGCATATTTCACATATATAGAACAAACATCTCAAAAATTTATATGGAACCATAAATGTCTCCAAATAGCCATGGTAATTTTGAGAAAGAAGAAGAAAGTAGAAAGGATCACAATACCTGATATCAAACTATATTACAAGGCCACTGTAATCAAAACAGTATGATACTGGCACAGGAACAGACATACAGACAAATGGAACAGAATGGAGAGCTCAGAAGTACACCCAAGTTTTTATGGTCAATTAATATTTGACAAAGAGTGCAGAAACATAAAATGGAGTAAAAATAGCCTCATCAACAAATGGTGTTGGGGAGCTGGACAGCTACACACAAAAAAATGTAACTCAATCACCAAATTACCCCATGTACAATAAATTCAAGATTGATAAAAGAGTTTAGTATAAGTCATGACACCATAAAAGTCCTAGAGTAGAATATGGTCAAGAAAATCTCATATATTCCATGCAGCAATATTTTCACTGATATGTCCCCCAGAGCAAGTGATGTAAAGGAAAAAATCAACAAATGGGACTTCATCAAAATAATAAGGTTCTCCAGGGCTAAAAAAACCATCAGCAAAATGAAAAGGGAACCAACTGTATGGGAAACATATTTGCAAATGATACCTCACACAAGTGTTTGATCTCCAAAATATATAAAGAACTCACACAACTCCACTCCAGGAAGACAAACAATTAATTAAAAAATGGGCAAAAGACTTGAATAGTCATTTCTCCATGGAGGACACACAGAAGACCCAGAGACATGTGAAAAGATGCTCAGCATCACTATCCATCAGATAGATGCAAATTAAAACCACAATGAAATATCTTTTCCACCGGTGAGAATGGCCATCATAAACAAATCAATAAACAAGTGCTGGCAAGGTTGTGGAGAAAAGGGAACCCAGTGTACTGTTTTTGGGAATGCAGACTGGTGAAGCCACTGTAGAAAACAGTATGGAATTTCCTCAGAAAACTAAAAATGGAACTGCCTTTTGACCCAGCAATTCCACTGCTGGGATTATACCCTAAGAATCCTGAAACACCAATTCATAAGAATTTATGCACCTCACTGTTCATAGCAGCACAATTCACAATAGCCAAATTCTGGAAGCAACCTAAGTGCCCATCAGTAAATGAGTGGATCAAAAAACTGTGATACATTTACACTATGCAGCAGAAAGGAAGAAGGAGATGCTACCCTTTTCAACAGCATGGATGGAACTGGACAGCATTATGCTAAGTGAAATAAGAAAAGTGGTGAAAGAGGAATACCATGTGATAAGTGGAACCTAATCAACAAAACAAGCAAGCAAAATATAAACAGAGAATTGAAATAAAGAACAATCTGACAGTAACCAGAAAGGAGTGGGGGGAGGGATAATAGGGGATAATAGAGGGGGGTATCAAGGAACATGTATGAAGGACACATAGACAAAGCCAAAGGGGGTGGGTTTGAGGGTTGGAGGTGGGGATAGGTGTGGCAGGGGGGCATGGTGAGGCAAAAATGGAGACAACTGTACTTGAACAACAATAAAAAAAGTTAAAAAAATAGCTATATAATTGGTATTATATCAAGGATTCACTTTTAGTTTAACTAAAGATTTTACCTATCAGGATAAAATAGACACTAAAATGCTATTTTTTCTGTGTTTTTTGGTGATGTGTCAAGTATGATCATTATTGCAGAAATGATATCTATAAGAGTTGTGGTGTACAATGGATCCTTTTCAAGTTCTCGAGTATGTACAGAAGTAAAATAACATGGTCAAATCCTTTAACTACAAGCTGAAGTCACAGTCTGAAAAGAAGAATTTCTCTGCAGCAACTTCAGGCTATGTTAAATGCCACACTACTATTTGAATCTAAGGGATTAACAGATATAAAGATATTTGAAATATTTATGTCAAATGATGGCACTGTATGGAATCTCTGGGCAACACTAATAGGAGAATCATAGCTTAGAGCACCAAGATTTTGCAAAAAAAATCTATGCTGTTTTGAAGAAGAACTACTGGATTAATACTGGGACTTGAAAGGGATTGAATTCCCAGCCATGGAACATTAGGTTGCCATGTAGCTTGAGCTTTCCATCATACACTGGGTGTTGTGTGACACACTTATCCATAAATTTGGGGATGCTTGGCAGTAATATACAAAGGTGGGCAAAAGCAGGTTTAAATTCAACCACCTCAGGAGGTAGTGGGTCTAACCCAAGCAGGTCACTGAAATTCAGGTTTGTTTATTGATTTTCAAAGGCTACAGGAATGCGTAAATAATGAAGGCCAGCAGTTTGAGCACTTACAAGATTGTACCTAAGTGCACTGTGCCATTGTAACATTATTTTGAGTTAATAAAGCTACTGTAATAATCATAACCTGCATGTCTTTTTCCATACAGACAATTGTAAACCTACTTTTGTTCACCATTGTATAATAGATGAAAATGGCCTGTAAGAGACTGAACTCAGGCAGATCTTAAAGATATGCATGCTTTTCACATACTGGTGTCACTCAAAATTGGAGAGCTACAGTATTATAACTCCTCTTATGGATGCGCCCTGAATGACACTATTAAATGAAATTTCTCCCAGTGGAAAACTTCAAATGATACATATAATTGTCCTCTATGTCTATAATAAAAGATCAGTAGAGGTAGGTGTATTCACTAATTTATGAATCATTGTTAATCATTTGGCTGGATGGTCAGGAATGTGAAAGAAACAGTGTGGTAATTGGCAACAAGAAAGGCTGGGAAAGTGGTGGATGGACCTTTCAGAAGGGGCACAGATTGTGAAGATATTTGCAATCCAGATGAATGGTGATCAAAGTTCATCCAGTGAGGAGGAGAAGCTCAGTCAGGTGGACAGAATGATATTTTCTGTGGATAAGGTTTTCCATTGCAATCTCCACTGCTTGATCAATGGGCTCATGAACAAAGTCATCGTGGTGGTGGGGGCAAACTACACATGGCTTAACAACACGGAAATTTTCTTACCAGTGATGCCATGGCTAACGTACTGCTTAGTATGTAATGTATCAGTGATGGAGATGAACACTGAGTCTACAATGTGGCACCGTTTCTCAAGTGGGGCAGCCAGCTATGGGGCAGCAGTTTGATTACATTGGGAAATCATCATGGAGGGAACAGAGATTTGTTCTCAGTACAATAGACGTACAGTTTGGGTTTGAGTTTTCATCTCCTGCCTATAATTCTTTTGAGAGCACCATATGGAGCCAGGGAACATGTTATCCATTGTCGTGCTATCCATTTTCTATACTAGTGTTTCTGATCAAAGAACTGATTTTACAGCAAAGGAATTGCAGCAATAGCTTATGCACGTGTAATGAACTGATCTTTCCACATACTTCATCGACCAGAAGTTACATAGTTAATAGATACAAGGAATTGCTTACTGAAGACTCAGACTCAGTGCCATATGGGGGCAACACCTGGAGAGGATAAGATTCTGATATACTGAGTATATACTTGGAAAAAGAATTCTATCTATGGTTTTAACTATTACAAATAATACCTCAAAATATTTTTTTGGTATTGTATGAATCTTTTGATGACCTTAAGATGTTTTCTTTAGAATAAAATCTTAAAGGTGAAATGGTATAATCACAATTATAGCTGTTTGCAAAAGTTTTGACACCCATTGCCAAACTTTTATCTGAAGGATTGTAACAAAATACACAGAATTAATAATGATGGTACATTGAGTATTTTCATTTTAATATATTGGCTAATTTCATTAGGAAAATATGGTATGTAAGTTTTTAATTTTAAAAGTATTTTATACTGTAAAAAAAGTATCAGACTGAATTTGGGGACTGGAGTAATTACATTATCTTTTGTCCAAATATCTTGAAAAAGTTTATGTTTTATAATGGGTAAATAAGAATATTTTTTAAAAATTAGTGTATTGTATTTGTGTTTACCATCTTTGTTGAAAATATTTTATGTCTGATATTTGATTTAAATTTTGTTTATGTCATTAATATGAACAGTTTTAAAAAATTATATAGTAAAATTTGTTAAATGCTTTGTTATTGAACTGATTGTGGTTAACTTAAATGATATTTACACCTGGAGTTTATATTAATATTGCCTATATTTTATTCTTTGTTATTAAAATATTTAAATTTAACCTTTGATTTCCTTGTAATATATTTTGTTGTATGGCTTGAGGTAAGCAGAAGGTATGTAAGTCTTTTTGTATTTTGTTTTTGCTCTATAAATTAGGCTTGTAATAAATAGTTGTTATGGATAGGAGGATATTTGAAAGTGATGACATAGCTGGTTATATCAGACCTAGGTGGGGGTCTACTTTTGAGAAACATAGATTTAAAAAGGATCAGCATAAGAAATTGGGTTACAGTGGAGGTGAGGAGAGTGGTAAATATTATCCCACTAACATTTAATGACTTTGTACAATGCATATTATTTATTCTCAAAACATCCCATTGGCTGTGTTTTATTATCTTGGTTTTACAGATGTCCAGAGATGTTAGTAAATTAGTAGGTGAATAGCAAGGTGAGTAAGCTGGAGAATGTCAGAACTAGTATACATACAGCATAAACATTTAAAAAATTTTATTTTCTAATTTCAGAGAAAGAGGAAAGGAGAGAGAAAAGCAGGTGGGGGGAGAGAGAAAGGGAGAGAGAGAGGCGGACAGACATCGACCCATTGTTTCCCCCACCCATGCTTTCATTGGCTGCTGATTCCTGTGTGTGCTCAGACCAGGGATTGAACCTGCAATCCTGGTGTGTCTGGAGGACACTCCAACCTGCCGAGCTATCTGGCCAGGGCTGAAGCACATGTTTTTAATTTGCAAGACAAAGTACTTTGTTTTACCTTGAGTACTGCACAATTAAACTTTTTATTTAAAAACATTACACACTGTAGAACTGTGTAAAGTGAAATATTTGAATATTCTGTTCTTTTCTCCATTTTTTTTTACATAAATAGGACATATTATTCATTCAACAACCCTCTATTGAGTGTCTAAATGTTTTAAACACTTTTAGTGTCCGATTTCATGGAGCATACATTCTTGTATTGTTTGAAACTTGCATTGTTATCTTGTCTTTTTAAAAAGTTTTTTGTTGTTGTTCAATTACAGTTGTCCCCATTTCCCCTCCCATAACCCTCCCCTGCCCTACCCACCTCCACTCCCACATTCAACCCTCCCCCCATCATCCTCGTACATAGGTCCTTTTTACATGTTCTTTGACTTGACCCAGCATTTTATCTTTCTTTTAAACTAGCAAAACTTGTTTTGAAGCCTTTTGCCTGAGTGAATCCATATCTCTGTCTTTTCTCCATCTCTATTTCTATGTCCATCTCTATCTGAGCATTCCTTATTCTGCTTAGTGGCTCCATTATATTTCCTGAATATATGTACTCTAACTTATTTAGTCACTGGTAAAAGTTTAGATAAATTTTTGGTACTGGAAGTATAGAGTTAAATGGCTTGCATTTATAATGTATAAAAAATGCCAAATTACCTTCCAAAAATATTTCACCAATTGACATTGCTTATTACCAGTGTGGTAGAGTTCTCATTTCCCTTCATCCTTTCAAAGAATGGATTTTACCAGCCTTTTAAATTTTGCTAGTCTGAAGTGTGCAAAATGATGTCCATTCATTAATTTACATTTTCCCAATCCCTTCATGTGCAACCTTATCTTTTCAAACATAAAAAATTTATGGAATGAACCGCAGTGAAGATGATGCAATGCAAAAACCAATTACATTCTTTTCCCTTGCCAACCCTTCAAAATTGCTCTTCACAATCACTCTTTTCTGCCCCTGGATGAAATCTGGAGTAGGTGTCATAGATTTTCTTACTCATTTCAGCTTTAGGACATTCTCATCACAGTAATTTCAGAAATCTATGTAGTATATAATACTAACACTAATGCTTGTTATTCATGTTAAAACTTTCTCTCTCGCTGTGCTGGAAATCTTCAGCAGTGGAGAGGGACATATTTTATGAAATTCCCCTTTCATCCTCCTCTCTTCCCCATTCTTAACCTACTTTTCTATCCCTTGAACAGTTGATGTTAGGGAAAAAACCCGAAAAACACAGTCCTTTGAGTTTGGTAGAATTATAATCTCTGGTTAGCTCCCATCTTGGTGGATCTTTATTTAGTTTTTCTGTCTTCCACCAGATATGACTGCCCATGAATCTGCCTATCTTCTCAGCTTCTTAGCAGCTGTTTTTTCAGTTTCTCTGCCTCTCCCTCTGAGCTGCTTAAGAATCAGCAATTCAACTCCCTGGCCAAGTAGTTCAGTTGATTAGATCATCATTCCAATATGCCAAGGTTGTGGGTTCGGGCATCATTCTGATATGTCAAGGTTGTGGTTTGACCTCCAGTCAGGGCACATACAAGAAGCAATGAATGAATGCATAAATAAGTGGAGCAACTAATCAATCTCAGTGATGCCTTGAGGAGAATGAGGGTTGGATTGTCAGGATTCCTGTTTTGCCTCTCCCTTCACTCCTGGATTTTGGACATACAAGTTCAGATTTATTGGCATCCCTGAATTTTATCTTTTTTTTCTTGTTCTATAATGTTCCTAAAAACTTTGTAAAGTTTTTCTGCCTTAAAACAGCTGCTTATCACTCTTCCTCAAGTTCTTTCTTTCTACCGTTAGTCTTTCTCCCCTCACTGCTGATGTAGGTGAAAAATTGTATCAGTGTGTGGTCAACTTCAGTGTCTTTTCTTTTTATCCGGAATCTAAGCCCCTCAAATTTATACTGCCTTTACATTACTCTGATGCCTTCAATTAGATGATATTTGGGGTTTTTTTTAGCTTCTCTAGTTATTGATGAGTATAGTGTCCACCACAGTCTAGTGTATCCTAACTAAAAGCTTACAAGTTCCCTTTTAAGGCAATCTCAGTCTTACTCTCTTCTCCATGATTCTTTTCTGTTGAAGTCAGGAAGGCCTGACCATATGTGAGGTGAAGAGGCATCCTGTCCTAATTCACTGAAAGCTATTCAGGTCACACTCTCTTCTGTCTCCAGAGAAATTTTCCCTAAGGCCTCCTCAAACTCACCTTTCTCACAGACTAGAGGTGGATGCTTGGCTATTGTGGCAGAATGGGTTTTCAGCTAGCATGTCTGCAAACGTTTTCATAGAAATTTTGTTTGAATGAGGGCTATTGAATGCCTATTATTTGGTCTTAATTTAATGAGTTTCTCTGGAAACTTTGACATAGCAAATTTACATTTACCATTTTGTTCCATATTTTTTGGCTGTTTTAAATTCTTCTCTTTAAATTACCTAGTCACATCCTTTAACAATTTCTTGTCTTAGTTTTTTTTTTTTAATTTTTAAGATCAGTTTTGGTGTTTTATCTGATGTCAAATATTTTCAAGTGTGTTTTTTAAGTGTGACACTTATTTTTAACTTTATAACATCATTTATTATAATGGGTGTGAAGTAGAGATCTAATTTCCTACTGTTGTTTTTCAAAATGTATCCCCCTTGTACAAAACCACATAGTAGATTATCTGGTTTATCCTTTCACGATCATTTAAAGTCTCTTCTTTATCTTAAACTGTATTCAACTTTTCCTTAGATCTCCAAAGAAACAATTAATAGCACCTAAAATAGTGAGATCCTTATCTTCTTTCAATTTTATACTTTTCATTTTATTCTTTTATTTATTTACCACACTAAACATAGAGTGAAAATATTAAATAGTAATGGTACTTAACATACATTCTGATATTTTTTCTCTTTTTAATCATAATGCTCTTGTACTTTCCTTTTTTAGCTGTTCTAATATAGTAATGTTAAAATTGATATTAATCATAGTCTTTGGTAGATGTTTATTAAATAAGTTTAAGGGTGTTCTAATTTATTTATATCTTAGTATAATTAGCTAGAAGAATATATTCTGAATTTATTGAGAAAAGCTTTCTTTTTTTTAATATCTTACTAGGAGTTAATTTGTTAATAATTTAATGTTAAATGAGCCTTGAAATTTTTAGGAAGTTTATTGTCTGATTTCTAATATTTTGTTTAAGTTTTTATATTTGTGTTCAGAACTAAGAGTGGTAGCTATATATTTGTGCTTTTCTTGTCTGCTTTTGGAATCATTGTAAAGTGAGTTTCAGAGACTGTGCTGGAATGCTTTCTGTCTTTTTACTCCTTATTCTCTGAAATGGACTGTACAACAAAGAAATAATCTTTTCATTAGCTACGACCAATAAAACTGGTTCAGCCTGAAGCCTACTTTAGGAATGGATTTTTATCCATACTTCCACTTTCTTCTGGTATATATAATTTATATTTTCTTATTCTTTCAGATATTTTGATAGTTTTTATTTTTCTAAAACATCACACTTTTTTATGGTTTAAGAGGTAGGTTTTATGTATATTTTACCACAGTAACATTTTTTAACACCTGGAGCCTTGCAACAACAGATCTAAAGGGCCAAAAATGTGCACCAGCATTTGTGGAACTGAGATAATGTAATATATTTGATCTGTATTTGAAAACACAGCAATTCTGCAAATTCTGAAAATACATCTGCAGCAATTCCATAAAGTCAAGAAGTTGAAAACACCCAGGAAATTTCATAAGGTTTTCTACATATTTACTTGTCTTACCATTTCATTTCTCTTAATACTTACTTTGGTCCCATGGAATTTTATTTCCCAGTTATTACTTCCTTATACTGTTTATTAATGATTATTTAAGGAAAAATTAATTTGAGGATTAATTTTTTTCACTAATAGTTTTTGTATTTTATACTTTTTATCTTGAACCATAATTTATGTGTTTGTGTATGGTCTCAGGCAATTTCTTCATTCATAGTCTTTGCATCTTCTAAAATATTCTTATACCCACCCCCACCCCCAATATTTGTGGGTTAACTGAAGATAGGATTGCTTACTTGAGGATCCTTTTTGTTTTTGGTTAGCACTATAAAATGTTGACACATTATGTTTTATTATCTAATAAAAAAGTTTGATACAAATTTGATTTTCTTTATTTAATATCTGAAAACATTTTGGGTATTCTTTTTATTCTTAATGAATTGAAATTTCATCATAGCATTTCCACACACCCCCCTCCCCTGCCCTGGGGAATAAAATTTTGCTTGTTGAGGTTGATCCTTCTATTTTAAGATGATGGTTTCAGAATACTTGTTGTCCTGTATCTATTTTGACTTCCCAATTCCAGTAGGTCTAGTTGTACTATTTCCAGCCATGTGCCTCTGCCTTATATGAATGTGTGTTGGGGGACTTTTCACTCCTTCCTATGGTCAGTTGTTACCATAGCCACAACCTTGCCTCTCCATCCTCACTCTCAGTGGTCCAGCCTGAGGGCTGCCTGCTGCACAGCACATGTGTAAAGGGGCAAGGTGGCTGGACCTACTTGCTTCAAAAACATTTCCCAAATTAATAATCATAATAGAGATCTCAGTAACTCTTTCTTCTTCTTGTATTCATTTAATATACTCTGAGGTTAGAAGTTCCTGGGCCTCTCCTATTTTCATAAAATACCTTTAAACATTTTAATAATGTTTTTTGAAGTATTTGTTTCTCTATGTGTTATATCTTTCAACAATTCTTCAAAGGATTTGTTTTGTTGATAGTTCTTTTTGTTGTTTTGCCCTCCTCTTATTGATTTTCTTCTCTTTTTAAAATCCACTATGTTATTCCATGGCATTTGTAAGCACAGGGCTAGCTTTGAAATCAGTATTTAAAAGGTAAAAGTTATGTTAAATACCAGGACCCAGCAGAAGAATAAGATATGGAAACCGTGAGATTATATTTTCTTTGTGCCAGTATTTTAAGGGGAATCTAAGGCTATCCATTATTAATTTTGCTTTCCTGTTATTTTTATTTTTAGTTGTTTTTAGCAAAGATCCTTATTTGATCTCATCTATGTTGTAACATTCAATATCAGCACAGTCCGTGCAGGCAAATGTCTTGATTATAAGATTACAGTACTGGTGAAAAACATTTTTGAAGTACTTTTATTTACTATGGCATATCAATATGATTATATCTTCTCTAACAAATTGTTGAATTTGTAGTACTGCAGTCTACTAAGGCATTCTACATATCCGTAAGTTGTGAACAGTACAAAAGGAATCTGCTCAAGAGTGCTCGCTCACCAAGGAACTAGACACTTCTTTTTGTATTTAAGTCCCATAACATTTTTTTCATGCCTCACTTAAAAATAAATCAGTAAGTTCCTGGGTTTTTATTTTTATTTGCTTGTTGCCTAATTAACATATTGTGAAAATCAAACAGTATTACCTCAAATGTAATTTTAGTCTCCATTTTGTCAAAATTAATGGTATTGACCTGTAACATTAGGTAAGATCAGGCTACAAGCAAGGAAAGTGGTTCCTGATCTCTGAAAGTGACGAAATCTCATTCACGTGTCTTTAAATATTGCACAATCATCATCTGATTGTTTTTAAGGAGGACTGCTGTTTCAGTTATGTTCAGTTTAAGTAACAAATAACCTTGGTTTACACTGTCCTAAGCTGACTTACACAGGGAACGTGAGTTCCAGGATCAATTGATATTCCCTACTCCATTTTATGCCTTTATCTTAAGACTCATGTACAGATTGCCCTAACAGTCCCAGATATCTTATCCAGCTGTACCAAAGCCCAGAAGGAGAAATCATGTCTTCCTGTGTCACTTTTATAGAAGCCCCTCAGAAAACTAGCTCAAATGCTTCCTTAGCTGACAATGGGTCACATGATAGTTTCTTTTTTTTTGTATTTTTAAGTATATTTTATTGATTATGCTATTATAGTAGTCCCATGTTTTTCTCCCTTTATTCCCCTATACCCTCCATCCACCTTCCCATCAGCATTCTCACATCTTAGTTCATGTCCACAGGTTGTATATATAAGTTTTAGACTTCTTCATTTCCTATACTATTCGTGACCACTCTCTATTTTGTGCCTACCAATTATGCTTCTTATTCACTGTACCTTTTTCCCCATTCTCCCCTCTCCCACTTCCCACTGATAACCCTCCATGTGATCTCCATTTCTGTGATTCTGTTCCTGTTCTAGTTGTTTGCTTCATGTGTTTTTGTTTTTTGGATTTCATTCCAGCCCCTTCTTGCATGTAAGGTTTTGTTTGAGAAATCAGCTGATAGTCTTATGGGAATTTCTTTGTAGGTAACTCTCTCCCCTTTTCTTGTTGCTTTTAAGATTTTCTTCTCACTCTTTAATCTTTGGTAACTTAATTATGATATATCCTGTTGTGTTCCTCCTTGGGTCCCACTTCTTTGGGACTCTGAAATTCCTGGACTTCCTAGAAGTCTATTTCCTATGCCAGATTGGGAAAGTTTCCCTTCATTATTTGTTGAAATAATTTTTCAATTTCTTGCTCTTCCTCTTCTCATTTTGGCACCCATATGTTTCAGATGTTGGAACATTTAAAGTTGTCCCAGAAGTTCTTCAGCCTCTTCTCATTTTTTGAATTCTTGTTTCTTCATTCTGTTCTGGTTGAATGTTTATTTCTTCCCTCTTTTCCAAATTGTTGATTTGGGTCCCAGTTTCCTTCCCTTCACTGTTGGTTCCCTGTATATTTTTCTTTATTTCACTTTGCATAGCCTTCACTTCTTCCTCTATTTTGCATCTGTACTGAATCATTTCCATAAGCATCTTGATTACCAGTGTTTTGAACTCTGCATCTGATAAATTGGCTGTCTCCTGGTCACTTAGCTGTTTTCTGGAGTTTTGATCTGTTCTTTTATTTGGGCCATATTTCTTCATCTGAATGCACCTGTTACATTGTAAGGGGTGGAGCTTAGGTATTCACCAGGATGGGGCTACCCATGTCCCTATGTTGTAGTGCAGTATGTGGAGGAAGGGTCAGAGAGTGAACAACACCACTTGTCTGGCTCTCACACCACTTTCAGTAACTTTCCCCACTACCCACAAGTAAATTGGGCCCTTCTTGTGCTGATTCCCGAGTGGATGGGTTTGTGTACATTCTAGGATCCCGTGGGCCTCTCCAACTAACTCTCATGTGAGACTGAGAGCTTCTCTTGCCACTGCCACCTCCACAGGTTTTTACCACCAGAGATTTTGAGGCTTCAGTTTACCACACCGAAAACCTGGGTTTCGTGGTCTGTCTTGCTTCCCAATTGTTCCTTCTGGCTATCTGCACATGAATGTGGGACCACCAGCCACCACCTTGCCACACAGACTCTCTGCCTGGCTGCCCATCTCTGCCCCTCTTACCAGTCTGGGTGAATGTTTCTTCTTTAACTCCTTGGTTGTCAGACTTCCATACAGTTTGATTTCCTTGCAGTTCTGGTTGAGTTTTGTTTTTAAAATTGTTGTTGTCCTTCTTTTGATTGTGTGAGGAAGCAAAGCATATCTACCTGTGGCTCCATCTAGGCTGGAAGTTATTTACATGATAGTTTCTAGACCAGTCTTTAGTGGAGGAATTAAAATTACTATGATTAGCTTAGACAGAGTAGAATACCAGAGATTCAATCAGATTTTTCCTACCCGTATGTCTTTATGGAAGTGGGAGGCTCTTTGAGTTGTATTACATAAGAGAAAGTGAGGATAGAATAGATATTGGATCAGCAACCCAATATATTAGTGTCCACTGTATCTTAGTAGTAGAGAAACAAAATAGATTTCAAATTTTTAATTTTTTAGAAATGTTTTTAAAATAAAAACATCTTCAAAGTGGTTATATTAGGGAAAATTTGTGTACTCTAATAAAATCTAACAGGCAATAAATAAAGAAGCAGAACATTTAGATACTTTTTTATTTTTTACCTATGATGCATATTAAATAGCATGGCTTAAATATATTAAATGATGATGATCAAGTATTGGTGAGCTAAGCAGAGCATGAATGTAATGTGTATTATCATGCAATTTATTTTTTAATTTTATTTTTTGCCCCTTAGATACATAAAACAGGTATAATACAGTTTTCATATTGATAAGTTAACACTTTCATTGTTCACTTTTTTATTATTTATTTTCTGATGATGTTCTATATACTTGTGTAACATGATTGCATTTAACATCAAATATGTCTAGGGAAAACAGTTCATGAAATATATTCAAATGCAAGTATGGATATTTTTTATATAAAAATACAACATAATTGGAGATAAATTTTTCTAATTTTTAAAGAATCAACAATTACATAGGCACCTAAAATTTAATCATACTTGATGAATATCTATTATTTTTCCATCAAGTTTAATGAAGTTTTGAAAAATCAAATAGGTCACCTGAAAAATACATTATATCTCTATAGTTCTCCGATTCTTGCTTCTTTCACTAAACAAAGGATACTCATTATTTTGGAAAGCATAAAGTTTAGGCACAGCTACTTGATCCCAGATAAATTTAGTAGTTTATCTCTAGCCCCAATACAAAAAGGTACATATGAAGCTCTACTATTGAGTGTCTTCCAAAACTACCAGGTATTCAACTTTGCTCCCCTGAAATTTGAAGTAGTCACACTCTTCTGGGAAGATGATAATGGACATTTAGTTTTACTAAGAATAGGTTTTGTGGTGGCTAATTTTGTTTCATATCATATTCAACTTGTTTTGATTAATACGAATTTGAATGGAACCCAGTGAAGCCTGGAGGAGGACTGTGATCATGAGGGTGGGGTGGGGTGCGCTGTCAGTGCTGGTGTAAATGAAGCCGAGGGCCAGACTTTGGCAAAAATAGGAGGAAAATAACATTTGTCTCTGGTGATAAACATCCATGTCAACTCATCCTCTGAGGCATATTGGAGTTTTCAGCACTGAGGCTTGAAAATACCAGCAGTAACACAGCCACAGCTCTAATGTAGATAATTTACAGGACTAGGAGAATGTTATAGCAGAGATTTGCTTCAAAACACACACCGTTTAGCACCTGAGATGTTGCAGTTAGGGTTAACACTGCTAGCAAATCCAAGCACATAATTTGCCAGAAAACTCTTGATGTATATGTACTGTTTTATATAAATCCACAAAGCATGGTGTCTGAAAGTGATTTTATTTTTTTGCAGTTGTTTGAGATGAACTTAGCCACTTTGAACCCCACCCAAATATGAAACATGACAAAAACTTTCAGATTTATTTCCAAAATTCCTGTGATGGTAAAAAAAATTGTGCCAAGCATAGTCCCTAGTGGATACACAATATATATATTTTGAAGAGAGGGGAAAAAATCTCCATTTAAGTGAACTTTGACACAAAATGACAGAAAAATAACCCTATCAAGAACAAAAAGAAAGTGAGACACATGAAGATGCTAACTTAATAGTGATACTAATTTTATACAGAATTTAAAATGAATGGAGTCAGATTTCAGGGCTGCTATAGTTTGGTGAATGCATGAATGTTGACCTGAGCATTGTGCACCCAAAATGGGGGTCAAGTTTTTAGGTTTTTCCAAAAATTAGGCTAATGAGCCCTTAAATCATTTATAGAGTTTATACTTCTTATTAAGAATAGACAATTTGGGGTGAAGACATACTAATTATTTTACATTTTGTTGTACATTATTCATGTAGGAAAAATGGCCCATTTTTGTCTTTGGCTTCAATTCTATTAACAACATTTATTAAATGTCTATTATGTATAAATTTGCAGCTGTAGATAATACAAAGACAATTTCAGACTATCTCATGGAGTAGATAGACTCAAATGCCATGAACTATGATAAAAATTAGACTGGGGAGTATATTTCAATGATAGGAGTAAAAACAGCACATAAAGAGCTCAGAAAAGCATTCTTCACTTGAAGTGACTCTACTAAATGTGAAAGTGATAAAAAATGTTGGAGGAGGTAATCTGGTATAGGAGGTCTGTCCCGGAAAAGTCCAGCCATTGTTAACTTAACGTGAACAGTTTGTGTGACATAGATATAAAGTGGCAGCCAAAGAGGGTGGACTGGAATGTGCATGGGTAAATAATGACGACTTCACTGTACTAGTCAGTGGGGGGCAGTAGATGCTGTTGAGTGAGCATGTGTACTGTGTGGCCATCACATTCAAAATGACTGAGCATGTACAGCAACGAATCTGCATCAAATTTTATGTTCAGCTTGAACATTCCCCCAAGGAAACTATTCAGATGATTAAGAAGGCCACAGCTATGGAGAACTGGTGATTGGCAGCTTCATCACAACAGTGCATCTACTCAGGCATCACACCTTGTGTAGACTTTTTCAGTGAAATATCAAATCACCTAGGTGACTCAGCCTGTCTACAGCCTAGATTTGGCAGCCAGCACCTTATGGCTTTTCCCAAAAGTAAAATCACCTTTGAAAGGTAGAGATTTCAGACCATTGATGAGATTCAAGAAAATACAACATGGCAGCTGATGGTGATTTAGAGAGCTGTGTGAGGTCCCAAGGTGCCTACTTTGAAGGGGACTGAGGTGTCATTGCCCTATGTACAATGTTTCTTGTATTTTGCATCTTCTTTCATAAATGTCTCTTTTTCATATTACATGGATGGATAATTCTGGACAGACGTTTTGTTCTTGAAATCTTTAAATTTTAAGCATGGCATTATTCATTTCAGCATTGTTAGAGAACAAGTATTTATGTATACATAAATCTTCCCGAGTTCTTTCTTTTTTTCTTTTTTGCTTAATATCATAATGTTTTCCAGATCCATCCATATTGTTGCAAAGGATAAAATTTTCGTCCTTTTCTTGGCCAAGTAGTATTCCATTATGTAAATATACCACAGCTTTTTTTCCCACTCATCTATTGATGGACACCTGGGCTGCTTCCAAATCTTGGCTATTATAAATAACATTGCATTGAACACAGAGGTGCATATATTCTTCTGAATTAGTGTTTCTGGTTTCTTCAGATAAATTCCCAGAAGTGGGATTCATGGGTCAAAAGACAGTTCCATTTTTAATTTTCTGAGGAAACTTCATACTGCTTTCTACAGTACCAGCACAGTCTGAATTTCCACCAGCCTTTCAAAAGGATCCTCCTTTCTCCATATCTTTGACAACACTTGTTTGTGGATTTATTGGTGATAGCCATTCTGATGGGTATGAAGTGATATCTCATTGTGGTTTTAATTTGAATATCTCTTATGATTAGCAACATTAAACATATTTTCATATGTCTACTGGCTATCTATATGTTCTTTTTGGAGAAGTGTTTATTCAGGTCTGTTTCCAATTTTTAAATTATATTGTTTAATGTTTTGGTATTGAGTTTTATAAGTTCTTTATAAATTTTGGACATTAACCCTTTATTCAGTGTATTGGCAAATATGTTCTCCCATTTAGTGGTTTGTCTTTTTATTTTGTTGATGGTTCCCTTTGCTGTGCAAAAGCATTTTAGTTTTCCCTGACTGGTTTAGTTCAGTTGCTTGGGTGTCATCCTACAAAGCAGAAGGCTGCTGGTTCAATTTTGAGTCAGGGCACATGCCTGGGTTGCGAGCCCAGTCCCTGTTTGGGGCACTGTAAGAGGCAATCGATCGATGTTTCTCTCTCACATCAGTGTTTTTCCCCCTCTTCCTCTCTCCTTTTACACTCTCAAATAAATAAATAAGTAAGTACATAAATAAATAAATAAATACATAAAATCTTTAAAATATATTTTAGTTGATATAGTACATTTTGTTTATTTTTTCTTTTGTTTCCCTTGCCTAAGGAAATATTTCAGATAATATACTGCTATAAAAAATGTCCAAGATTATACTGCCTATGTTTTCTTCTAGGGTTTCTATGGTTTTAATTCTAACATTTAGGTCCTGAATCCATTTTGAGTTTCTTCTTGTGTGCAGTGTATCAGTGTGGTGACTGTGAGGGTGGAGGGGGAAGGATGTGGGGGAAGGTCAAAGAGGGTATAGGGGGACTATATGGTGATGGGGAAAATATATTCCACAAAACTATTGCTTACCTCCTCAAACACTAACTATGTTTTCAGTATAATTTAAACTATTTGTTATAAAAACAATAGAGAATAGTATAAAAAATAAAGAATTGTTAAAAATCTCACTGTTGGGACCTCTAGCTTTAGCTCTGATATAAGATATAAAGAGCTTGGAAATTCTTACTCTTCAATTTTACAACAAGAAAAAAGTGAGCAAACTGAACATTAGGACCAGTATGAGAACTGAGGTTACCACGCAATCTGCCACCCCCAAATCTGAGAAGATAGACGCATTCAGATGAATAGAGTTAGAGATATCTATAAAGAGAAACCACAGTCTGTTTCTGCTTACCTGGATCAGCATATACTATAACCATAAATTGTTTGAAATTTTACATGATAATTTTGGTGAATTCATAGAAGCTGAGTGTGGACTAGTGGGAGAGTGAGGAACTCTGAGGAGCTGATGTCTTAAGAGCCTGCACACTTTCGTGAGCATTTTCCTAGGAGACACAGTTTCGTTGTGTGATGATCTCAGACAAAGCCTCTCATGGCTCTAGCAGGGGAAATAGAAGAGTAACCAATCTTCTTTTTTAAAAAGGTCTATTTTCCAAGTAAAAATACTTTACCAAATTCAGTTCTGACAACTTATCCCAGTTGGAGAAAAGAGATCCCTCCTCACTCAATCCCCCTTTTGTTTTCCTATCTATCTTTAGGGGGAAATAATCCACAAGGGGAAGTAGTTCATGGAAATAGGATTGGTAATTCTGAAGCCAAGCAAGAGAGTAAGGGGCAAGGGAGAAAATGCCATATAACTAGCGAAATAAATACTACTGGTGGTCCCATCACTGAGACTCAAGCCACAAAACTTTAATTGAATTTAATTGGAAGGTTATGGAAAGCTCCACAGTACCACACGAACAAGGATCTGATATGATAATAATGGATTATGTCTTAAAGGGGTGACAGGTAGACTCTATTTAAGGAGCGGTTTTTAGGTAATCTCAAAGATAACATGGGAGATGAAATTGAGCACACTAGGGAAACTTGAAGCATCTAGTAAATTGAAAACTGTCTCACTCCCAGCAAAATTAACATGAGTCCTCACACTAGAGTACCATTTAACTCACATCCTGTTACCTGATAAACTTGTCTAGCTTTAAACAAAAATTTATGACATGTTAAATAGCAAGAAAAAGCTCAATCTGAAGAGACAAAAATTTTTTATCAGAAGCAGGCTCAGATATTACACAGATGTTGGAGTTATTAGGCAGAGAATTTAAGAGAGCTATCATTCATATGTTAAGTGCTATACTGGAAAAAGTAAACAACATGCAAGTATAGGAAACATAAACAGAGGGAAGGAAACTCTAAAAAGAATTGAAAGAAGTGGCTAGATACCCAAAACACTGCAACACTAATGAAGAATGTTAGAGTTAGTGTATCAATAGACTGACTCAACATAGTAAGGAAAAGTAATCAGTGAATTTGAGATTAAGTCAAAGACAAAAAAGAATTAAAAATATGTATAATAACCAAGATCTTTGGGATACTATTAAAAGGAGTAACATGTGTAACTAGAATATCAGTAGAAGAAAGAGAACATGGAGCCCAAAACATATTTGAAGTAATAGTTGTTGAAGACTTCCCAAAATTGATGACAGACAACAAATCACAGATCCAGAAATCTCAGAAACACCACACAAATAAATACGAAAACAAGCAACACCCCCCCACCCCCAATATCTAGACCTGTCTTTTCAAACTGTAGAAAACAAAGACAAGAGACAATCTTGAAATCACTGGAGGGGAAAACTTACAGGGGTGTCCAAATTTTAGGCATCTCTGGATCACACTGGAAAAACAGTTGTTTTGGGACACACATTAAATACATTGCACCACGTAATCACACACACACACACACACAGATCTCATAATGTTTTGAGGAAATTTACGATTTTGTGTTGGGCTGCATTCATAGCCATCCTGAGCCTCATGCGGCCTGTGGGCTGCAAGTTGGACAACACTGTAGTATAGAAGAACAAGGATAAGGATTATTATTATTTTTTAAATCAGGAATCACATCAGGAAGTATCGAGTGGACCCAGACAACACTATGGTGATTCACAGAGGGAAAGGGGTTGGGAAAAGTAGAGTAAAGGGATGATAAATGGTGATGGAAGGAGACTTGACATGGGGTGGTAAACACACAATATAACATGCAGATGAAGTGTTATAGAATTGTACAATGGACACTTATACAATTTTATTAACCAATATCACTCTGATACATTCAATCAAATTAAAAAAACTTTCTGAAAAAGTAAAAGGACAGAATGGACTAAGACATTTAATGTGTTGAAACAATAATGCCACGAACCTACAATTATATATTCAACAAGACTTATCCCTCAAAAGTGAAAGAGACAAACAAAAGACAAACATAAACTAAGGAAATTTATTCCCAGCAGACTTGCTCTTCAAGAATTGTTTAAAAAAATCTTCCAGCATAAGGAAAATAATATAGGTCAGACACTCAGAACTACACAGATAAAGGAGGAACATCAGTTAAGGAATAAATGAAGGTAAAGTTTTTATTTTTCTCATTCTTAACTTTTTTACAGTTCTATGTTCTCTTCTTTTTTTATTGTTGACACTATTACAGATGTCCCCATTCCCTCCACCTAACCCCCACCCAAAAATACAATTTCTTGTTTAAAGAAAAATAGTTACCATTTTAAGTGATTATGCATGTGGATATGGGTATGAATAAGTGAAATAAGTAGGCAACAGTGCCACAGAGGCAAGAGAGAGGAGCTGAAAAATCTCTGTTGCATGCACCTATGCTACGTGTGTGGAGGTATAGTCTATTTGAACGTTGACTTAGGTTAGTCTAAAATGTATGTTCTAAACTGTAGGATAAACTCTAGAAAATAATAAAGAAGTATAATTGATTTGCTAAGAGAGAAAATGAAATCATCTAAATTGCTGTTTTTAAATTGAAGAAGCTAGAAGGAGAGGTTACAGGAATGAAGAATAAATTCAGTGCATAGAAAACAATGACAGACATGACAAATAGTAATCCAACTTTATGGTAATTCTTTTCACTTCTATATTGGACATTTAACTCAATTTCTCTTTTTCTTCTTTTGTGATTAATGAATTTAAGTTTGTAAATCTCTATGTGAGGACAACTTTAGCTTCAATATGCATGTGAAAATATGATTTATTTTTAATATCATTCAGGTCTAAATTAAAATTATTTTTAAATTATTTAAATTAAAATGGTTTAATTCCATTTTTAATTCATCAAATATTTTAATACATACATTTTCTAAATTTATGTTTTTATGATATCTATGCTATTGATTTCTAACTAAATTGCTCTGTGGTGTGAAACACAGAAAGTATGATAATTTTAAAAAATTTGTTGTAACTCTTTTTTGCCTTAGAATATGGTTAATGTACATTAAATTTCCAAGTCTACTTAAAAAATGTGTATTTTCTAATTGTTAGCCATAGAGTTCTATCTATGCCCATTAGATCATGTAAATATTTTCATAATTTTCCCTGCCTGACACACAGCAACTGAGAAGTTTTTGAAATAATTCACTTATTAACTATGCCACAACAGAAATAGGTTTTTTTCTGAATTGCTTATGACTATATGCTGGTTTTAGTTTATTGTTTATTTAGATAATTCCAAGCTCTATAAGTCAGCTATACATCCTCACTTGCCGTATGTCTTACAGAATACTCCATGATTTATTTTTCTTGTTGTTGTGATACTTTCTCTAAAAATACTTTTTAAAAAGTTCCTTATGTGGTAAGCTTTTGAAATCCTAAACATTATTTTTCTTCAAGACTTACAAAGATAGTACCATTGTTTTCTTACATCATGAATTGCCTTGAGAATGCTGATATCAATCTCATCCACAATCGTTTTGGTGTTATGCTATTCCTTTCAATATACTTGATTTTCAGAATTTATTCTGTTTTTGCTACTATTAAATTTTATGATTATGTGTTTATTGTTTGTCTTTCCTATGTTATCTTATGTATTTATATTTTGTCTTCCCTTTTTGTTATTCAGTAAACCCTTCAAATCTTAAGGTTTTTGAAATTTTTAAATCTGGGAAAACTTGGTCATTAGTGCTTCAAATATTTTCTCCTTTAAAAAAATTTTTCCCTTTGGACTGCTAGTGTATGGCTACTGATACATATTTTTAACTTTCATACCTCTTCACTCTGTGCTTTTATATTTTCTTTTAAAATGATTTTTTGATGAATTTTGAGATAGATTTTTGAGTAAATCTTCCAACTCATTATTTTGTTCATTATTTTGTTATTTAGTTGTACTCAATTTGTTAAACTCTTATATCAAGTGATTTAATTTTTTAAAATTTATTTTTCATTATAGTTTACTCATAGTATATTAATTTCAGGTGAACAACATAGTGGTTCTGATTCAACACATATACAAAGTGATTGAGTGATTTATTTCAACAACTACATTTTCACTCTTAGAATCATGGTGCCACTTAAGGATTTGTATTCAATAGTATATGATAGGAACCTCATGATAGCGGCTTAACTAACCAAAAGACAATTTATCACATACAATGGGTCCAGAAATAGGTTGTCCAGGGATTGAATGGTGGATTTATGTTGCTGGCTGTGACTCAGGCTCCTTCTCTTTTTTCTACTCAGCTCTTACTGTCACATGATTTTTATATTCATGTTTAATCTCAGTATTTTCCCCAGCACTGCAACTCTATCCCAGACAAAAACAGGAGATGGCAAAAAAAGCAAAAATCACTGTTTTTAACAGCTTTCAGTAGATGGTTCATTCAATAATTTCTGCTTTTCATATGAGACTCTGAGTGTAGTGGAGGAAAAGAAGCAGGCAGAGGTTGGGAAAGATAGACGAAAGAGTAATCATGGAAGAAATGAACAGAAAGGATTCATCACCTGGGAATTGTCCTGGGGAGATCCATAAAGTAGAGCCTATGACACAGAAAGACTCCCGCTCCCTGTCTTCTGAGAGCCTCAATAGCATTAGGGAGATAAAAGAGGAAGATGTAGGAGATACACCTCACCACCACGCGACTGAGGGCACGTAAGGAAGAAAATGAAAAGCATGAGGCAGAGGTAGAGGAAGAACCCAGCCAAGCATTCCAGGTAATAGAGAGGGAGGAACCAGTGCCAGAAGCCAGACCAGGCAAACAAGCAGGTGCCAGCATAGGCACGAATAGAAACAGTGACCCAGAAAATGCATTTTCCTCAGAGATATTGGCAGAGAAGCATGCACAAGAAGGCACTGTTAAGTAAGATGAGAGTGAAGACACAGAGGAAGAGCAACAAAGTTAACAAGGAGGTGTCACATGTTGACATTGATGTTTTGCCACGAATTATTGTTCAGATCCACCTGTGGTAAAGACAGAGATGGTGACAATTTCTGATGTCTCACAAAAGACAGAAATTTCCATCCAGAAAGTCCTTATTGTTCAAAATAAGGCCAAAACCATCCCGTATGTGCCTCCACAGATAGATTGCAGGGCAGCTGGTAACTTAGGTACATTACTGACTGCACAACCCATCACAGCTGATTCTATGTCAACAATAAAAATAACACACATCACCAAGACTATAAAAGACGGAATATCTAAAACAAGAATTGAGAAACACATTGTGATCAAAACAAGAATTGAGAAACACATTGTGATCATAAGACACGCAGATATTGATCAGGACTAGGAGCTGGCTCAGACCATCAGGGAGGCCAGAGCGCAGCACATCCGGCATACTGGTCATAAGAATGGTTGGAAAGAGGGGATGAGTAAATTAAGGAAATCATTTTCTTTAAGAAACATTCTTTATTGTATTTTTTCCATTGCCAACTAGTCCCCTAATACAATCCCCACACTCCACAATCACCACACTGTTGCAGGTCTGCGAGTCAATCTCTCTCCCTTTAACTCTTCTCCCCACCCCTCGTAGCTGTCATCCTGCTCACTATGACTTTGTCTCCACTTTGCTTGTTAGTTCCATTTGTTTATTAGATTCCACATGTGAGTGAGATCATGTGGTATTTGTCTTTTTCTGACTGGCTCATTTCACTTAGCATAATGTTCTCTAGGTCCATCTTTTTTTCTTTTTTATGGCTGAGTAATGTTCCATCATATAAATGTCCCATATTTATTTTATCCACTCAACCATTTCTTTCTTCCTTTTTTCTCTTTTCAAAATATATTTTATTGATTATGCTATTACAGTTGTCCCAATTTTTCTCCCTTTGCCTCCCTCCACCTGGTACCTCATTCCCTCTGGCAATCCCCCCCTTAGTTCATATTCATGGGTCATGCATATAAGTTCTTTGGCTACTCCATTTCCTATACTGTTCTTAACATCTTCCTGTCTGTTCTGTACGTACCAATATATACTACTTATCTCTGCACCTTTTCCCCTATTCTCCCCATTCTTCATCCCAACTGATAACTCTCCAAATGATTTTCATATCTATGATTCTGATTCTGTTTTACTTGTTTGCTTAGTTTGTTTTTTTAGATTCAATTGTTGATAGTTATGAATTTATTGCCATTTTAATGTTCATAGTTTTGATTATCTCCTTTTTCTTAAATAACTCCCTTTAACATTTCATATAGTAATGGCCTGATAATGATGAATTCCTTTAGCATTACCATTTTGGGGAAGTACTTTATCTACTCTTCATTTATAAATTATAGCTTTGCTGTATAGACTTTGAATACTTCTTGCTAGTTCCTTCTAGCCTGTCAAGTTACTTTTGAAAAATCAGCTGACAGTCTTATGGGAATGCTTTTGTAGGTAACTCTCTGCCTTTCTCTTGCTGCTTTTAAGATTCTCTCTTTATCTTTAACCTTTGGCATTTTAATTATGATGTGTCTTGGTGTGGTCCTCTTTGGATCCAACTTGTTTGGGACTCTGTACTTCCTAGACTTGCATGTCTATTTCCTTCATCAAATTATGGAAGTTTTCTTTCATTATTTTTCAAATATATTTCCAAATTTTTGCTCTTTCTCTTCTCCTACTGGCACTCCTATGATTCAAAAGTTGGTATGTTTGAAGTTGTCCCAGAAGCTCCTTACCCTATCCTCACTTTTTAAATTCTTTTTTCTTCTTTCTGTACTCATTGAATGTTTTATTCTTCCTTACATTCCAAACCATTGATTTGCTTCTCAACTTCATCCATTCCATAGTTGATTTTGTGTAAATTTTTCTTTATTTCACTTTGTGTAAACTTCATATCTGCCTGGGTCTTTTTTATGCCATTGAAGTATCCCATGAGTTCCTTAAGCATGTTAATAATAACTAGTGTTTTGAACACTGATTCTGATATATTTCTTATGTCCAATTTGTTTAGGTTTTTTTTTTTGGAGGTTTTTTTATGTTCTTTCATTTGGGCAATATTTCATTGTCTCCTCAGTTTGGCAGCCCCCCTTTGTTTGTTTCTGTATATTAGGTAGAGTTGCTTTGACTCGCTGTCTTAGTAGCATGGGCTATTATAGAAAAGCTCACTGTAAGTTGGATGGGGCTGAGACTTAGTTAATTGCCAGGGTGGGGCAACCTGTGTGAATTAGGTTGATAGAGTCTTAAATATGGTGTTGCTGCCCTGTTTCTCTTTGTTGGGGAGGGTTCAGAAATGGGACAATAGCTGTTGCCTGGCCTCTGGAGTTTTGTCCAGGAGGAATCTGTCCACTGGCACTCACCCTGGTACCAGACACTTCAGTTTCTTTTCATATGTCACTGGTGCCCTTCCAGCTGCTGCCCTGGTGGTAGAATCCAGAAAGAGTGAGTCTATGTCCAAGGTCCATTGTGGGCACTTTAAGAGGAGATGCCTGAGAATCTCACAATTTCTTCTGCCACCCCAACCGCCAATGGTTTGTACAGCCAGAAGCTATGGGGACTTATCTTCCTGGTACTGGAACCCTGCACTGAGTGGTCTGGTTTGGAGCTGGGATCCCTCACTCCCAAGATATCCCTCCCTATTTTTATCTACCTCATGTGGGTATGGGACTGCCTGTTCCAAATCTCCTGTCTCTGTGTCTCTGCCCCTCCTACCCATCTGGATAAATTTGACTTCTGTAATTCCTTGGTTGTCAGACTTGCATAGAGCTTGACTTTCTGACTTTCTGGGTGATAGTAGTTTTGTAGTTTAGTTGTAATTTTGCTGCAGTTGTGCAAGGAAGCAAGCCATGTTTACTTATACCTCCATCTTCACTGGAAGTTATCCATTCATCTATTGATGGACCCTTGGGCTGCTTCCATATCTGGCAATTGTAAATAATGCTGCAATGAATATAGGGGTACATATGTTCTTTGGAATTAGTGTTTTGGGTTTCTTCAGATACATTCCCAGCAATGGGATAGCTGGGTCTAAAGGAAAATCCATTTTTAATTTTTTGAGGCAAGTCCATACTGCTTTCCACATGGTTGCACCCATCTACATTCCCACCAACAGTGCAAAAGAGTTCCCCTTTCTCCACTCTTTTCTTGTTCTATGATTATTCTTTTTTCATGGGAATATAATATTGTTTTACAAATGTAATAGTTTATAAAAGATTTCTGAAGACACAAATTCATTATTTTAAATTATTTTGATTTATATATTAATTCTTTTCATCAGGGTTTGTTTTTTTGCTACTAGACCAGTATTGTGCATCTTATTTATGCTAATGATATTCTTCTAATGCTTGGTGATTCTTGGTTACTGCTTATATTTATATTTTATTTATAAATAAGGAACCATATTATTCATTTTGAAAAATAAATGGCAATTATTATAACATTAACAGTCACTATTCCCCTGTATTCTAGGAGAGATTATAGTCAATGTGCCAACACTTCAACAAAAGTCCAACACTTCTTTAGTATTTTAATTAGCTATCTTATATCAGCTTGATGAGGGCCATTCTGTTTCCAAAACCTGTTTTCTAGGGTCATGGGCTTTTCTCCTGCTTTTTAGTGGTTTATAGGTCAAGAGTTGCTGCATTTTTGTACAAACTTGCTCTTTATCTTTCATAGATTTCTCAGTGTCTCACTGACACTGCTAACTGATTCAGTTATGCAGTGCCATTAGGGATGTGTTTTTCTTCTGGACGTGTCTTTTGTTATATAAGTGAGCTTTAGAAAAGGCAGAAAGATACATCTAGGTGTCTGGTCAGTGATCTGGTTTTTAGGTAATAAAGAGAATCACATGGTAGAGAAAAAGTTCGTGTTGTGCCCTAAGAGGAGGTTGGAAGATGATGGTAATACACTATGGTGAGAAAAAGGACACGTCATGAAAGTGGCATTTAAAATCATCCTTGAAGTTGGGCCAACAATCCCTTCTGGTTTGCCTGGGATTCTCACCATTTTAACATTGAAATTCTCACATTCTGTGAATACCTTCAGTCCCAGGCAGACTTGAGGGATTGGTCACCATACCAGAGGATGAATTTTTGAGAACCAATATACATGGGAAGGAAAGCTTAGCTCTTAACTGTGCATGGAGAATAAGGAACATGCTAGAAAAGCAGTTTGGAGTCAGAATGAGAGTTGTTAAGTGTTGGATTCTTAGTAATTTATTTTATAGGCTAAAATGTTAGCATAGTAAATGTTAACACTTGATATTATATTTCTGATGGGTCACAATTTCTTTAAGAACATCATCAAGACATGTAATGTTATTAAGTCCCTTGTGAGATAACTGACCCCTGGTAGGTTTCCAGGGAAGAGTGATCTTTGAACTATGGTTGTGATTTTTATCCTGGAATGATTATATTCTAAAGGTGTGGGGGGGGAAGCTCTGTCTTAGTTGAGGCTGCTATAACAAAAATATCACAGACTGGAGTGGGTTAAAAACCAAGCATTTTTTTTTCCCTCTCAAATTATAGAGGCTAGGAAGTCCAAGATCAAGGTACTGGCAGTTCAGATGTCTTACGAGGTCATTCTTCTCAATTTGGAGACAGCCATCTGCCTATTGTACCTTCACATGTCAAAGATGTGTGAAGGAGAAAAGAAAAGAAAGAGAGAGGGAGGGACAGAGTGGAAACAAGCACTCCTAATTATAGAGGCATTAATTCCGTTCATGAAGGCCTCACCTCAAGACCTCACCTAAACCTACTTACCTCCTAAAGACCTCACATTCTATATCACCATATCAGGGGTTAGGACTTCAGCATATGAATTTGAGAACAAACAAGCATTCAGCCCATAGCATGGTATTAATAACAATGTGAAAATAAATAAAAATGATGCTAACTGGAAAGTCAAATCATTAACTGAGAACCACTCAATTCTTGAAGGTGTAGTTCATAAAAGGCTTATCTTTCTTGGGGAGTAGATTCATTCAGCAAACCAAGTAACAAATCAAAAGGTGTTTGAGTCATACATATTTATTTTTATTAAAGTTTAAAAAACACAAAATACCACACTTACTGGAGATATAATTATATATTGTTGGGGAAAGATTAAGAATATACCTTTACATGCTTGGACCTGACAGTTTACTCTTCTCCACTATATGTATACTATTAGGTATATCATGCAAATTTATTTTCTAAAATCAAACTTATCCTCTAGTTATTCATCAACTCACAGTATCCATTATAAAACTGTTTGTTGACCCTTAACCTCTGATTTCCATGTTTCCACCACACTGTGGCACCTGCATGACATATTGATGATATCCAATAGCTCAACACTCAAAAATAGCCAATCCGTGTTTGCCTCTGAGAATGCATAAGGGTTGTTAATTTTCTGCGTAGTGTATTGATTTCTGTCACATGTTCTAAAGGTGTTCTTTTAAACTTAGCTGTTTTTATCTTTTTCTAGTTGTCTACTATGCCTATTTGACTTTAAAGGCAAGACTATTGATTTTTCAAAACTACCTTAAAAATCATCATTTTGAAGCTAAATTTTCAAAGATGTGATGTTCATTTAAATAAGATGACCCAAAACTAATCTATTTGAGCCACCTTGAAACAACAAATGACTTGGCAGAATTGAACTCTGATATTATTGAGTACATATTCAAAATAGTAAATAGTTCTTATAGATTTGTGGGTAAAGACTAGCTAAAACATGATGAATTAATTTTGTCTTAAATTTTCAATATCTTTACTGTCCACAGCACTTATAACAAACTATTGTGTATGTAATTATAAGTTGCCTCACTATAACTTCTAGCTATAATGTAAGATAATATGGTTTGATTGATTTCACCTGAAAAGGGAGCAGAAGTAAAATGTACTTAGTGTAGGGAAGACTGATTCAATAGATTTGAGTCTAAGTCTCTTATTTTTATTTTATTTTATTTTTTGTTATCCTCACCTGAGGCCAATTTGTTTCCATTGCTTTTTAGACAGAGGAAGGGAGGAGAGAGAAAGGAAGAGAAAAAGTGATCTGAGAGAGAAACATCAATTGATTGTCACTCCTATGCAACCCCACCAACCAGGGTCCGAACCCACAGCCTAGGTGTGTGCCCTGATGGGGAATCAAACCCGCAACCTTTTGGTTTATGGGATGACAGTCCAACTAACTGAGCCACACCAGCCAGGGCTAAGTCTTAATTTTTTTAATACTGACATCAGACTGCATATGAAAAACATGCTTTTCAATAACAATTTAAAGTCAAAAATTAAATGTAGTTGTGTTTGACTGTTGATATACAAAGAAAATGAATTTTAAATATTTGGTTTAAAACATTTTTCCACTTCAATTTTGATATTAATAACTAACTTGAATAGCTCACATAGTTTTCTTTCCAACACGTGAGTTGGAAATATGGATTCATAATTCTGTATATTTCTATTTCTACATGCACAATGTATTTCCCTTTGTTGATATAACTTTGGTTACCTTGCTAGTTGGGATAAGGTAGGATAAAGTCAAATAAGGTCAAAATATGTCAACACTAGGAGTAAGATCAAGAATATTGTAAAAATATAGCTACAGCTTGAGATCATAATTTGAAATGAGTGACATTTTGTGTATAAAGGGAATACACTTACCATGAGTAAAAAGGATATAATTAAAGACAAAAATTTATGTTTTATATCCAAGTTTTAAGTCCAAATAAGAAGACTGAAAGAAAAGAATGTCAGTGTACATTATGGTCATTCTTTCATTAACTAATAATTATTGGGAATATATGCAGTGACTTTGTAGATACAGCAGTTTTAATGTAGGGTTTACCAATTTTTCTGGTGTTATTTTCTCTTTCCCAGTAATTGTGACACTTTCCTATTTCTCTCCCAAAATTCTTTGACCACTTTGTTTTTGTGATTCCCCCCTTCCCAAATCTCACTCTCTCTGTGGTTTTACTCCTAAGTTTTTTCCTTTTTTAGTTTCTTTCTCTTTTGGTATCATACCCACTCCCATATTTGAATAATTAGCCTACATCAGTCTCACAAACATATTCTCGTTTCTATCCCCAATGCCCAGATCTGGGTTTCCAAATTCATGTTAGATCAAATAATGGCATTTTTTTCAAGCAGTACAGAATTAGACATCTAAGTTGTGAAACTTTTTAGCTTTGTTTCTTGGAATGATTTCTTTGTTCATACAGTAGAGGCAGTTACCATCTTTGTTTTTTTTAAATACATACATGAATATAAAATGATAATCAATTGTAAGTGTAAAGCTATTGCTCTGTACCACGTGAAGATAACCACCATGAAGATTTCCTTAGTTGTCTGAACTATAGATGAACCCACAGTCCTTTGAAACACCAATATTTTCTGCCTACTATTTTTATACATATTTTATTTCCATCCTCGACCTACTCCTGGACTAAAAGTTCTGGAAGGTAGGTACTCATTAATGTATCTCTTTAGTAATTGAAACAGTGTGTAGCAAGTCAGAGGTACTCACAACTAGTTGTTGAATTAATTTGACAGTGAGCTTTCATATTTGAGGAAAAACAGATTGTATCAAACTCATCATTTGTTAACAAAATGAGATGCATTAAGGTCTTTTTTTTTTAGTTAAATCTGTGTTTTTCTGTTGATGGATGAGAATTAAATTTGTGCTTAGTTTGAAAGTCTACAGGCAGTGCCTGCCTTGGTTGTCAGCGTTCAAATATGTAATGCCACAGCACATGCTACTCCTCGTTATCAAGGATTAGAGTAAGCAAACCTAGACTTTCTATCAATCACACACGGCATGTATTGTGTGCGCCTGCTGCCTCCTGAAGCTCTATTAAAAGAATGTAACACTGGACAAGAACTGTCAGAGGTTTAATCTATCTGTGTCTGCCTTTTTCTGCACCCCAGTTGAATCGTAACTGATGGAAAATACTGCATGCTGATAACACACAAGGGGGGAAAATCTGTGGATGTCATACACAAACTGCGTTTCATTTCTATTGTAAAAGACTTGAATTCTACAATTTGAATCTCCACATTCCAGCTATATACCACATATACACAATAACAAAGCTTAACACATATAACAAAGTTTATAACCACATATAACAAAGTCCATGTTAGCCAAAGGAATATGTAGATATTTTAATGATCAGGATGCTAGAAATGAGGTGTAGTTTATCAAAAAAAGTTTGACTGTTTAACGACATTATGTGCTTCTTTGTCCCATCGTGAAAGAATTTAACTCTCTGTTCAGAAGAAAAGAGTGATGACAAGGGCATATAAACACAGTCTTCACCAGCCCTTTAGTGCAGAAACTAATAGTTAAACAAAATGTATTTATGATTTAAGAAATAATTAGTTTGAAATTTTAAAAAGTGAAATTGAAAATAGATGAGTGCACCCAAATGTAGAAAACAGACACCTTTGTTTGTCTGAAGGGATGATCTCTCTCCTGCAACGTCACTGTAGCTTTTTCATGTGGGTCTGAGCAGGAGACCAAAACCCACATAAATAACAGAATGTTGAACTATCATTTTTCAGAAGATAAAACTCTTCTCAGTGATCACTTATATTATTGTTACATTGTAAAACCTGGCAATTTGTCATTTAATCTTAATGTACTGAAGTCACTGTGTTACTTAGAGACATTGCTTTCTTTAGAGTTAACATAATGTAAAGAGAAATTAGAACAGTACAAATAATATATCTTAAAGTTCTTCCCATTCAAATGTCCTTGGTAAAATTTTGGTAAATATTGAATCATCATTTCAGAGTTAAATATTCTAAAACTCTTGAAGTTTCAATATTCTACATTGTTAATTTATGCCAGATAAAAATGCTTTAGCTTTTTGAAATGTCAATAATAGAATGTACATTCTGTTTTAAAAATATGCTATTTACAAAATTATTTTGATGTGGAATTAGATTGTATTTTCTTATGAATATGAGACATGGGAGACTCAAATTATATGACTGATCGAACATAATGATTTGGAAAGTTTTATAGATACCATGAATTAACTATATCGACCATAAAAGAACCTTGGTATTTCCTATTTTTAGTGATGTATTATTTTTAGTTATATCTTTGAAATCATGATTTCTTGTTACAGAAACCATTAATCCTCAGAATTGAAGCACATTCAGATCGGTTGAACCCTGACTCAGTGATGGTTAACTTCATGTGTCAACCTGAGTGGATGAAGGGATGCCCAGATCTGCCTAAACGTGACTTCTGGGTGAATTTCTGAGGGTGTTTCCAGAATAGACTAGAGTTTAAATTGGTAGGTTAATCAGAGTGTATTGCCCTCTCTCAAGTGGGAGAGTATCATTCAATCTATTGAGGGCCTGAATAGAAAAACAGGCAGGGGAAGGAAGATTCGCCTACTCTCTGACTACCGAAAGTGGAACAGTGAAATTCTGTCCTCAGTGCTCCTGATCCAGAAGCCTTCAGACTCAGGTGAGAATCCATGTCATCAGCTTTCAGGCTACCACCAGTCTTCCCGGGCCTCCAGCTTCCAGACAACAGATCGTGGGACTTTTAGCCTCCTTAATCATGTGAGCTAATCAATACCTTATCATAAATCACTTTCTCTTTACATAAAACCTATTGGTTCTTTTTCTGTGGAAAACTCTCATATAGGCATATTCATACAGTTGAATACTATGTAACTACCACAAATCATGATGCATTTAAAAACTATTTTCACAAAGACTCAGAAAACATTAATCCATGTCTTCTGTCTTTCTTTCCATGGAATTATTTTTCACTTGCTTTGTATATTTTAATAGTGAATCCACGCTTGGCAGGGCCTGTTCTCTGTGGGAGTGTTGTGTGTTCTTATGCTTTAGAGCCTTCCCTGTCAAATTAGCTCTTGCTTCTGCTCCAGAATCTAAGAATTCACTGTTTCAGGGCCCTGTTTACTGTGGTTTCTTAGCTTGGGATTCCTTCCCTATGTCAACAGGAAATGATTGATTTCACAACCATCATTTGTATAGATATAAGATTTAAATTTCCTGCCAATTTCCTAAGGAAGACAGCCAAGTTTCTGAAGTCCGTCTTTTAAGAAGAGGTTTACAGCAGCTCTATTTTTAGCTTTTGAGGAAACTCCGTACTGCCTTCTACAGTGGTTGTACCCGTCTGCATTCCTACCAGCAACGCACTAGGGTTCTCCCTTTCTCCACATCCTTGCCACTTGTTGCTGTTTGACCTAGTGATTCCACTCGTGGGAATATATCCTAAGAATCCTGAAACACTAATCAGAAAGAATATAGGTATGCCTATACTTATAGAAGCATTATTTATAATAGCCCAAACCTGGAAACAGAACAAGTGCCCATAGTAAATGAATATTTTGCCATGTATAATGCACTCCCACGAATAGTGTGCACCCATATTTTTGTCCCAAACTTTCAGGAAAAAAATTTCATTTTAATTTTCTAACTCAATTATTTGTTTATTTATTTATTTATGTTTAGAAACAAAACCATATTCCAGGGTATTATTTTGCTCACAATATTGTTATTGCTTTCTAGAGTTACACTTTTAATGTACAAGCATAAATAAAAGTTAAAATATTTATATAGATATAGAATTAATACTACCCATATACAATGCACACCCATATTTTTTCCTCAATAATTTGGGCAAAAGTATGTATTATATAAGACAAAATATGATATACAATGGAATACTACATGGCTATAAAAAAGAAGGAACTCTTACCTTTTGCAACAGCATGGATGGACCTGGAGATTATTATGCTAAGTCAAAAGAGCCAGTTGGAGAAAGACAAATACCATAAGATCTCACTCACATATGGAATCTAATGAGCAGAATAAACTGACAAACAAAATATGAACAGAGACATGGATTCAGAGAACAGAATGACAGATCTCAGAGGGAAGGGGGGTGAGGAGGACTGGAAGACATTAGCCTAAGAACATATATGCATGTATGCATAGCCCTTGGACACAGACAACAAGGTGCTGAAGGTTGGGTGCTGGGTAAAGGGGGGCAAAGAGAAGAAAATGAGGGACATCTGTAATTGTGTCAACAATAAAAAAAGTTAGAAAAAGGAATTTCCTTTCCTTCCCTTTCTCTTTTTTGGCTAAATAACTTGTATAATAATTTACTATCATTTTATAATTACTTTTAGGAGTTAAACCTCTTTTAGAAAGAGGAAGAAGAGCTTTTATTACTTCAAAATTGGAAGCATCAAAGTGAATTTCAAGTATACAATGTACATCCTACTTTAAGATCATTCTAAACATTTACTCCAGTAATGGTGAAAAATTCTTTATCTGTTTTTGGGTCATGGGGGAACAGATAACACCTTTTTATTTATATAGCTTATACACAAACCTGAAAAGTAGGCATTATGTTCCAAATTTCTCAAATTAAAAACAAAACAAAACAGAAGTTCAAAAGAACTAAGAACCTTGCCCCTAGTCACTCTGCTAGTGACTGGCAAGTGAATTTTGAGAGTCACTCTAAATGCTCTGAATGTTCCACTAGGTCTTGCAGCTTCCAAGAAAACCAATCCAACCAGGGAGCTTTATAGAAGGCTAGGAGTAATAATGTGTCTTTTCTATATCAGATACAATGTAAGGGATTCCGATAACATTGTTCACTTATGCCAGTATAAATTCCAGAATAAACTCTGCATGTTTGCCTAAAGAGAAGTGGTTAAGAAAACTACTCTTGAATCATATGTCTAGAGCTCAAGCCTTAGCTCTGTGTGACCACAAACAAGTTACTTAACCTCTCTGAAGCTCAGATTCCTTATTTACGAGATGAAGATCAAATACTATTTCTTTGATTAGTTTCAGTGACATAAATTAACAAATACATATAAAGCACTTACAATAGTACCTGCTACTTAGTAAGGAGCTTAATACATGTTAAATATTATTGTTCAAATGATCTACAGGGAAATATCTTGCATCAGTGGTCTATAACTGACATAATATTAGTACACATCAAATAGGGCAAAAGAAACCTTCTAATCTGTGAAATTCAGTGTGTTTACCTTGTTCTAAGTGGATCTGTTAATTAAAGTACTTTCTCATTAACAGCTGTGCTTGTATATAGCAAAAAAATTTTATACCTTTAATTTGTGAACAGTTAAGAAGGATGTGACAATTTTAATGAAGTCTTGTCCACTTAAATGAAATAAAAATTCTTCCTCTATTTTTCTAAAGTTAAAGTTTCTATCAGTGCTGTGTGTTACTCTTTTCCAACCTATTACTGACATTAGCACCGAACCTCTTGCTGTGGAGTTTAATTTATGTGTTGGAATACCATGATCACACAAACATACCTAATAACACTATGTGAAATATACTCTGAAATTCAAAGTCATAGAAGTTAGTAATTTATGTCTATAAAGAACACCTATATTCTTACTTGCAATTAAATTCTTAATAAGTAATCTCTGATTGTATTTCAGTGATCTGTTTCCTTAACATTTCTTTTTAATTTAACTAAAAATTCATTTTCATGGGGATGGTATAAATTAATCCTAGTAAAATGAAAGAGTATATATATATATATATATATATACATACACATATATGAGTATATATGAGTATATATATACATATATGAGTATATATGAATATATATACTCATATATATTCACATGTAATATTTGTGTATAAATATATATATGTTTAGATATATAGGTATTTTATCACAGCTGGTGTCATCTGAAGATTTCTGCATTAAAGGCTTTCCCATCAAACAAACAGACTCAGTGAATTCAAACTTCACTGACCGATAATCAGTCCTCCTCTGTTTCCAATACGTACTGTTTAAAGCATTACAACAGTACCTATTGGAACGTGAGAAGAGGTGTCAATAGCTGAGAGTGAGGGGGTCAGTGAAGGATATTGGGGTCTTGTCATGGAGCTTTATCTCTGAGCCCCACGTCCGCCACAGATGAGAATAAGTCTATCAAGACGTGATCTGCTTGGGGAGGAGAGGTAGCCGATCTCTCAAAGGAGAAGGGCCCCGAGCCTTTTCCTCTATGGGCTTTTATTAGGTTCATTTTGCACAGGAATTCAGATAAAGCTCCTCAATCATTGTCAGGCAGTAAGGGTCAAACAATACATACCTTATAGAGAACTTTGAGGGCTTATTCTGAGTTACGGTCAGTTAGTTAAAGGGCTATAAAACTTTGGGAGACAGACTCATATCAGGTATGGACCCTCATCATTTAAGCTGAGAGTATAAATAAAGCAGGTTTCACAGGATTGTATGCATTCTTTCTTAGGCCTGATTCCCCAGGGAATCTGCCCCTCCCAGCACGGGACTGCACTGCCCTCTGTTATTGTTTCAGGCTTAACTCAGGCAAGGGAAGTAAGGCAGCCAAGAGATTAGAAGACTTTTTGCAGACAGAATGAGGACTCAGGCTATGTCAAAGGCAAGGGGTGAGGGTCCATCACCCCCTTTTTCTATAGCCCCCCAAGTCCTTGCCTGTGGGCCTTTTCTGTGACCATGCCTGTCTTAGGTTGTTCCTCCCTTGAGGAATCTTACCCGTCATTGGCTAACTAGTCAAGCTCAGGGCCAAGCAGGGTGAAGTAAAGTGGGCAGAGATGGTGCCCCTGCCAGGGAGATAAGCTTTGTCTCCTTAGTGGCTTATGTTCCCAACTCTGACTCAACCGTAACCATGGGAGGGTTACAGCTTCTGAAACCAGGCAAGACAGTTCCCAACAGGGTCTAAATTTAGAACAGTTTAGTTGGGGATTAACTAGGGGATCAGCAAAATATGAATAAAAAATATATTAAAGTTTAAGACAGGCTCTCAATATCATTTAATAGTTTTCTTTTGCAGGACTCAGCCACCTGAGGTTCGCCGAGTAGCAGGGCAAGGAGTGTCTTTATGTTTCTCAAATTGCTGATTATGGGAACTAGGCTAAGAAGGGAGAAAATTAATCAAAAAAGAAGCAGCTAGGAATACAGGAAAGGTTTTCAGACTATAGCTATCCAGAATATAAGGGAAAGAGGATTTATCAGTGAAAATGGGGGAAGGGATACCCAGGAAGTTATAGATACAAGAGGGACCCCCCAAAATCCCATAATTACATCTTTTGGAGGGTGAGCTCCTTGTGGTACAGGCTTCTCCTGCTAGACGAGTGTTCTAGGAGCCATCTGTATCAGTGTGACAGCTGGTGTTGTTGTGAGGGGCAGCTTTCAGCTGGAGTGAATTATTTTTGAAGATTATTCCAACACAGTTGTCCATTTCACGATGGGTGATTTAGGAGCACACCTACCCACACCATGCTGAGTGTTCAACACTTTTTGACCAAAACCAGCATGACTCCAGGGCCCACCCTCCCTATTCACCTAGTCTTGCCCTGAGTGACTTTTTTTGTTTGTTTGTTTCCCCAGATGAAAAAAGCCCTCACACAGAAACATTTTGCCAATGATGAAAAAGTGAGACAAAAAACAGCAGAAGTGCGAAAAGGCACCAAAATTGATAAGTTCAAAAACTTTTTTGAGCTATGGAAAACGTCTAGATAGCTATACTGAATCAAATGGAGAGTACTTAGAGCAAGTGAAGTTTAAACATTAAGAATAAATACATAATTTTTTATAAATAAATTCAATTTTGGGGGTCCTCCCTCATAAGTGGGGGAAGTTTAGATTTAGAGAATTTTAGACATCAAAATTGTTCCGAGAAAAATACAGATCCCAAATGTGAGGCATTGATGATCAGTAAGTGTGAGGGAGGGCAGAGGTGAAATATCACCTTTAAGCAATGATCGCTTAGCTTCTTCATTTATTCATTCATTTATTTAATTAGACACCAAAGATATATTACCTCTAGAAATAGCTTCATGCTTTGTGGGATGAAGCATACACAATTTTGTGACACTCAAGAAAAAGAATATAAAATTACAAGCATACAATTAGAAGTAATAATTAGATAAAAGCCTTGGAAGGTGCCCATGTAGTTCAGAGGAACTAAAGCTTAACATGACTTAGCTTTTCAGTAAATCCCCCTCTTGTGAGTGCCTGTGTCCCAGGTGCTATGCCAGATATAGCAGATGTGGAGAGATACTCAGAGATGTCAGCACCCCGAGACTGACTATCTTACACAAAACCAGGAACTTTCATAGATAAAATATTCACAGTGTTATTCTGAGTAAGACAAACGATTTTGTTTTCAGTGTAATAATGTATTCAATATTCTGAAGTTCTGTGGATCTATGGACCCTAAGTGGGCTTCTTCAACATGTCACTTACTGATGGTGATGTTTTAGGGCTCAGACCATTAATTGCCATTAAAATATAGTTGTTGAAATCTCTTGTGGTTCAATGTCTTAATTGTATGCAAAAACTTTCCCTTCTATTATCCTCTCTGGAATAATTAACTAAATCTTTTCTTTTTCTGCCCACCTCCAAAATGACATAAATCAGAAGTAATGATAAAAAAAAGAAAGACAAAAAATGTTTTTATAAACCACAAAAGAGTATGGCATTAAATAAATAAAATGTAGGCGACATTATCACTGTAACTTCTTTAGCATTGCTATTGAAAAACAATGTTGTCTGAAATGTAATCATACTTTGTACAGAAATTTCTCTATATCATGTAATATTTTATGAATAGAGTAACAACAATACCATTGATAATGGTGGAAAAATATTTTGCAGTAACAGAACACTTCTCTTCAAGATAAGTGGACTAACAATAGCTCTGATTCCATTGCTTATTAAAACAGTTAATATAATAGGTTTTGGATTTGCATAACTACAGATTAATGGTGTTTACTGATCAGGGGAACTGGTATTTATACTCAGAATGCCAATGACAGGGGGCATATGAAAGTCAGAGGCATCTAGTTCTCCTGTAAATCAGTCACGTGCTTATCCTTGGCAAAATGATAAAGGCATATTAGCATAACAGCTCAGTCAAACTTAATGTAGAGATAACTAATAGAAAATTCTGGGGGTTCATGTAAAAATAAAATGACAGTTTTATTTAATTAAAGCAAAAGTAACTTTTTAAAGAACTATTTTTAAAACAAAGACACTTAAAAACTGAGCAGGGAGTTTATAGCCTTATTGCAATTATAAGGTTGCTTTAAATATGTCAATATAAGTTACAAAAATAGTAATGCTATTATAAGCTCCTACAGGAGAAAAATTAGTATTTTTTCATTTTACTGTCTCTTTCTTCTATCTATCTATCTATCTATCTATCTATCTATCTATCTATCTATCACCTAGTCATTCTTTTTCTCTATAATAAGACCACTTTCATCCTTTTATGTGGACAGTCTTAGAGAAGGACCTGCACTAGGTCATTAGATGCACCACAAGGGGAAGATGAATATAGCATATTCCAGCCAGAACATCCTGCTTGTCTTTCCAAGGCTGCTTCCCCCCACCCTCCCAGACTAATCCCTTGGTCCTTCAGACATAATAAATGAGCTTTGGGACTTGCAAGAGATTCAGTATCATTTGTATTTTATCCTAAAGGAAGAACTGAACCTTTTGACAGAGATCAGTATGCACAGAAATAAATACTTCCTGTAATGAAGTGTTGAAGGTGACTTATGTCAGTAATTGATACAAACATAGTTTTTTAAGGCTGGAAAGATTGCTCCCTAGGTATTTCTTTGTCCTATATTAGATTTTATGATGGTGAGCCAGGTCCTATAGTTTTTGAAAGAAGGATTTAAAGGAAGAACTCCTTGAAAGGCTTATCAGTTTAATGTCTTATTCAAGATAGTTTTTCTACTCTTTTGAAGAGATAAAGAATGATTAAACATATGGCAGTATATATGTGGTGTTGGATTTTGTGAATGCATTCTAAGATTAAAAGCATACTTATAAAAACTCATTCTTATACAAAAGCATGCCATTAATTTTGAGGAATTCAAACAGAAATTCCAAATCTTAGCAGCATTTAGAGGTAAAAAAAGATCATAGAATGTGGTCTTAGCACCTTTATCTTTACATAACTTCATCGCTTCTATGAACATCCTATCTTTTGCCCTTGGCAAATGTAATTTATTCCTCTGGCTATTCACTTCTATCCCCATGAAGTTCAATGACTCAACTCATGTTTGGACTGTTCTACCACCACATTTATAAAGCATTTTGTACCCATCTGTCAGTGTCAAGAAAGGGAGCTCATCTTTAAGCAATGAAGAAAATACTTTAAATATATTATTTTATTTTGACTCACCTAACAGATGGACAGTAAGGATTTTTATGTATCCATATATAGGTACACCCATATTCTGTTTTGGTTTGTTAATTAGTATATTTGCATGCATATATACTCAATGTAGAAATCCCAGAAAGAAAGAAACAAACAAAAACCAATTCAGACCACTACAAAAGGATTTAGGGAAGAGAATAAAAGTTCCCTGACATTCGTTTAACTAAGTATACCATAATGAACATATTGTTTAACTCTCTTTTACATCTTTCTATGAGCATGTACACAATTGCATACTCTTGGGACTTATTTATAAGATGATTTTCTATGGATCCTTAAGCTGCCACTGTGTTTGCCATCCCTAACCCCTTCCTCTATTCTTCACTACTCAGACCTGAGGTTATCTGATGTGTATCCTTCCACACTTTTTTCCCCTCTCACTCATTCAATCATACATGATATTTTTCTCATTTTTATATTTAATTTTGTTTATAAAACTTGAATCATATTCTATACATTTGACTGCATCATGCTTTTCTCATTGATCAACAAACCTAAAGAATTACTCTGTCATCTGAGAAAGAATTGTTACCTTTAAGTTTATATCTCATTTTCAATGGATTATTTATTCACTTTTCTATTAATGATTATTCAGTTTTTATTTTTTGTTAAAAGTAATACTGCAATAAACCTTCTATGCACACATACTTATGAATTTACTTTTATTTAATGGAGTAAGTAATCCAAGAACAAAACTGATGAGGTATAGTGTAGATGGACTTTCAATTTTAATATTAATTTTCCTAGAAATGTTGAATATCCTCTTTTGTGAATTATCTATTTAAATCTTTGCCCTTTATTGCTTCATTAAGGTTTTGTTTTTATCAAGTTTCAGATTTTTATCTTTGAAAAGGTCTTTGTGTATTGTAGATTTAAACTTTTTTCCTTATTTGTTTTGCAACGTATTTTTTCAATTACTTGGTCTGGTTAGATCTCAACAGATAGGAGAAATAGGATTGATTCTGTCTGCTAGGTAGAATCCAGATCCAAGGCAGGAAAAGCCTAGTATAAGACTCAAATCTCCTTGATCCTCATAAACATCATGGCCACAAAGAACAATGGGCCTACATTATTTTATTTTATTTTAATTTAAACCTTTTTTAAAATTGCTGTTCAATTACAGTTGTCTGCATTTTCTCCCCACCCCTCCACCCCACTCCAGCCAAACCCACCTTCCCCCCTGCCTCCACCCTCCCCCTTGGTTTTGTCCATGTGTCCTTTATAGTAGTTCCTGAAAACCCCTCTCCCCACTATCCCCTCCCCACTCCCCTCTGGTAATTGTTAGATCGCTCTTAAATTCAATGTCTCTGGTTATATTTTGTTTGTTTGTTTGTTTTGATTAGGTTCCAGTTAAAGGTGAGATCATATGGTATTTGTCCCTCACTGCCTGGCTTATTTCACTTACCATAATGCTCTCCAGTTCCATCCATGCTGTTGCTCCTTCTTTCTCTGTGCTGCATAGAATTCCATTGTGTAAATGTACCATAGGTTTTTGATCCATTCATTTACTGACGGGCACCTAGGTTGCTTCCAGCACTTGGCTATTGTAAATTGTGCTGCTATGAACATTGGGGTGCATAGGTTCTTTTGGATTGCTGTTTCAGGATTCTTAGGGTATAATCCCAGCAGTGGAGTTGTTGGGTCAAAAGGCAGTTCCATTTTTAGTTTTCTGAGGAAATTCCATATTGTTTTCCACAGTGGCCGCATCAGTCTACATTCCCACCAACAATATACTAGGGCTCCCTTTTCTCCACATCCTCTCCAACATTTGTTTGTTGATTTATTTATGTTGGCCACTCTGACCAGTGTCGAAGTGGTACTTCACTGTGGTTTCAACTTGCATCTCTCTGATGGCTAGTGATGCTGAGCATCTTTTCATATGTCTCTGGGCCCTCTGTATGTCTCAGACCTTCTTTCAACGGTTCTTTCTGATAAGCTGAATTTTTCATTCTCTCATTTGTAAAGGTTCTGTGTTGGTTACATACGTTATATGTTATACTTCCTTTCATGCCCTCATAGCACCTCATTGAGGAAATCGAATAATAGAAACCCTTCTTTGAAACACCAATACTGAAATAAGAACTTTCTTTGCATAGGGAAACATTTAAAAGGAAATCCTGAGAAAGACCACTTGGAATAAAGAATATTTTTATTTATTCAGACACTATGCTGATCATGGCTTTGTTGGCTTTAAGAAATGTTTGAGGTGCAGAATTTTTAGTAGTCAAAGAAGTGAAGAAAGACTTGTTGTATGAATAATTGAAGTTACATCAAACTTCAAATAAGATTTAAAACGGCTTACTCTAAATGTTAATTTCTGGCTATTTAATATAGAAATGGAATGACATATTGTGTTGTTAACTAACAAAAATGAAAAAAATTTAGTTGGTTAAAAATCACAAGTAATATGTAGTTAATTATTAACACCAAAGCATAAATGACATAGAAATTAAGAAATTCTTATAAAATTACTTATTCTTAATCACTTCATCTTTTGATCTTTGTATCTCTCTTCATATCTAGAATGAACTCTCTGAGGTTCCCCACAAAAACAAACTCAGTTTTATTTTCCAAACATGTATTAAAAACAAAATAAAACAAAACAGAACCTTTTGTTTTAGAGACAGCTGTCTTAACTCACAGCTTACCTTCAACAGAAATTAAAAATGATTTTGAATTAAATTTTAGTACTCATGAGATGTTTCTAAGTCTAAAAAAAATACATTTAGATGGCACTATGTTTAACCTCAATAATTTCTTTCCTTTTCTACATGCAAGAAATAATTGAAGGTTATTGAAAAACATGGAGACGTACTAAAGCCAAGTAATGGAGAGTTAAATGAGTCCTTAGAGATTATCAAACTCAATCACATCCTCCTGCAGATGAAGAAATTGGAACTCAGGGTGGTTAGACTACTTGGCTAATAATTAATAGAGCCACACAAAATGAGAGAAGAGAAATAGTCTATCACTTTAAACATGAAGTTCTGAGAATACTTATTTATAGCTATTTTACTTTCCACTTATTTTACTTACATTAACATTTAAAATGTATTAAGAAGTCACTTAACAGGTACTGATCACATAACTTTTAAATACAGGAACATCATTTCTGGATGTTCTCCAAAAAGCATTCTCCAAAAAGTATTTAGTATTTTTTTTCTGGTATTTAAGTCTATAATGTCTGAATGTGAATATGAGATCTTCTCTTCTGCTTATTAAATGGGAGAACACTGGCAAATCACTTAATTTTTTGGACCCTCAGTTTTCTAGTTAGTAAAATGAGGATAATAATAGTATCTGCCTCAGAATAGGTATGAGAATTAAATGGGTTTTTACTCATCTACTGATGGACCCTTGGGCTGCTTCCATATCTTGGTGATTGTCAATAATGCTGCCATGAGCATAACGGTGCTTTGTTCTTTTAAATTAGTGTTTTGGGTTCCTTGTGATGTATTCCCAGAGATGGTATCACTGGGTCAAAAAGAAGATCCATTATGTTCCACTTTTAGGTTCATAGCTGTTCATATATATTTAGTGAGTGAATGAATAAAGGATTGATGAGGACTTTGACTTTATCTTGAAGGTTTACCAATGGTGAAGTATTACACTTTGAAAGAATTTACTTTTTAATAGTAGAGAAGTGGATTAAGAGGGACCAGAGTGAAAGTAGAGAGACAACTTAGGAGGCTGTTTCAGTAACTGAGGAGCCATATGTTGAGGAGATCTGAAGCAGGGAAGTGAGTGTGAATGAAAGGAAGGATTCAGGAGACAATTTAGTCAATACGATCCACAGAACTCGTTGACTAACTCTTTGTAGAAATAGAAGTCCCCAATTTCTGGCTGTGCTATTCATTGGATAAGCTATCCATTGGACAAATTAGGGGGAAAAGTGGAAGATGTTAATTTTAAGTTTGAATGCTGTGATAGTGGAAATAACACCTGGAACTAAGGAGACAGGTCCTGAGTGGGGCCATAGCTTTGGAATACCTAACCACACATGGTATAGTGTTAAAAGTTTTGGCTGTAATGAGTGGCAAAATGAGGAGAAAAAGTATGCAAGACAAAGATCATGGTAAACATCAGCATCTAAGAACTTAAGGTTAAAAAGAAACTGAGAAGGAGTGAATAGAGAATTATAAGGAAGAAGAGAGGAATTTTTCTTGATGTTGACAAATGTGTAATTGATGATGTCAACTCAACAAAGCATATAACAAACACATTGAAAGGTGTTCAACATGTTGATCATCTTTGGCAGAACAATTCAGAGGTATAGTGGAGGCCAAAGTATAGTTTTAAAGGGTTGATATACAAATGACTAGATGCAAGGAAAATATTCAAGATAGACCACTCTTTAAAAATATGGTTGAAGGAAAAGTTGCTAAGAATCCAATGTTTAGCACATAAGGCTCTCAATAAACATTTATTGAAGAAACAAGTAAGTACCTGGGCTCTGAGAAGATTAAGGCAGCACTGCAATGAAATGGTGAAAGAAGCACAAATATGTTTATATGTTGAAGTATAGTATATGGAGCCAATGGAGAAGGGAAAAATAAGAGAGATGTAAAATAACATCCTAAAAAGTGAAAAAGGAATATCTCAACACATAGGCAAGACAATTTTCCTTTCATATAATATATTAGAGGTAAAGATGTAAGGAGACACTCAGCAACAATTTGTAAATGAGGGGCATGAACTTGAGGGCATTTATATGATGGTCTCTATTCTCTCTGTAACTTATAGAGTATCACGTTAAGGGTAAGAAAGGCAGGCAAGGGACTCAAAGGAATGAAGTAAATTATTACAGTGGCTCTTGATATAATGGTAAATGGAACTGGTCGTGTGCAACTTGGACTAGTCAACAACACAGGACACCCAGATGGCTCAAGATATCAATAGTCTTGGTGGGGCAAATTGCCCAATTTCTGTAGTTTCCTCCAGCTATGCATAAGGTATAGGCGTGGCTTCAGAAGGAGGGTGCATGGTTGATGATTTTCTAGGATTTTTAGGTCTGAATCAATGGGAGGAGAAAGGAATAAGGAAATGGAATGTGCTGGCAAGACAGGGTTTACCTTAGGATCCTCACTTGAGAGAAAAGAAAAGAAAGGCAGATTAATGGTGATGAAATTAAGAAATTAATTGCACAGTTTCCTAAGGAATACCATGCATTCTAATTATTTTAAGATATTGAAATTTTTATTATTTTATTTTATTAACATTTTATCCTTTTTATTGAATTCACTGAGGTGACACTGGTAACAAAATTATACAGGTTTCAGGTGCACAATTCCACAACATATTATCTGTTCACTGTATTGTGTGTTCACCACCCCAAGTCAAGTCTCCTTCCATCACCGTCTATCCCCTATACACTCCTTTACCCCTCCCCTCAACCCATGACGATCGTGCCACTGCTGTCGCTGTTCATGAGCTTCTTCTCTTTTGTTTCATTTTTGCCCAATCCCTTTATGCCCCCACCCAGGCCCTCACTCCCCACACCCTGACAGTGTCAGCCTGCTCTCTGAGTCTGTCTCTACTCTACTTGTTAGTTCATTTTTAAGTTGAGGTTTCTAAGATGGAATATTTTCAGTGTTTGAAGAGATCCAAGGGGTCACTGAAGTACAGTGGAGATATTTATTGGAACTAAGCACATCAAGGACCCGAGAGACTGAGTATAGGGTGTAGAACACATGTGAAGTGACTTGGGATTATAGAAGGTCACAGAGTATGAAAAAGGACAATCACTTCTACATTTAGAAAGTATTCAGCAGCACCAATTGTGGTTTACAATGTAAATAAAACATTTATGAATGACTGTATAGTAGTGGATATTGCACCTGAAGATTTCATTAATGTTTTTGTCATAAAAACTAGAATATTATAATTATAATCCCATGAGTGCTTGTATTTTTATCTGTGCTTAAATTTATTAACATTTGCTCCTTTATATTTATTTTAGTAGTGTTCTGTTCATGTATATAAAATATATAAATATATGTATATGCATCAATTAACTGTGATTCAGTATCCAAAGTTTTATTTTAATAAGATATAAGCTTAATGAATAAATGCTTTCATATACATAAAATTCATATATTATCATAAATATATGGTATCATGAATACTTAAAAAATTTGAATCCACAGATTCTTAAAAATCTCTCTGTTAATCTAGATGGATTTAATCTATGATAGTCTGAACAAACTGCTTACACAACTGGTAATTTTTACTTCTTATATGATTTCTATTGTTGTTTTAGAAAAATTCAGATATGTCCCTAATAGCTGTAGTGAGAGAATCCTAAAGAAAATGCTAAAATGAGATTTAGCATTGATGTGGGCACCATTTTAAGGGACTGTCACTATAGAGCGTTGCTGTCTATAGGCTCACCATTTTCTTTCTCTTATCCTTCTTTTTAGCTCAGCTGTGTGCTAAACATCTGGCCGGCTCTTTCTACAAGAAATTGCAAATCTACAATTTCTTGAAATAATATTTGTTCAAATAGCATCATTCTATTCTAAGTGAAAATGCTCCAGACTTCCTCACAAAAAATAGTGTTATTGCAAGCTTGAACTATTGAAAAAGTAATATTGACTCCAAGGGGGTACACTATCTTAATAAGACAAATCTTCAAGACAAGGAAAAATGTACTTTTCAAATCCTACAAGAGTTAGAAACCACCATACAAAACCTTTTTTCTAAAGCGTTGCCAATTTTACCTGAGGCAGGCATTTCACTGCACTTAAAAGGTCTCCAAGGATGTTAGAGAATTTTAGGTGAAACTGCAGGCTGGTGGATGTAATGAAAACTAAAGTTTATGTTTTGTGAAGTTCTCAAGGCTTTTCTCTTGGGCTTTGTAATATAACTTCCATTTTGCTAGTCTAACTTTACCATGTAGTGCGGACAGAAATTTTAGAAAGAAAAATAGCTGGTGAATGTAATAAACTAAAAAAATAAAACTCTATTCTCACTCACCTGCTGTTCTACTGAAGGAAGTGGTGGTAGAAAATATTGTTAATCTAATTAAAATCGATGCCCGCAGCTTGTAAAAATGAGAGACCAATGTTAAAATTAGAATCTTTTACTTTTGTAACTTACTTTGCTAGTTAGGTCTAGAAAAAATTACCAAGCAGATATCTGCCAACGTCAATTTTTGTTTTTCTTTTTTCCCAAAGTTCTCTCTGTTCTTGTTCAGTGAGTCCAGAGTTTTATGCCAATTGATGATCGAATAAATCAATTCACACCAGGGTGCTAATGCCTTACTATGTTACTATACTCAGAAATTTTGCTTTATATATATGAAACTATTTATAATTCATTTGTCCAAAACTGTATTTTTGAACATCAGCTGTATGCCTGCCACTGTTTGAGGCCCTAAGAATATAGTAGAAGACAAGACCTAAAAGATCCTTGCTATTATGGAGCTTACATTTCATTGGTGATCAGACAAACATCACCAACAGAGATTTTATAATATAGATACAATGAACATGTGACAAGTGCTATGAAAAATTTATAGTAAAGGGCTAGAGAGTGACAGATGAGCTTTATATATCTTTCCCCAAACACCAAAATCAAAGAACAAAGCCAGAAATATGGTATCACTCTCCCAGACTTCAAATTATGCTACAAAGTGAGAGCAATCAAAATAGTATGGTATGGCTGAAAAGTAGACACAGACCAATAGCACAGATTTGGGAGCCCAGAAATAAACCTACATATGTATGATCAAATAATTTTTGACAAAGAAGCCCAAAACATACAATGGACTAAAGAGTCTCTTCAATAAATGATGCTGGGAAAATTGGAAAGCCACATGCAATAGAATGAAACTGGACTGTTATTTGTCACTATACGCAAAAATTAACTCAAAATGATTCAAAGACCTAAATATAAAACATGAAATAATAAAATACTAAGAAGAAAACATTGGTACTAAATTTATGGATCTTGGTTTTAGGGAGAATTTTTTAAGCTGACCTAAAAGGCAAGGGAAATAACAGCTAAAATCAATAAATGGGACTATATCAAATAAAAAATCTTTTGCACAGCAAAATAAACCATCAACAATGCAGAAAGGCAATGAACCAAATGGCAGAAGACATTTGCAAATGACACCTTCGATAAGGAGTTAATATCTAAAATATATAAAGAGCACATTCAACTGAACAACAAAAAAAAATCCAATGAAAAAATGGGGAGAGGACCCAAACAGATAGTTCTCCCAAGAACATATACAAATGACCAACAGATAAACGAAAAGATGCTCAACTTCACTAGCTATTATGAAATTCCAATCAAAAACACAATGAGATACCACCTTACACCTGCTGGAACGGCTATTATCAAGAAGACAAAAAATAACAAATGTTGGAGAGGTTGTGGAGAGAAGGGAGCCCTCACATGCTGTTCGTGGGAATGGAAACTGGTACAGCCACTATGGAAAACAATGTGGCAGTTCCTCAGCATTTTAAGAATAGAGCTACCACTTGAACCAGTGATCCCTATTCTGGGTATCTACTCCAACTTTTTGGAAACATTCATTGGTAAAGATATATGTACTCCATGTAATTGCAGCATTATTTGTGGAAACAACTGAAGTGTTCTTTGATAGATGATTGGATAAAGAAGATGTGGAACATACATACAATGGAATACTAGTCAGCTCTAAGAAAAGATGAAATATTGCCATTTGTGACATGAATGGATCTTGAAAATATTATGCTAAGCAAACTAAGTCAGACAAAAAAGTCAAGAACCATATGATTTCACTCCAATGATGGATATAAAACTGAAAGCAACCGATGAACAAATAAGACATACAAATAAAAACACATGGACACAGGCAACACTACGTGGTTTCCAGAGGGAAAGACAGTGGGGTAGAAAAGGGTAAAAGGAATCAAAATACAGTGTGGGGCAAAAGTAGTTTATGGTTGTGAGCACAAAAAACACAGTTTATTCTTGCATTATAATGTATTAATTATTGTGTTATTTTCCATAAAAACAACTGTAGACACATTTTTGCCCCACCCTGCGTGGTGACAAAAAGAGACAACTTCGGGTGGTGGGCACACAATGCAGAATTCAACTGATGTATTACAGAGTTGCACACATGGAGTCTAGTAAATCTGATAAAATTTTTAAGAAGTATAAAAAAGAAGATAATAGATTTTCTATTTATAAAAACTTAAATATCAACTTAAAGAATATTAATAAAATTATTTTTATCCATTTAATATGAATTGAAGTTGACAGAAAATAATAGTAACAAAAACATTGCCCATTAGAGAAAATGTAACAATAGTGTGATAACAGGGAAATCATAACGCTAAATTTGTTTCCCATTTAGTGCTAAAGTTCTAATGGAGAAAATGGTAAAACATCTTTAATAATAAAAAGAGGAATTGTGAGGACAAAATGCTTTTAATATCTGGACCTTATTGTTTTTCTTATTGACTATATGTTGAAATTATGGCATTTAAAAATTAATTAATCTGCTTATTTTTACCTTAAAATATGGCTACTAGAAAATCACACATTACAGATGTGGCTCACATTGTATCACTAATGGCAGCACCATGCAAAGCTCTGAAGGCCTAAAATCAAGAGCTGGCAAACTTTCTGTGGAGAGCTAGGTAGTAAATACTTTTGAGTTTTTGAATGAAGAGAAAAAACCCGATATTATGATATTATGCATGTAGTCATGTAATCAGCTACAGATATAAAAATTATCTTTAGATTTCAGGTCATAAAAAAACTAGACAGTGGGCCATATTTCACCATTCATGTGCCAAATTATCGCGGGAAGACTTCAGTGCTATGGTCAAACATTGACTCTTGCCACGTGGCCAGCAGGAACTTGGGCCAGACACAACATCTGTTTCTTTTTTCTTATAAAATCAGAGTACTAACAGCTACCCCTTCAAGGATGTTAAAGAATTTAGTAACATTTGATGAAATTGGTTTGTTAACCACTTGACAAAGTGTCAGTTTCTTATTTCTTACAAAGTGTGAGATTGTCGATAAACACTGGAATATTTGGAAAGCACATTCTGAGGAAATTATGACAGACATATACACACACATCCATGTACAGATTCTTAAAATAAAAGATGTGAAATGGGTCATATAATAACAACCTATTAAAAGTTGTTAGGAGAACAAAATCTATACTTTATGACGTGTGTGTCCGACTCTGAGGAAAATGCACAGCCTGTTAAATTTGATAGTCCCCAGAATGTCAGGGTTTGCTTAAAGCAACAGAAGTTCTCTGATGGTGAAATTTCAAACACCTGTGTTGGGGACTATCTTTGAACAAAGGTTACTTGAAGTGTCTCAGAACAGACCTTGTACAAAATAGCTTTAATATCAAGTGCTTTTGAGTCCTGTTTCTTAATCTATTTAGGAGAGAATTGTCAGATCTCCACATGATACTTGTATCCAGGGGTTGAGAAAAAAAAAGAATAAGAAATAACTTCCAAAAACACTCTAAAATCCTTACTTTTTGTTTTATTAACCACAATAGCATTCAAATAAATTTGGTAAGTTTTTGTAACAATGTGTATGAGACCAAATGTATTCAGGATACAAATAATCTTTAATACATACATGGATTGCAGACCCTTTGCGGTATTCCCGTGAACCCTCAAGGATCAACAGCCCTATATGCACTTCCTTACAGAATGATACCTATCCTACCAGATAAAATCATGAGAAATTTAGTTAATTTTATTTCCAAAGTAATGCTGACTTACTCTAATGCACCTCTATTTGCTACCTTTGTGTACCCCACAGTAGTGCTCCTAAATTCTATAATCTTGCTTTACTGTTCTATGAGTGTTCTCATATATATGTGTGCATTATAACACAATCTCATAGTACGTTTGACCTTTGATGCCTGGAATAACTAGGCTGTGATGCTAAGGGTCTCATTCACTGATCTTATAGGCCAAGGCAGAGAACAAAACTATTCACTAGTGTCCACTGTTTCCATTGCTCATGTCTCAAATGCAATTAAAGATGGGCACTGAATCTAAATAGGCACCCCTTTGAGCAATTTCAAAAACTCATTTATACCATCATTGTATATGAAAATCTATACTTTTTAATGCAAAATTGTTGTACACAATTTCAAAATTTTTACTTAAAAGATTAAAAACTCTGAGGATGAAATCAGCCCAGTTTAAAAACTTTCTTACTAACTGATTGACATGTTCACCTGCCAACATTTATTTAATACCTATAACAGAGGGTAACTCTGGGTACTTCTTTGTCACTTGAAGAGACTCAATTATACTGGCAGTCAGTTGTTCAAACTAGAATTTATCCACTCTCCTTTCCATCAAGTTTAATTATTATTGAAGGCTTGCCCTCATTATTTATTTGTCTAGTTTTATGCTTAGGTGAAGAGTATGTGATGTTTTCCCACAGAGAAGATAGAGCCAGATTACTGGGATTCAAATTGTGAGGTTTCTACACATGTTGTATGATCCCAACAAGTTATTTAATTATTCTGGTCTCAATTCTATCCATAAAATGGAGATATTAATAATGTCTACCTCATAGAATGATTATGAAGTTTAAATCAATTGATATTTAATATCTACCTCATAGAGTAAGTATGAAGTTTAAATCAAGTTGATATTTATAAAGTCTGACATGGAGAAAGCTCATATAAGCAGTTGTTAAGTGTAATAACTAGAACAGATCACATGTCCTAAGATTTATTGGCATGATCATATATCCTTCTATATAGAAAAGTTTATATAACACAATTTAAATAGAAAATTTTTATTTTAATTTTTTCTTTGAAGATTAAAAAAATTTTAAACTAAATAACATCTTAATTATTTTAAATCCAACTTTTCTGATTTACTAGTGAGAAAACTGAAACTTTGAGAAGTAAAATAGCTGATCAAAGACTGCAAAGCTGGTTAGTTATAGAACTTGGACCAAAACCTAAATATTTTGATTGTTGACCCAGTGTTTGTTTCACTGCACCATTCTGACAAAATTAAATTTTTATAACTAAATATGTCTATGGTTTCAAATGTTATTTTTTAATATATTTTGGGATCCAAAAGTTTAAAGACAAAAAGCATAATGTGACTTTATCAGACCAGAAACAGACCAGAAAATGGTAACTATAAATATAATATAGGAAATTAGTTGTGTTTGAATTTCAGAAAAAAGTAGCATGTATTTATGTCCCAAATATTGCATAAAAAGTGTTCCTTGTTTATCTGGAATGAAAACATGATTAGGGATCCTGAATTTTAATATGCTAAATCTGGCACCTCTACACAGTCCCCAAAATGGTTTAATCAGCAAATACATAAAACAGGACCAGAAATTCCCATGTGGACAAGCAGGACACAACATAACTGAAGTCTGTGACTTTTTGTGAGGAAGGAATAAAAACATCGGATTTGTAAAGGGCCAGTATCATCATCATTATAACCTCATCTTGGACTTCGATATATTCATGACATTAATAATAACAACAGCTAATATTGAATGCTTTCCATGTATCAGACACTTTATAAAAACTTAATGGGTATGCTTCATTTAATGCTCATACAACCTAGTTTTTTAAGTTCTATTATTACCTTCATCATATATGAGATGGGTAAGTCAGTTTGGGCTTATGTCTACAGATTTACTTCTTGCTCACATGTGTCTGCCAGAGTGGGTAGCAGTCCTATTCCATGCCACCAGGTAGAGCAACAGCCTCCATCTAGGACATTCCGAGCCTCGTGAAACAGAGAAGAGAGATCATGGTGGAGCTATGACATGGCTCTTAATGCTTTTAAGTGGCTCATGCCACTTCCACTTATATGTCATTGGACAAAGCAAAACACATATCCAAGTCTGAAGACAATGGAATAAGAAAGTATAATTTTCTCCAATGAAAGGCTGGCAAATATTTTAAGCAATAATGATATGTACTCCACAAGAAAGCTGAGGCATTGAGCAGTTAAGGGATTTGCCCACAGTCACATGGCAAGTTTTTGACTCCGGTATTTGAGCCCACAGCCTGTGATTTTAACTCTCTCCAATTCTGTTTTCTCCTGTGGAGATGATAGCCTGGACATTCACCTAGGTCAGTCAGTGTGAACACTGAGCATGTTGATTGTGAACAGGAGAAACAGCATGGGATTCATGTCATGCCAGGTGCTCCTGGTTGCCTCCCTGTGAAGCCAGCTTCAGAAGTATCGGTAGGTCACATTGGGGACTTTGTTTTATGTTCTATGCACAACACTGTAATTGAAACAGAACACCTTTTTAGTTGTGTTATGTAAGATTTTTAAAAATTTATAAATAGTGTCCTGCACTTTAAATAAGATCCATTGGCAAAACCCAGACACTATTAGCCAGTGAAATGACATTCAGGTCCCAGATGTTTGTACACTTCTTTCCCGTGATTTCCATGATTGCCAATGAATGGCTACACCTCCTTTACCAAGCTGAATAATACATCACACTTAAACTGACACCTCACGAGAGACAGAGTGCTTCTGCAAGGCCTCAGAGAGTCCAAGCTATTGAAAATGAATGGATATTAAAGTGAAATATTAGGCCACATAGCAGAGCATAGCTTGTTGCATAAGAATGTTAAAATGCTGTTATTGGCAAGTTGGAGAACACAATAAGGAGAAAATGATTATAACAGCTAGTAAAAAATAACATCATGTGAAAAATTCATTTATTACCTTAAGGAGCTCATTCATAATTGTAACCATTTCTCCTTTGTGGTAAGAAAATATAAATCTTTTTTTTCATGCTCAGGTAGGTAATTTTTTTTCTTTTTAAACTTTTTTTCAAAACTTAGATTTATTTGTATTTCTTTGATGAGAGACATAAATTTCACTCAAATCAGCATCAAGCAAAACAAAAATTTGCATGTGGCATTTCTGTGAGGAGGTTCTAAAACTCCTGTTTGGTAGTGTAATTTCACAAGTGCATTTTATAGCACGTAATTTTATCATAAACAGCCACTTTCCATTCAAGCATTTTAGTTGTCCAGAAAAGGCTTACAGAAGGGGCACTAAAAAAATCCTTATAGATGTGGAATTCGAATCTTCTGCCTTCTGGAAATGCGTATAAACAGTTAAGATCAGATGGACTTCGGGTCCTCATCATGTCGTATACTATTCTCCAAGGAGGTCAAAACGTTTTTATTTCTGAGTCAACATGTTATGGGATAACTTGTCTTCTCTTTTGAAAATAAGGCTACCATTGAGAACAATGCCAGGAAGTCTAAAGCTATGTGTCTTACTACAAGGGTCTCCAACTTCTGGGCCACAGACCAATACTGGTCCATGGCTGTTAGGAACCGGGCTGCACAGGAGGAGGTGACTTTGAGTGTAAGGCACTTGAATCACCCCCCAAACATCCTCCCATCTCCGGTCCATGGAAAAATTGTCTTCCACGAAACCAGTTCCTGGTGCTCAAAAGGTTGGGGACTACTGTCTTAATACATCCTTTTCTCCTTTGCTAAAAGAACATGCTCATGTTTAAAAAAAAGTTTCCAGCATGTTTTAGATTTAATGGGCATATAGAGTGCTAAACCAGAGCCAGCAAACTCTCAGTTGGTGATGGTGAAGATTCTGATAATGAAAAATGGAACCAAGTAATTATTCTCAAATTCAGCTCATATTAGAATCACCTTTGGGGACATACAAATCCTACTCCCTGGGTTGCATTTCCAATGTTTCTGATTTAACTGCTTTGGAATGCAGCCTGGGTACCAGGATTCTAAGGCTTTTCAGGTTATTCTAATGTGTAGCTAAGGTTGTGAATCAGTGGAATCAGAATTGAGGAAGGAGAGCAGATTGATCAAGAGTGGGACAAAGAGGGATCTTGTACATGTATTAATGGCCTCACTCTTTTCTGGTAGGGTTGCCTGGAACAATTACTTGTTACTATTCCTTTCCCACCTCCTGTTGGCATATTCCTCCTCCTTTTCACTTTATCACACGTTGAGTCCTTACTATGTGCCAGACAACACACTATTAATGGACTCACTCACAAATATATGCTTTAGGTAATAATATCACCCCTGTTTTGTAGATGAAGAAATGATGCCCGTATAGGTTTAGCAACAGGCACAGTGTTGCATATTCATGAAGGTTTTGTGCTTGAGATCCTCTTTCAAAGAGGTAGCCTAGAAATGTTTTCTATTCTTTTTATGAGCCTTATATAAGTTACAAAAGTGCCCAATTCACAGTAGGTACTCTTTACTGAATTTTTATTTTTTGTGTTTCAATTTTTGTGTCTAAAATGAAAATACTTTTGAAAGTTCAGAGAGACACTTCTCTTACCAAATATTCACTGTTTAGTTTCTTATTTCATAAAGTCTTCTCAATAGGCAGCTTTTAGGTAGGATTAAGAATAGCTTTCTATTTGTATACAAATATCCCTACAGGGGGAATAAATTTGGTAATAGATTTAGATATTAAATATTTTTATATAATAACTAAATTCTCATTCTGACCTTATCTCATTGAGATGTTATCCTAGATTCTCTCATTAAGATAAGATGCTATCTTAGATTCCAGGTGGACAGGAGGAAATTGGATAGTTAAAAGGAATGTAGAAAGGACAGTACACATTTCTGTAATTATTTCTCTGCAATCAAACAATAGCAATATTGCATAGGAATCATCTTTCTTAAGACTACACTTGTCTCTGGAAGTCATCCTCTTAAGTCTCAGGCTCTTATTCACATATTTGCAACAATTTTATGCAGTCATATTATTTTTCAATAACATTTTGGTCTAATGCACTTCTACATATTTTATACAACAAAACCAGGCACATAGACTATACGCAACAAATAAGTGGTTAGGGAGAAAAAGAACTCCATGGAGTGGGGACAAGTCTGGAAATAGTTTATAATGTAAATACTCTGAGGCAATAGTGTGGTAGATTATCTATCACTACCTACAGTCTGTCTATCTTTTATTTATTTATTTTTTTCAGGAGAGACTATGAGACCAAACTCATCTCTTTCAAAATTTTGTTTTGTATCTCTTTAGGAAATTTTGACATTTCAATGTTATAACTTTGTACAAATGTAGTACAAGAAGTAGTTTATTTTCATTTTCTGCATCCCCAACTGATGCTAGGAGAGAGCCAGAGGTCATTTTCATTCAGAGCATGACCATGCTCACTGCCAAATATGAAGCCACAAAATGATCCCGTGCCACTAACTGAGATTTCAGCAATAGTGCTTTAACTAAATGCTATTACAGACACAATATGAGGTCATATGATAGATCTTCTAAAAATTGTCCTCTTTCTCATTGCCAATAAAAGTCACCTTAGAAATCTCTTTAGTCCCATGAGGCTTCTATTGTTCTAACTATTTGGAAATTCTTGTATTGCACATACTTTTTACAATTACTGCATCAAGATTTTTTCCACTTTTGGAATGACAGCATATTTGATGACGTAGGGATTTCCTTTTTTGGAGTGCCTGAAAATGATCAAAGATAATACCAAGATGTTATAATAAATGTGAATATACTCTTTTAAAAGATTTTATTTATTTATTTATTTTTAGAGAAAGGGAAGGAGAAAGAGAGGGAGAGAAACATCAATGTGTGGTTGCCCTTCACACAACCCCAACTGGGGACCTGGCCTGCAACCCAGTCTTGTGCCCTGACTGGGAATTGAACCATCCACCCTTTGGTTCACAGGCCGGCACTCAATCCACTGAGCCACACCAGCCAGGGCTGAATACTCTGTAAAAACTTCAAAATAGTCCTCTTTTGTGGAGGAGTTATCTCTTTGAATTGTCATTCTCTTTGTAAATTATCAAGGAACAATTTCAACCCATAGAGGAAGACCTGATTAGCATGGAATAAAAGGCCTTCTTATTCTCTTGTAAAGAGGTTAGAGAAGCAGCTATGTGTGTTAGAATTCATGAATCATTTTATGTTTTTAAACTCTATTGTTGGTTATAATAGAAACAAGGAAACAGCAGAGGCCTTGAGTCCCTCTCTCTCATTTAAACTCTCAGTCTTTAATTCAGTGTAGAAGAAGCATTTGCTGTATTCATGGGAATTCTGAGAAACACTCCCCCAGGAGATTCGAAGCTGAACTCTTCTCATTGTACAGGGTTATAATAGATCTAGAAGAGAGTTAAGGAAATTCCTTCTAGTCTTTATTTTCTAAATGACATGTCAGAACAGGTATTTCCTTTTGTACTGTCCTTGATACAGAAACCAGTGTTGTTGGAGTTTTTCTTTCTTGCATTCCAGGCTCTAAATGGGCAACAGTGAAGACCAACTGATATACTGTCACCTGTCTTTTGTTGCTCCATCCTTTTAGTCCTAAACTATATAGTGAAGAAGATTTTACAATCAAGGATACCAATTATTTTAATAATTAAGAGTGAATTTGATTATAGAAAATTGCTCACAACTTTAAGGCTATTTCTTCTAATAAAATGAGAGATCAAGTTGGGAAACAGACAGATGACTGAATATCTAGATGTGATTAAAATATAACAGGGCTGCATTTCTTGCATTGGATGTAAAGTGGATTTGCAGGAAAATCCAAAAGGAGTTAAGAAACTATTTTGAACAATAAAAATTCCACAGTAATAACACTATCACTCTACAAGGTGTTTTTTGAAAAGCTGAAGTTTTAGGCATACCTAAGCTATGCAATGTTACGTAAAATATACCTAACTTCACAATTAAGCTTGTTACAACCCACTATATGATTGGTTATATAACTTATGATGATTCTTCTCAATTTATATAGTCATGTCTCTGACAATATACCATGATTTAGTTTGATTGGAAAAGTTCTGTTTCATATTTACTTATAAACTTAACTAAGGTCAGTTAAACTGAAATGAAAAACGATGGTCGTATTGACAGTGGCAGAGTGTGCCATTTCCAGTACTTTAGGTATCGTATTATTAGCACTACACAGAATGAATTCATGGGGGTCTGAGAAGCAACATGCATCCCCTGAGGGCCCTTTGGCTTGGTTTTACCCATTGTCCTCATTGACATCTTGTCCCAATAGCCAAAAATTTAGTATCAAGGCCATGGGATAATATTAATGCAGTTTTATATCATTGGAAGTTGAATTTAAAAGCATTCTATCTGAGGAGTGCTGTCAGCCATATGGCCAAATAAAACATCCTTTCTCATATCTACCCATCAACAATAGTAACTTGGCATCTATCCATAGACAGTTACCTTTGTAGGAGCTGTGGGATACAGCTAGTAGATTTTGGAAATCTGGCGCAGTCCAGGAATGAGGAGGGCTATTTTAGAAAGAGAGATCTTTATCCAGGAAGTTGACAAACTGACCATGGTCTTATCTATGAACTTGGAAGCATCTCTGTACCCTTGAGGACTCAGGTACAGCCAATCTGGCTTTGGTTCTGTCAACAGCACCATACACAAATAGACCCAGGTAGAGTCTCATCTGTTAGTGTATTGGGTAGTAGGCGTACAGCTTTGATCCTGACTGTAGGCCTATTAAGTAGCTCATAAGCCTTAATTCCTCCCAGATATGGTCCAGAATTCCTAGAGAACACTGAATTATAAACAAATTACCAGTGGACAAGAGAGCCTTTGTGGAAATTCAAGAGGCAAGCAGAGAAGTTCCATTATACTGTTGGAAAAAAGAATATTGGAGATTTGCTGCTTTAATGAAGCCAGTAAAGACTGACAGAAGTAACTGATGTGTCAGAACAAAGACAGCAATGAGGGACTTCAAGGAAATATGACACCACCTGAGGAACACAATAATTTTCTAGTAACTGACTCCAAAGATATGGAGATCTGCAATTTATGTGACAAAGAATTCAAAATAATTATTTTAAGGTAGCTCAATGAGCTACAAGAAAGCAAAAATACAATTTAATTAAATCAGAAAAAAATCATGGACAAAATAAAAATTTAATAGAGATAGAACTCATAAGAAACTACCAATAGAATCTGGAGCTGAATATAAAATGAATGAAATGAAATAATACAATAGAGAGCATAAATATTAGAATTGGTTACACAGAAAAAATCTGTGAACTACAAGATAAGACTTTGAAATATCCAGTCAGAAAACAAAGATAAAAATAAATTTAAAAAGTTAAAATAAAAATAGCACGTGTAAATTTTGGTGTACCATTGAGAGAAACAATCTGTGAATTATTGGAGTCCCAGGAGAAGAAGGGGGAGGGATGGGAAGAAATCTTATTTAAAGAATAGTGACTGAAAACTTCCCAAATATGAGAAGAGTTTTGCACAACCTCATTCATGAACTAACAGGTCACCTCAAAATTTCAAACCAAAAATGAATAATCATCTTCAAGACACATTATAATAATATTGTCTAAAATAAAAGACAAAGAGGAATTTAAAAACAGCAAGAGAAAGCCTTTGATTTCTGAGTATTGACTTTGTATCCAGCTATTTTGCCAAATTCATTTATTAGGCCAAGTAGTTTTTTGGTGGAGTCTATAGAATTTTCCATGTATATTACCATGTCATCTGCAAACAGGGACAGTTTTGTTTCCTCCTTTCCAATTTGGATACCTTTTATTTCTTTTTCTTGTCTGATTGCTGTGGCTAGGACTTCCAGTACTAAGTTGAACAGGAGTGGCGAGAGAGGGCATCCTTGTCTTGTTCCTGATCTTAGTGGGAAAGCTCTAAGTTTTTGTCCAATGAGTATGATGCATTCCTGTACACCAACAATGAACCATCAGAAACAGAAATCAGGAAAAAAATCCCATTTGATATAGCACCAAGAAAAAGAAAGTACATAGGAATAAACCTAACCAAGGAGGTAAAAGACCTATACTCAGAAAACTACACAACACTGAAGAAAGAAATGAAGGAAGACACAAACAAATGGAAGCATGTACCATGCTCATGAATTGGAAGAATTAACACCATCAAAATGGCCATACTACCCAAAGCAATTTATAGATTCAATTCAATCCCTATTAAAGTACCCATGACATATTTCACAGATATAGAACAAACATTTTGGAAATTCATATGGAACCATAAACGACCCCGAATAGCTGCAGCAATTTTGAGAAAGAAGAACAAAGCAGGAGGGATCACAATACCTGATATCAAACTGTATTACAAGGCCACGGTAATCAAAACAGCCTGGTACTGGCATAAAAACAGGCACATAGACCAATGGGACAGAACATAGAGCCCAGAAATAAAATCAAGTCTCTACAGTCAATTAATATTTGATAAAGGAGGCAGAATCATAAAATGGAGTAAAAATAGGCTCTTCAACAGATGGCGTTGGGAGATCTGGACAGCTACGTGCAAAAAAATGAAAATTGATCACCAACTTAAACCATACACAAAAATAAATTCAAGGTGGATAAAAGACTTAAATATAAGTTGTAACACCATAAAAGTCCTAGAGGAAAACATTGGCAGGAAAATCTCAGACATTCCATGCAGCAACATCCTCACAGACACATTCCCTAAAGCAAGGGACATAAAGGAAAGAATAAACAAAATATTTTGGAACCTCATCAAAATAAAAAGCTTCTGCATGGCTAAAGAAAACAGCATTAAAATGAAAAGAGAACCAACTATATGGGAAAACATATTTGCCAATGATACTTCAGACAAGGGCCTGATCTCCAAAATATATAAAGAACTCACACGACTGCACTCCAGGAAGACAAACAACCCAATTAAAAAATGGGCAAAGGACTTGAGCAGACATTTCTCCAAGGAAGACATACAGAGGGCCCAGAGACATATGAAAAGACGCTCAGCATCACTAGACATCAGAGAGATGCAAATATAAACCACAATGAGGTACCATCTCACACCAGTCAGAGTGGCCAACATAAACAAATCAACAGACAAATGTTGGAGAGGATGGGGAGAAAAGGGAACCCTAGTACAATGTTGGTGGGAATGCAGACTGGTGAGGCCACTGTGGAAAACAGTATGGAATTTCCTCACAAAACTAAAAATGGAACTGCCCTTTGACCCAGCAATTCCACTGCTGGGATTACACCCTGAGAACCCTGAAACAGCAATCCAAAAGAACCTGTGCACCCCAATGTTCATAGCAGCACAATTTACAATAGCCAAGTACTGGAAGCAACCTAAGTGCCCATCAGCAAACGAGTGGACCCAAAAACTATGGTATATTTACACAATGGAATTCTACACAGCAGAGAGAAAGAAGGAGCGTATACCCTTTGCAACAGCATGGATGAAACTGGAGAGCATTATGCTAAGTGAAATAAGCCAGGCCATGAAGAACAAATACCATATGATTTCACCTTTAACTGGAACCTAATAAACAAAAGAAAAAAGCAAACAAAACATAACCAGAGACATTGAAGTTAAGAACAATCTAACAATAGCCAGAGGGTGATGAGGAAGGGATAGTGGGGAGAGGGTTTTTCAGGAACTATTATAAAGGAAACATGGACAAAACCAAGGGGGAGAGTGGAGGCAGGGGAGGGAGGTGGGTTTGTCTGGGGTTGGGTGGAGGGGTGGGGAGAAAATGCAGACAACTGTAATTGAACAACAATAAAAAATAGAAAAGAAAAAAATTAAAACAGCAAGAGAAAAATAATTTTGTACAGCAGGTCCTTTGTAAGATACCAGTGGATTTCTCAGCAGACACCTGGAAGCCCAGAAGAAAATGAGATGATATATTCAAAATGGTAGGAAAAAAGAGAAAGAAAAGAAAGACAATGACTGCCCACCAAGAATCGCTTGACCTGGAAATTTGTCCTTCAGAAATGACATCAAGAAAAACAAAAGCCAAAGAAGTTCATCACCTCTATTTTTGTCTTACAGAAAATGCTGAAAGGAGTTCTTCAAGCTGAAAGTACAGAATGTTAGTTAATAATATGAAAACATATAAAATATACAACACACTGGTAAACGTTACTATATAGTGAAATTCAGAATACTCTAATGCTGTAATATAGTGATGTGTTAATTACTTAACTCTAGTATAAAGGTAGAAGACAAAAGTATTAAAATAACTATAGCTACAATAATTTTTAAATGAATACAATTTGAAACTAGTTAAATTGTGACACTGTAAACATGAAAAGGAGAATGAAGTGTAAAGTTTTTGTATGTAACTGAAGTTTAGGTGTTATTACCAGTATGACACAGACCGTTATATATATCAGGTGTCTTATATAAGCCTCATGGTAACCACAAAGGAAAAGAAAAACTTAGTACAGATAAGAATAAAAGAAAAAAATCAAAGCATTCCATTACAGAAAATTATGTACTCATAAAGGAAGATAGCAAGAAAAAAATGGAACTACAAAACATCCAGGAAAAAAAGATTATTTCAATGGCATTAGCAAGTCTTTACCAGTCAATAATTACTTTAAATTTAAATAGATTAAATTCTGCAATCAAGGGATAGAGTAGTTGAGTGGATAAAAATGGGAGACTCAACTATATGCTGCCTAACAAAGACTCACTTCAACTTGAAGGACACACATAGGTGGAAGAATAGAAAAATATATTGCATGCAGATGGAGACCAAAAGAGACCAGTGGTACCTATACTTATACCAGGCAAAATAGACTTTAACTTACTAGATTTATAATGATATAATGGTAAGTGTCATTACAAAATGATAAAGGTCAGCTTATCAAAAGGTTATAACAACTGTAAATATTTATGCACCCAATACTAGAGGACTTAAAAATATTAAGAAAATAATAACAAATGTAAGGAAGAAATAGACAATATAATAATAGTAGTATTATTACTTTCCTTTCAACAATGGAATGATCATCTGGACAGAAAATCTATAAGAAAACATTGGATGTAAATTATACTCTACTAAACCAAATGGACCTAACATACATATACAGAGCATTCCGTCCAACAATAGCAAAATACACATTTTTTTAAGTGAACATGCATCATTCTCCCAGTTAAATCATATAGTAGGCCACAAAACAAGTTTTAGCAAATTCAAGAAGATTGAAATTACATCAAGTATTTTCCCTAACTACAAAAGTATAAAACTAAAAGTCTAAAACTGGAGAAAAAGTGAAAATTTCACAAAAATGCAGAAATAAAAAAATGCTTTGAAACAACCAAGTCAAATAAATAAAGAATAAAAAACCTTGAAAAAATTAAAATAAATCACAACATACTAGAATTTATGGATGCAGTAAAAGTAGCTTAAAAGGAAACGTAAATACCCATCAGTAAATTAGTGGATCAAAAAACTATGGTACATGTACACAATGGGATACTGTGAAGCAGAAAGAAAGAAGGAGCTCCTACCCTTCGCAACAGCATGGATGCAACTGGAAAGCATTGTGCTAAGTGAAATAAGCCAGTCAGTGAAAGACAAATTCCATATGATCTCACCTGTAAGTGGAACCTAATCAACAAAACAAATAAGCAAGCAAAATATAATCAGAGATTTTGAAATAAAGAACAAACTGACAGTAACCAGAGGGGTGGGAGGAGGATGATAACTGGGGAAAGAGGGGGAAGGGTTGTCAAGTCATATGTATAAAAGACCCACGGACAAAACCAAATGAGGGATGGAGTGAGGGTGGGAGGTGAGGGTAGGGAAAGTGGTGGAAAGAAAATGGAGGCAACTGTACTTGAACAACAATAAAAATAAAATTTAAAAAATCTCAATGGCATTTTTTATAAAGATAGGAAAAAAGGCAATTTTAAATTCATATGGAGCCAAAGAAGACCTTGAATCACCAAAGCAACTCTGAGAAGAACAAAGCTAGAGAGATCACACTTCCTAATTTCAAAGTATTTATACAAAGCTATTGTAATCAAAATAGTATCGAACTGGCATAAAAACAGACACATGGAACAATGGAAGAGTGAGAGAAAAGAAAAAATCCCTCTGACTGCAGTCAACTAATATTTGACAAAGGATGGAAGAATACTGAATGGGGAACAAACAGACTCTTCAATAAATAGCCTAGGAAAACTGAATAATCATATGCAAAAAAAATGAATTGAATTCCTATGTCACATCACTCATATAAATTAACCTAAAATGAATTAAAGACAAATATAAAACGTGAAACCGTAAAACTCTTAGAAGAAAACATAGGGAAAAATTCCTTGACATTGGTTTTGACAGTGGATCTTTGGTTATGACACCAAAAGCAAAGGCAAGAAAAGCAAAAATAAACAAGTATGCCAAACTTAAATATTATTAAACCATGAGAAAGAAGGAAATCTTGCCATTTCTGACCACATGGATGGATCTTAAAAGCATATAGTAAGTGAGATAAGCCAGACACAGAAAGAAAAATACTATGTGATATCACCTTTTTATGGAGTCTAAAAAAGAATTCATAAAAACAATATCTAATCATGGTTGCCAGGGGCCGTGGGTGGGAGGAAGTGGAGAAATACTGGTCAACAGGTACAAACTTCCAGTTATAAGATGAATAAGATGAATCTGGGGATCTAATGTACAACATGGTGTCTATAGCTAAAAATACTGTATAATAAACTTAAAATTGCTAATAGAGTATATTTTAAATATTCACATCAAACACACAAAAGGTAATCATGTACCATTTGTGGTATTTATTTCACAATATATACTTATATCAGACTGGTAGGAGGGGCAGAGATGGACAGCCAGGGAGGCAAGGACTCTTGGCAAGTCAAGAGACTTGGCAAGTCTTGGCAAGTCTTGGCAAGTCAGTTGCTGGAGGACCCAAGCAGGTGAGGCTGTGGCTGGTAGACTGGGCAGTCCCACATTTGTGTGTAGACACACAGGGAGGAACAAAGGAGGAGCAAGACAGACCACGCAAGCCAGGGTTCCAGCGTGGGTAGATAAAGCCTCAAAACCTCTAACTGAAAAATCCTGTGGGTTTTGCATCAGAGGGAAAAACTCCCAGTCTCACAGCAGACTTCTTTGGAGAGACCCACAGGGTCCTAGACTGTACACAAACCCACCCACCCGGTAATCAGCACCAGAAGGGCCCAATTTGCTTATGGGTAGCAGAGGAAGTGACTGAAAGTCACCCAAGAGCCAAGCAAGAGGCATTGTTCCCTCTCTGACCCCTACCCCACATGCAGCTCCACAACTCAGCAGGATGGGTTGCCCAATCCTGGTGAATACCTAAGGCTCCACCCCTTATACATAACAGGCACACCAAGACAAAAAAATACGGCCCAAATGAAAAACAGATCAAAGCTCCAGAAAAATACAACTAAGTGACGGAGAGATAGCCAACCTATTAGATGCACAGTTCAAAACACTGGTAATCAGGAAGCTCGCAGAAATAGTTGAGTACAGTCACAAAATTGAGGATAAAGTGAAGGCTATGAAAAGTGCAATCAAGGAAAATGTTCAGGGGACCGACAGTGATGGGAAGGAAACAGACTCAAATCAACGATTTGGAAAAGAAGGAAGAAATAAACATTCAACCAGAACAGAATGAAGAAACAAGAACTAAAAAAACAAGGAGAAGCTCAGGAAACTCCGGGACAACTTTAAACATTCCAACATCTGAATCATAGGGGTGCCAGAAGGGGAAGAGGAAGAGTAAGAAATAGAAAATGTTTTTGAAAAAATAATAAAGGAGAACTTCCCTAATTTGGCAAAGGAAATAGACTTCCAGGAAGTCCAGGAAACTCGGAGAATCCCAACAGGTTGGCCCCAAGGAAGCACACACCAAGGCACATCATAATTATATTACCCAAGATGAAAGATAAGGAGAGGATCTTAAAAGCAGCAAGAGAAAAGGAGAGAGTTACCTACAAAGAAGTTTCCATAAAACTATCAACTGATTTCTCAAAAGAAACCTTACGGGCAAGAAGGGGCTAGAAAGAAGTATTCCAAGTCATGAAAGCCAAGGACCTACATCCAAGATTACTCTATCCAGCAAAGCTATCATTTAGAATGGAAGGGCAGATAAAGTACTTCCCAGATAAGGTCAAGTTAAAGGAGTTCATCATCACCAAGCCCTTATTATATGAAATGTTAAAGGGACTTATCTAAGAAAAAGAAGAAGATCAAAACTATGAACAGTGAAATGACAACAAACTCACAACTATCAACAACCAAAGTCCAAAAAACAAAAACAAAACCGCACTAAACAAACAACTAAAACTGGAACAGAATCACAGAAATGGAGATCACATAGAGGGTTATCAATGTGGAGGGGGAGGAGGAAGAATGGGGGAAAAGGTACAGGGGATAAGAAGCATAAATGGTATGTACAGAGTAGACAGGAGGAGGTTAAGAATAGTGTGGGAAATGGAGAAGCCAAAGAATTTATAGGTATGACCCATGAACATGAACTAAGGGGTTGGGGGAATACTGGTAGGAGAGGGAGTGCAGGGTGGAAGGGAACAATGGGGGAAAGTGGGACAACTGTAATAACATAATCAATAAAATATATGTAAAAAATAAAGAAAATAATAATACCAGGTGGACAATACAATGGTACTTACTTTGTTAAGCTTTCTCATAAAAATATACTTAAAAAATTTAAACCTAGCATTGAAATTCAATGGGTTCCCATGGGTCAAAATGAAAATTACAGTAGTGGACAAGAGTTATACTTAAATTTGTGGAGAAATTCTGAGAGACAAGGAATAGAAAAGTTAACTTCTTTTAGGTAAGAATTAGGCCACTTGTTATATTATTAATTGAAAAATTTTTTTGATATAAATGTTTTATCCTACTTTCTTAGCACTGAAATACTTTGAGGATCTTAAATTTGAGTACATGAGTCAAATTCAATATAATTACAATATAAATTATTAAAATATGTCAATTTTCTATAGTTGTTATTGCATCTATAAATGCAATAAACATAGGAAAATTTTAATTACAGCAACCTGTCACATGAAAGAATACTTAACTTATGGTAATGCTAACATTTTAACAAGTTTTCAGCTATGTTTATTTTGAGGATATTCACAATCAACATTTAAAAATACATATGGTTTTTAAATTTATTCCTATACTAACTTTTGTATTATATTTTAGAGGAAAATGCTTCATTTCATGTTTAAATGTATCATTTATGGGTTTGCAAAAAAAGTGTTTTCTGTATAGATTATGCAATTAAATGATGTTGTAAATATCCTACAGTTTATTTAACTGGAGCATAATCAACAGAAGAAAAAAGCAAACAAAATATAACCAGAGACATTGAGGTTAGGAACAATCTAGCAATAGCCAGGGGGGAGTGGGGAGGGGACAGTGAGGAGAGGGGATTACAGGAACTACTATAAAGGACACATGGACAAAATCAAGGGAGAGGGTGAAGGCGGGGGAGGGAGGGGGGTTCAGCTGGGGTGGGGTGGAGGGATGGGGAGAAAAGGCATACAACTGTAATTGAATAACAATAAAAATTAAAAAAAATATCCTAGAGTTTACAAACACTATAAAATTCTTAAATCAGGCAAATTCTCCTTGTCCCTGGCAATTGGCTTTGACAGCTGCAAGACTGTTTTTTCCGGCGGGGGGAAGGGTATTGAACTGGATTCAACATCTGAGCTAATTGGAAAATGACGCTTGTGATATGGCGTGTTTTTAAAGTGGTCAAGATGGCAGATGGGCTCTAAAGCAAACAGAAAGCTAACAGACCCAGTTTGGGTACGTTTGACAGCAGCACTTGAAATGAAAAGGAAAATGGACAGAGTTCTTTTACTCTGATAATGACAGCGTTTTACATATATCTTTTTCCATTTGGAAAGAAAAACCTGGGGCATATGCCTTTCAGCTAATAGTCTCTCATTAAGGCAGAGCCTCCTTCTTTTAGTGCCTTTATTGTCTGCTCTGCAATACTTGGTCTATGGTTTATATATGCAGTTTTTCCATTTTGAAGTGTTTTTATGATCTTGTAGGGCACTTAGGTCATAACAATCATTCCTTGTTCTCCCCTTCAAAAACAATAATTTTCTGGCATCTCTTTTCTCAGTTATCTCTACAGCACACTTTGGTTTCTAACCAACTAGGATATAATTAAACTGTGGAGAGGAGCCTCTCACACCTGTGACTCAGTCTCACAGTTCTAGGAGGATAAATCTAATCAGCCAGACTTGGCAGCAGGAGTCTGAGCTTTGTTACTTGTGTCGGAGACACCTAAGGCTATTGCCTTTTATTTGCTCACTCAGAATGTGAATCAGACATGACAGGCAGCCGGCAGGCCAAATTCTCTTTCCTCTCAAGCAGGTATCCTATGGCTTTCATTGGGAAGGATGATTCCATTAATTTAACAAGAAAGTTTGACAAGGTCAGAGGAACCTCCCATGGCTATTTTGTAAGAAAATAAGAGTTATGATACATTTGAGGGTTCAGGATTAACTGACCAACATCCCCTGCCTTGGCGTGGTTGCCTGTGTCCATCACTAGGGGTCTGGAGACATATTTCACAGTGTTCGTGTGACTTTGATGACAAGATAGTCATGAAGATGATCAGCTCGTTAGGTTTTTCCTTAGTAACATGTGCAACATGCTAGATGTGTCTTTGTCTTCTGGAACCTACATATTTTGTTAGCAAGAATTAATACAATCATTCTATATCTCACATCGTATAGAAGGTAGTAGATATTTGGAAAATATTGATTAATCAAACTAGTTATTTGACAGACTTATGACACTGTTGGTTTTATTAAATGACTAGGAGTGTTGCATTGTTACCACCACTCCAGTATGTGAAATATCTTGGGATGTCTCTGGACATTTCAGGCAGTTCATGTGATTTTAATATATTCTTTGGTATACTTCCACTCTTCAAACAGATGCAAAAATCTGAGTACGTTCAACAGTATCATTTGGAGATAAAATGTTATGTAAGGAAAATCTAAATGATTAAGGATTTTCATTTTTTAAAATGATTTTATTTATTTATTTTTAGAGAGAGGGGAAGGGAGGGAGAAAGAGAGGGAAAGAAACATCTATGTGTGGTTACTTCTCGCATGCCCCCAACTTGGTGACATGGCACGCAACCCAGGCATGTGCTCTAACTGGTAATCGAACCTGTGACCCTTTGGTTTGCAGGCTGGCACTAAGTCTGTTGAGCCACACCAGCCAGGACAAGAATTTTCATTTTTATCTAAATACGTTTTATTGTAAGGCAGACACAACTTCTCAGGCATCTACAGTTCTAAGGGACAGAATTTGAGATCAATAGAGTTTTCCAATATTTTACCCAAAGCCTACAATTAGCTATGTACACAGAAATACTGATTTTCCAAATAAAGCTTAAAAAAAGATGCCTAATTTCATCAATTGTAATCACTCCTTGCAACTTAGCAGTTGATTTGGCATGACTTGCATGTGTATTTTATGTGTGCGTGCAAACATTAATACTGTCTTTTTGTTTTTACTTTATTTTATATATTTTTAACTTTAAATTGTATGTGTATTAAAATAAAGAAGTAAACAAGGGATTTTTTTGCTGAGTACAAATTCTTGCTTTACAGCCCTTTACATTACATGAGTTAACGCCAATCATAATTTTTTTGATAGTCTGTAGTTTGTATTAACTTGGTAGGAACATGGTGTCTGTGTGTCTCACAGTTGAGGAAACTGACACTTCAGTGTTTAATTTTTTGACCAAGGTCATTTAGCTGGTGCAGCTGAGAAGTGGACCAAGGCTGTTTCCTCTAGACTCTGATGGCAATACTCCCTAAATTTACCCGGAAGCATTAATTTCTCAATTTCTTAGTTCTCAGGTGCTGGATTTTTAACAGCATTTTGAAATTTCTTTAAGGCAGTCATCAGATCTTTGCCGAATATGAGAGTCCTCTGACTCGCCTGACCTGCGCGGGCATCCTGACTTCGCTAGCAGGCCTTCTCTGGGTCCCGTGTAGTGCTGGCGAGTGCCGTCGAGGGCTGTGGCCTCCCTTCATGGGAGGTGACACACTTATTTTAACAGTCGTTTACTCTATGGACAGTTTGTTTCAAAAGCTGCCTGCCTGGAAAAAAACTCCAAGAGATTCTTTTTGTTTGCTTTTTGTCTTTAATTTGGCTACAGGAAAGTATACAAAAGATGAAAATTCAATAACTCCAGGGAGGAAAGAAGAATCTTGAGGAGAAATGTTTCCCTTCTCCCTCATAGATATTATTGATTTTTTTTTAAATGAAAAATTGCGATTTGAGTTCTATCTCAATCCTAAGGGTGAGAAGTATCATCTCTGACAGTCAGACTTCTGCCCCTGGGCTGGCCATCAGTCTGGACTGTTAGGGGCCCCCTACCGTCTCCATCTTTGATACAGAAACAGCATGGAATGTAGCAAAGATGTAACTGTCAGGAAAAAAAGGTGAAAGGCTCCCTCATTTCCTGGCGCTGGAATATTGTGGAATCTTCCTTGTAAGAGAACATTGCAAAGTTTTCTAAACCATTTTCTGCTGTTTAATTTCTAATACAGACTGTCCTAATGAGCTAAGAATATGCCGTCTTTTGAGTTCAGCGCCACGTGACTAGGAGGAGGCCAGCAGTCCTAGTGAATCTGTGCTCTTCTCCACATCTAGTTAATCCTCAGATTTTCTGAAATGCACATTTTTAAGGATGTAAATGGTAGTAAATGCCATTTTTAAGCACCTACTGTGCTAATTGTTTTATAGAAACAGTCCCATTTAATTCATGTTTACATGTTTATGAAGTGGATGTTTTTATAGAAGGACGCTAAGATTCAGAGAAACTTAATATCTTGTTTGTTGCTTATCACATCACATTTTGTAAACCGTGCAGCTGGATTTCCAACCCAGGTTTGTCCTACTGAAAAGACCATGTTCTATCATGTTATGCTGTTTGTATAAACTTAGTTTTCAGAAAACTAATCTTTTATTCCTCCCATAGTTCTCTTACATTTTTTTTCCAATTGAAGCAACATGTAATTGTTTGCTATTCACACTTTAGTAACAAACAGTGCAATTTAGATTTCTGCTAAAATGTTTCTATCTGAGTGGATATTTTCATGCTAAGCCTCAGTTTTGCATTCTCTTCTAAAGTGTAAGCTAATTTAATAACCTCCAATTTAAATCTAGAAGTCCAATGAGAGCCAAACCTGTGTACACTACCATTTTTAATTTTACATCCTCACTGTGTCCTTCTATCGACACTGAGATGATTTGTCTAGAATGCAGGGTAACTTTCATTTAGAGTCAATCTCCCTAACTCTCCTTACATCCACCCTGACCTACAAGTATTACTGTCTGTGGTCTAAGGAGGGAGAAGAAATCTCCCTGCATGTTTCAGAAACATTTTTAAACTTTGTTTACTAAAGTTTTGAATGGAGTTGGATTTTGCCGTTTGAGCATGTTTAAACGACATATAGCGCATTTGTATCCAACCACGTCAGTCTGGTCATATTCCCTGAGGGCACGAGGCTGCCCAGTTCTCAGGGTTTGGTCTGTTTTTCTGTGCCAGAAATGCCCTTCCCCTTAGTTCATTCTGAAGAATATTTATTCCTTCTTCACATTTCTGCAGAAACATTACTTCCCTGATCACCCTTCCACTTTCTTTATCCCACCTCTCTTTTCTATTACATCTGCATCTACTTGTGGTCCGTGTATTTCTGAGTGTATGCATTCATGAATTGATATAACGAGTAATTACTCTGGCACACTTTGGTATAAGCAGAAACCATTCCTCTTCCTCCCTGAATCCAAGAACCAAGCACGGTGTATGATGTACAGTAGTTAATAGATAGGTTTACCAACTAATACTAAACAGTCTAAATTTCAGAATTATATTATAAAACTGGCTTAAGAGGTTCTGGTTTCACTAAAAATGTACTTTCCAAGGAAGCAGATTATGTAATATTCATATTTTATCGAGATAGCTAGAATATTGAAGAAATTGTGCAGTCATCCTTTATTAAGGCAAAATGTACTTTTTGTTGCCTACTTCTGAAAAACAAAATTTTATAGTTTGTTAATTTAGGAGCATAAAAGGAAAAAAATAGGTAGGATACTGAATAAATGATAAAACCATTTCAGATGAATTCATGTCTCTTGACATGGACAGTATTCTTGTCTAGTCAATAAACAAAATGTTTTAACTAGCAAGAGATAGTATTTTCTTCTGTATATGTTTCTTTGTATGCTAATGAGGTAAAAAAATATCAGCTAGAGCACTCATAGAAAACGCATTGCTGCCTTTGAAATAGCTTTAATGTTTGCCGGGAGATTCAGTAAAGACCCAGTACTGTATGGCTCTGGATGGGAATGGGCAAACTAGAGCCTGTCAGCCTCATCCAGACTATCACCGATTTTTGTACAACCTACGAGTTAAGAAATACTAAAAATATTTTAAATGGTTGAAAAAATGACAATATTTTATGGCATGTGGAAATTGTATAAAATTCAAATTTCAGCATGTATAAGTAATGTTAGAGTAGAACACAACTGTGGCCATTCATTTACATGCCATTTGTGGTTGCTGTTATGCGGTAGCCATGGGGCTGAATAGTTTTCGCGGAGATAGTAAGGCACACAACTCTAAAATATTCACTGTCTGGCCCATTGCAGAGTGTTTGCCAATCTGTCCTCTAAAAGACATGCTTCTCCATTGCCAGTGTATGTCAGAGAAAAACACGATCAATTAACACGTTCAAGCTACACTGGCCAGTCTCTGCTCTGGATCTGACATCATTATATGAGAAGTCAATGTGATTCAGTTCCGGAGTTTTCAGATAAGTCTATCTTGTGTCATAAAAATAAAGCTTAAACGTGATCTCCATTCTTGTTTGTCTTACACATTTTAATAAGTAAGAATGAATGGAAAATAATCCTACAAGGCCCATTAGTACACCAGAGAGATAATAGGAATTTTTAAACCAAATTATTCTAATTTCTAATAATTCACTAATTATTCCTAATTGTCATTCTGCTCTGTGCTTACTTTTTTATAACTTCAAGAAAAGGGTGGATATAGATTGGAACACAAAATGTAATATTTGGCTTTGACTTTAAAACCATCTTCTCAGATTTAAGCATCTATGCAGTCCTTTGCTTTTGATTTGCAAAAATGAGGTTTTGCTGAGAGAAAAGTTTTATAAACCAATCTTATATCTGAACTTTAACAACATAAAATAAAGACTCAAGACTTACTACTTTTCTTTGGCTTTTTGCTATCAGTTACTTAAGGAAAGGGAATACTACAATCACAATTTCTATTAGAAAAGGAAGGAGAACTAAGAAGCATCTCTGTTGTTAAAGGGTGGAAGTAGTAACACAAAGGAGTGATAGGAAGAACAAAGGCAAGGCAGGAATTTACAGCCTATGGTAATATCTTTATTGTGTTCCTTACCTCTTCCCCTAGGCTTTAACCTACATTAGGTGGTGGAAACATTCAGTGAAGTTTAGGGAAATAAAAGAGCTGGAGTCTTCCCCCACCCCCAATCCTCCAGCAAGCTGTGAGTACCTGCGGTCTCATGGCACCGAGTTCAACATGGCAGAACCCAGCACATATTGTGCCCATGGAAAGCAAACTGGTGACCTGGCCTGGGGAAATCTTTCTGCCCCTTTACGCAGCACAGCAGGGACCAATAGGAGCTCCAGCGATTTTTGATAAAATAAAATAAGCAGATCAACATAACACTGTAAAAGCTCTGAGAATTAAACTGCAATTGGAACCAGAGCAGACAAAGTAGATCAAAAGCCATGTGATAAACCTAAACAGAGTGAGTTTCTGCTAAAATCAACGATTTTAATAAAATCTGGAGCCTTCAGTATAATAAACGATATGTCCAGGATACCTTAAAAATCACTTGTCATAGTAAAAGCCAAGAAAACAAAAATGTGAATGAGAAAAAATATTGACACCAACACTGACATGAATCAGATATTAGAATTATCTGACAAGAATTATAAAGCAGCCATTATAAAAATGCTTTAAAAATCAATTATAAATCTTCTTAAATAAATGAAAAACTATCTCACAAAAATTAAAGTTGTAAAATATTGCAAGTAAAAATTATGGAACTGAATAACAAAATAACAAAATAAAAAATGTGCTGGATGAGCTTAGTAGTAGAGTGCTTTTTTTTTTTTGAACCTCATAAATTTACACAAAGAAATGGTAAAATTGGAAGGAAAAAAACTAAGTGAATGTTTTGCAACAGCGTTATTGAAATATATATATATGTCTGGCAGAGTGACCTGGTGAAAGTCACCCCATGGCTATGGGAAAGGCAGCCCAAGTTCAGTTCTAAGGACTCACCCAGGATGAGCATGTAAGAGAGGTACTCTGCCATGTCAGCTTCTAGAATCCCTATTTGCACAGATTTGTGACATGGCTTCTCAACTCTTTGACGAACTTGACCTGTTTGAACAGGTAGTGACTCTCCAGGAAGTGACACAAGTGGGTATTGCTGTTGTTGGTGGAGAGCTGGTGCAGATCTCAGGGACTTGTGAAGCAATGAAAAAATATCCTACAATTATATCATCATATTCACAGAAAGAGAGGAGAGAGTGAGATTGAAAGAGTATTTAAATAAATATGGCTGAAACCTCCCCAAATATGGTGAAGCACACAACCTACATATCCAAGAAGCTGAATGAACCCCAAACAGGAGAATCCTAAAGAAATAAAAGTCAAGACACATCATCACTGAAATTTTAAGAACTAAATAGAAGAACAAAATCTTGAAAGCAACCAGAATTAAACTACATTACTTACAGGGGAACAATAAGTCAAAACAGTGTACTTTTAATCTAAAACAATGGAGTCCAGATGAAAATGGCCCAATATTTGTCAAATGCTAAAAGGAATGTCAACAAATTCTTTATCTTGTAAAACTACCCTTTAGGAATGAAGGGAAATAAAGACATTTCAAATTATATAAAATCAAAAGAATTTGTCTCTAGCAGACCTACCCTCAAAGATTAGACGAAAGAAGTTTTACAAAGAGAAAGGAAATTCTGGCTGGTGTGGCTCCATGGGTTGATCACTGGCCTGTGAACCCAAAAGTCCCAGGTTCAATTCCCAGTCAGGGCATGTGCCTGGGTTGCAGGCCAGGTCCCTGGCTGGGGGCGTGTGAGATGCAACCAACTGATGTTTCTCTCACAAAGAGAAAGGAAATAATCTTGGAGCATAAGGGAAGAAGAAAAAAACAACAGAGAAGAATTACGACAATATACAATAGACTTTCCTTTTTCAGATTAGTTCAATAAATCATTTGATGATTGAAGCAATTATTACAAAATCAGGTAACACCCAGGATAATAATATTTAAAAGTGGGAATGAAAGGGGAGCTAAATGAAAATGTTATTTCTATACTTAAAATGATGATACTAGTAGTGGTTTTGTCACAAAAGTATATTGTAATACCCAAAACTGCCACTACAAAAACTATAAAAAACACTAAGAATAAATCATGCTTTAACACTAAAAATAGTTCTAATAATCTTTTAGAATGCAATAAAAGTAAAACAGGGACAAAAATCAGAGGAAATAAATAGAAAACAAAAAATGGAAACAACATAAATGTGTTAAGTGCTAACATAGTAGTAAGTATTTAAATTGAAATAGTCTAAATACACCAATCAAAAGATTAAGATTAGCAAAGTAGATGAAAAAATAACCCAACTCTGCTGTCTACAGGAAACTCATTACAAATATAAGAATATAGGTAAACTGAAAATCAGGGATCAAAAAAGGTATAGTATGTGTACATTAATAAAACAACAACAAACCATGAGTGATATAGTATTATTTGATGAAGTAGAGTTTAAAGAAAAGTTATTGGAGATATAGAGGAATATTACATAATCATCCACCAAGACATAATAAATGTATATTTGTGAACACTAAACAAGAGTACCTCAAACTATAATAAAACAAAAACTAAAGGAGCTGAAAGGAGAAGAAGGAAAAAGCACAGTGACAGTTGTGGGTTTTAGCCCTCCCCTTCAGAAAGTGATAGGACCACCAGACAGAAAATAAAAAAGGATATAGAAAACACGAATAACATAATCAACCAATGGGAACTAATTGACATGTATTGAACACCTCACGCAATATCAAGACTACATATTTATTTGAAATAATCATGAAGCATTTGCCAAGATATATCTTCGGCTTTATAACAAACCTCAACAAATTCAAAATAATTGAAATTATACAGAGTATGGTCACTGAACATAATGGAATCAAGCTAGCAATCAATAACAAAGGACCATAAGAAAATCTCTAAACACATAGAAAACAAACAATATACTTCTAAGTAGTTCAGAGGTCAAAAGAGAAGTCTCAAAAGAAATTTAAAAATGCATACAATTGAATAAAATTAGAAATATAATGTATCAACATTTATGGAACATAACTAGAGCAATGCTAGGAAGAAAAGTTATAGCACTAATTGCATACATTAGAAACAAGGAAAGTCATCAAATCAGTTATGTAAGTTCCTATCCCCCCAAAAAAAAATTAGGAAAAGAAGAGAAAAATAAACCCAAAACAAGCAGAAGGAAGGGAGTAATTAATATGAGAGCAAAAACCAAAGGATTTATAAATAAGGAAACAGAATAAAACAAAAAGCTGATCTTTAAGATAAGTAAACTTGACAGGCCTATAGCAAGACTTTCAAAACATAAAATGAGAGAAGAAACAAATCACCAATATGAGGAATGAAATAGGGGATATCACTACAGATCCCGTAGCCACTGATAAGATAATAAGGACACACTATGAACAACTTCATGATCATAAATTTGACAACTTAAAGAAGTGGATTGATTCCTTAAAAACTCAACAAAAACCATATAGACAATCTGAATAGTGCTATAATAGCAAAGAAATTAAATTCATATTTAATATCTCATTAAAAATATCATTAGTTCTGATTGTTTCACTGAAGAATTCTACCAAATATTTAAAGAAAAAAATAAGACCAATTTACACAATATTTTCCAGAAAATAGAAGAAGGAACCATTCTTAACTCAGCACAAAGCCAGCATTACTCTGATAGCAAAACTAAAGACAGGAAAGGCAAATACACAAACACTATAGGCAAATATCTTTCATAAACTTAGAGGCAAAGTTTCTCACAAAATGTTATTAAACTGAATACAACATTATGTAACAATAATTATAAACTATAGGTAAGTGGAATTTATAGTAGTTTTGAGAGGTTGATTCAATATTTAAAAATCAATCAATATTTTCTACAACATAAACATGTTTTCTACCATATCTACCATATGAAAAGGAGTCATATATCAATGAAGAAAAAGCATTTAACAAAAATCCAACCCTAATTCATAATAAATTAAAAGAAAAACCTTTAACAAGTTAGGAGGAGAGACAGATTAGCTCTACAAACACAGCAAAACAAAAACTGCCACCGACAACCCTAACCCCCACAATGGACATCATGGTTGATGCTGAAAGACTGAATGATTCCCCTTAACATCACAAACAAGGCAAAGGTGTCTACAATGACCATTTTTATTCAATGTAGTTCTGGAATTCCTGGTCATTGCAAAAAGAGACAAAAAATAAAAGCACGTAGTTTAAAAGGAAGGAATAAAATTATCTCCATTTGCAGATGACACAATTGTCTATATAAAAAATCCCAAGACCTCTACAAAATCTCCTTGAAATAATGAGTTCAGTACAATCACAGGTTATAAGATTAATACAAAAAATCAATCAGTTATCTGTATAGTAACAATAAAATTGTAGAAACCAAAATTAAAAACACAACACCATTTACAGTTGCTCCAGAGAAAATGAAAATACTTAGATATACACTTAGAAAAAACACAGGATTTATTTGATGAAAATAATAAGATGCTGATAACAGAAATCAAGTAAGACCTAAATGAAGGGGAGACATACTGTGTTTAATGGATTGGACCACTCAACATAGTAAAGATGTAAGTTCTCACTAAGGTGATCTATAGGTTTAACACAATTTCTTTCAAAACCCTAGAAACTTTTTTCTTGAAGATATAGACAAGTCTGTTCTAAAATGTATAAGGAAAAGGTAGTTAAGACCTTGACAAAGAGTAAAGTGGAAGCAATAACTGCATTGATCTTAAAGTTTCATATAGGAGGCCCATCCAGAAAAAGTCCAGTCATTGCTAATATAATGGGAATGATTTGCATGTCATTGTTGTAACCTGGTAGCCAAGGAGAATGGACTGGAATGCTCATACATGAAAAATGACAGCTTCACTGTACTAGTCAGTGTGGTCAGTAGACTCTTCTTGAGTGAGCACACGTACTGTGTGGCTGTTGCATTCAAAATGACTGAGTGAGCAAAGCAATGAATCTCCATCAAATTTTATGTTAATCTTGAACATTCCTCCATGGAAACTATTTGGACGATTCAGAAGGCCATGTTTATGGGCAACTGGTGATGGGCAGCTATATCATGACAATATACCCACTCGTGCATCACGTTCTATGCAGAGTTTTTTTGAGGAATATCAAATCACCCAGGTGACTCAGTCCTCCTACAATCCATATTTGGTGCCCTAAAACTTCTAGCTTTTCCCAAAAGTAAAGTCACCTTTGAAAGGGAAGATATTTCAGACCATTGATGAGATTCAGGAAAATACAATGGGGTAACTAATGGCAATTGGGAGGTACCAAGGTGCCTATTTTGAAGGAGACTGAGATGTCATTGTCCTATGTACAATTATTCTTTTATCTTCTTCAATAAATGTCTATTTTTCATATTATGTGGCTGGATACTTTATGGACAGACCTCATATAGCTACAGTAATCAAAACAGTATAGCCCTGGGAGGACATCCCCATAGATCAATGGAATAGAATAAAGAAGCTTAAAATTGACCACTGAAATATGCCGAATTGCTTTTGATAAATGTACGACAATTAACTTCAAGAAGGATCAACTTTTCAACAATGGTACTGGAGCAATTGGACATGCATAGGCCAAAAAGCCAAATCTCACATCTTATATAAAATTGACTCAAAATTAATTGTAGATGTAAATGTAAAATATAAGCCTATACAAATTTAGAAAAATAAGGGAGAAAATCTTCAGGATCTCAGACTCAGTAAATAGCTTTTAGAAATAACTGTAAAACTCCAATCCATAAAAGGACATATCGATAAATTGGACCTCAACGAAACAAACAGTCTTGCCATGCGCGAGCCCATGGGGAGAGCATGAACGGCAAGCTACACAGCATGGCAGAGCCACATCTCCGACAAAGGGCTAGTGGCTACAGTAATTGACTCTCCAATCTCTCAAAACTCACCAGTAAAAAAAAACCAAACTTGAGTATAAATAAACAAAAGTCATGAGCAAAATTTTACTAAAGATGTATAGTGATTAAATGAGCATATTAAAAATGTTTATCATCATTAGTCATTAGGAAAATATAAATTAGCATAACAGTGAGCTATGTCTATGCACCCGTGAAATGACTAAAATATAAAATAGCTACAAACCCAAGTGCTGGGGAGGATAGAAACAAACTGCTTACTCATGCGTTGCTAGTGGGCATGCAAAAGAGCATATTTACTTTGAAACCCAGTGTCTTACAAAATTAAATGTGGAAGTACTATAAGACCCAGAAAGTATAAGAAATTATACTTCTTAGCATTAATCTCAGTAAAATGAAGACTTTATATTTACACAAAACTGTAGATAGATGTTGTCAGCAGCTTTATTTGTAATACTCACAAACTGCAAGCAGCTCAGATGTCCTTTAACAAGTGAATAGTTAAACAAATATGGTACATACATACAATGAAATGCTACTTAGCAGTAAAAATGAATAATCTATTAACACATGCAAAAATTTGAAATCTCCATGGAATGATGATAAACAACAACAAATAAAACCCTAAACACATCCCCAAAAACCAAACACACACATACACAACAATTCATGTGACAATTCATCTATGTAACATTTCTTAATAAATTTGACAAGTGGAAGTCAGATTAGTGGATACCTAAGGTTCGAGATACAGAGGTAGGGGTGGGAGGGAAATGTGTGTGGTATAAAACACCACCACAAGGGTCCTTATAATTTATGAACTGTTCAGCACCTTGACTATGGTGGTGCATATATGACCTACACAGGTGACAAAATTGTATGGAACTGATACACACAATCTAAAATATAAGTAACTACAGGAATCTGAATAAGGTTGGTGGATTGTATCTATATCAATGTTCTGGTTATCATATTTATACCACAGGTTTGTGAAATGTTATCACTGGGAAAACCTGGGAAATGTGTGTAAATGATCTCTTTGAATTATTTATTACAAATGTGTATGAGTCTTTAAGTAATTTCTCAAAGCTTTCAATTAACAGTATTCTGAGACATTAATAGTCATTGCTGATAAACTGTTAAAAAAGTTTGCAGTGCAGGACCCTTTCCCAACACCCAAGGCTGTAGACTGTGTCAGTCTCCTCCACTGTCAGTAGTGAGCGCCAGCACAGTTACCCAAAGTGCAGGCAGGATCAATCTGTGCCTCAGCAGGTACCCTGCAAGGTGTTCGGCAAACAGGTTTGGATCAATCTGGAGAGACCCCTAGTGAAACCAGGAAGAACCAGATGTATGCTTCTTCCTAGGAAACTGCTAAAGATGCTCTCCCCACCCTTTCCTAAACTTGGACCTTTGCCAGAAAGAAAGAGCACTTGAGAGAAAAGTGGAGTTCAGTTTTATAATGTAAAGGTATGTACTTGCATATCTGACTCATAGTGTACAAGTTTCAACCTTACATTCAAAACAATTGCATTGTACCGAATGTATTTGAACATGGAGTTATATAAGTAATGAAGACGCTGTCACATCTTAATAGGTCAGTTTTCCCTAAGTAGATGCTTCAGAGCAGCCTAGGCAGTCTGCTTCATCCCTTTAAATGACCATGTTCTTGAAGACAAGGAGACAAGTGGTTGAAGAAAAGGAAACAAGTGGTTAAAGTCCAGAAAATTTCTTCCCACAAATTACTAAAGCTCAGCTGAGGTAAACACATCCCCTTAGTCATAAATTAGACTGACAATCCTTGTATTGCAAGTAACTGGTGCGGAACAGCCTGAGGCACAGCTGTGGCTGGATAAGCTAAGCTGAATTTTGAGCTGTCTTCGGACATCTAACCTAAATACACGGGGCACTTTCTAAATCGGTGTAACACAAGTTTTAACTGAAATTTCTTTTTCAGTGTCTCAGGGGATCCAGAATGTTTATCAGCTTCCACTAAATAATGTACTAAGAATTTTACTCTTTTTAAATGTTTTTAACATAAGTCTGAGTATTCATCTAGTAGAAATAGTGTCTAGTCTAATGGCTCCTAAACCTTCCTCTTTTGTTGTTTTCCCCTTTGATCTCATACGTTAAGCTATTTCTTTCTTCATGTATAATTTTTAGGGCCATATATTACTGAGTATACAATAGAAGTATTTAATAGCAATTGTCCAATGTCTATTAGATTTTTAAAAGTCACTGGGCCTAGTTTTTGGAGCTCTGTTTCCACATTTTTTGATTCATTGAATCCTGGAAATCACAGTTTTAGAGCCACCGTTGCAGTAAACGCTTCCTTTGCTAACAATGCCTGAGTCACCCTCATTAGCATGGCCCAAGTAACGTCAAAGCCACATCCTACAGTTGTAGGAATTCCCCTGGAAGACACACTTCATGAACACATACTCACTTATGTATGGCTTGAGTTTCTCAGGAAGTTTGTCTACTGGCCATCTCTGCTCTATCCAGAGTACGGCAGGGGCCCAGATAGGATCCACTTATGCTAACGTTGTGTTTTTCAATCAGCTGGCTCGCCAGAGGGGTCACAGAGGTCTCCTTGGAGCTTTACAGTGGCCTGTGACTACATGTCCACATTTATTATTGCTCTTATAGGCCTTGAGACAGGTGTACATTAACAAATACCTACTGTTGCAACATATGAGAAATTACATCTTTATGGGGTGGCTAGACTAGTTAAATTTAAGTTAATTCTGAAATTCCAGTCATACATAAAGCATTATAATAAACATTAACAGAGGATTCAAAGATAAGACAGGTCCAATACATCATCTTTAAGCCATATATTTTAGTATACATGTTTTCAAATTAGTTTGTCTTTTGACCCTCAAACTGACTTTACGGGTTTTTCAGTGAAATGTTGATACTCCAATTTATAGATGAGAAAATTAAGGTCGGAGGTCAGTGACCTGCCTAAAATTATACAACTATCCAGAGAACAATGCTCAGTTCTGAAGCAATATTCTCCTGATAACTACCCAGTCCATCACTCTTTCTCCAAGCACATTTGTCTATTAACATTGTCCATCCTTTTCTGCAATTTTAAATCAAGGGTATTATAATCTTTTGTTTTGTTTTAGTATATTTTATCTTATCAAGTGATACATACTTGATGTAAGTAGTATTTGAAAATTCTGATGCTAAGAACATTCACAGGAAAGCTGTCCAGTTGCTAGAAAAATCTGTACCTAATGTGTTATGCTTGTTTCATTTCTAAAGGATTTAGCAGATTGGATTCCAGGTGCTATCATTGTTTCTCATAATTAATTGAATACTGGTAGCCTGCTAGAATAATAAGCATTTGAGTCACCAAAAAGGATGAAATATTTTTAGTGGGGGAGGATGTTCTTGATCTCCTTTTTCTATTATCACTTTTTTCTCTTTCATCATCTTTCAAAAATGCTTATCAGTTATCTCACGGAAATTTATTCTTACTGACATATTTTCCATGACAAAAAAAATCATACTCTGCATTCAAATTAAACTGAACTAATATACTTTAATTAGGTTGCACTGTTAAGCAATTACCGTTAGTTGAAGGAATGGATAAAGTGAGAAATGTAAATAAAAGCAGATAATTAAAAATCGGCTGGAGATCCAGAGATTTCCTTCTGTATTTGATAGACTCCTTCTATATATTATAAAATTTCTTTCAAAATTCAAATGGCTTGCTGTCTGAGAAACTGTTGTCCTCACACATAGAGACCAGGGTAGATGCCAAACAGTGCCTTATCCTGGAAAGAAGTCCAAGACATAAGCAGAAAAAAAGAATGAATAGAACTGGTCGAATCGCAGCTATAAAAGGTACAGTGACCAGAAGGGCCTTGTGATAGATTAACAAGTCAATGAATAGCTTTAAGTAGTGGGAGCTGGGAAGTTGCTTTTCTGAAGTAGAAAAACTGCAAACGAAAGGTGGATAGAAGAACAGAAAATAAAGACAAAAGGCATGGATAGTAGAGAAGTTAGTGGAACAGAATGGGAAGATTAAAAAAGAAAGTAAAACAAACATAAAACAATTTCTCTTGATGTTGCTAAGTATCTGAAAGGAATAGGCTGTTGATACATGATTTCATATATTTAGATGAAGAATAAAGGGTGAAGTCAAATTGTCAGCAAAGACTAAGACTTTTTTTTTGCAGGTTAAACATCTAATAGAGCAAAGAGTTTGCCCATCAGGTGCTGTAGATAGCAAATTATGCTACCCCCTGGGGTGCAGTGGAAGAAAGGGCATTTATTGCACAGCGCTAGGCAACGGAGAAGAGGCAGCTATTGCTGGAAAAACCTGAAGTCTTGGATGGTTTACAAACAAGGGATTTTACAGAGCAAAAACCATAAGTCATGGTGAGTAAGGAGTTTGGGGTCATGGGTGAAACTGCTTGGTCAAGAGTGAGGTAAGGGCAGTTAATCATGATTTCATGTCAAGCTCAGCTTCAGTGTCCCTCAATATGGTTTCACGGTTATGTGGCCAAGGGGTCCTTACGCTGTAGGGCTTGGGAGCTGAAAAAACAACTTACTGGCATGATGTTATCTTCAGCTAGACACAAGCCATACCTTGTGATCATTAGTCAGGGCCTGGCCGTCATTTCTGACCGCCTCAGGGAGTTGACAAATGAAAGGGAGAGCGCTGAGTCTTACCAGGCACGCTGTGAAGAAACTGAATTGACTGTTAAATCAAAATCATACATTAAATCAGGACCCTCGGTTTCAGTCAGTACTATTTAATTTTTCACACGGGCAACGTAGACTTTGGTGTATTTTTACCTTTCTCTGGTGTTTTTATTGATGCAGGAAGGGATAGTTTCTTTAAATAATGAAGATTCTAGAGTACTTATCAGTAACCTAACCATACGTCATCGATGAAATGAAACTTTTTTTAGCTTTCCTGAGCTAATGCTAATTTTTTCTGATGCTCTTTTCAAAGTACTTTGTACATGTGTTAGCTGTAGATGGATGATGCTGTTTTCTAAAAAGCAAGATGAATTCGCTATTAAAAATAACTGCTGATTTTTTTTTATTTTATTGAAAATAAATACTTTCAGTTAGTGATAAATGCATTTGAACTATTATCTAGGGATGATTTGTTTAAAGATTTAAATCTCAAAATTACTAAATAAGGCAAGCTAACAAAATGTCTGCCTCTCTCCTCAACAAGGGAATAAAATAGTCATTTTTTTCTTCAGTGATCCTGGGAACCTTGTCCTAGGTAACTTTTACACGTGATTCACAAAACTAATATAGCCAAATTCACAGATAATTGAACTTTATATTATTTAATCTATTGTTAAATCGAAACGATTGCTCTCTGCTCTGTGGCAGATTCAGAATCCACGTTGGGACGTGGAGACTCATCACACCATTCATTACATTCCAGCTGCCTCTCGATCCGTAGCGCAGCGCCCAGCTTTCTCCAGCTAACAGAATACTTGGCTCTTAGACAGTTGTTTTAACTTTGATACTTATTTTTGTTTTTCTCCTTTTTTTCTCATTTATATTTGTTTCTTACTTTACTCTTTTAAAACTCTCAGCTATTTTCAAGTCATCACAGTGCTATGCTAGATCTTTTGAAATGGCATAAACTTATGGTACTTTTTGCTGGGCTTTGGATTTTATCTTACTTTGTGAAAGTTTTTTTGTTAAAGTTAGCACCAAATTTGTAAAAATACATCTTAATTTATGTTAAATTTTGTCAAATACATACTTTATAAGCTCTTATCTATATAGAATAGTGACAGATTTAGAAACACTTAGATAATTTGGCCATTAGGAATGACATGTATAGAGTCTCAGCTTCATGATATTCTGTATTTTATTGGAAAAGAGAAAATTATAAATGATGTTGCCTTGCATTGCACATTAAATACCTTGAATGATGTTGTAATTCTATTTTATATCTTTTTATGTCCAGTTCATTATTAAGTAGGTAGCAATCCTTCACAAATAATATTTTAGCCATTATAGACATATCTTAAAATTAAAATTTTTTCTTTGATTGGCCCACTATTTCCCCCAGAAAATGAATAGTTATTTACTTTTAGTGTTTTAAAACTACCTCCTTATCTCCTTACCTCCTTTCTCACTTAGTACTTTTCTTGGTGAATCTGCTAATTTTATGCTTCAATAATTTTTCCCTTTTAAACTATTATTTTACTCCTTTTCCCATTAAAAAACATACTTTTTCTAGATTTTTTTATGGTAAGAAGGAATCTAGTTCAATTTACCTAAAAATTTAATTAAGATAATAATAAATAATAAAGGTGTCAAAGGGCAGTTTCTTCCTAGGTACTTTTTTTCTCTCAGCATTATTATCTATCATGACCAACAATTTATTTTTCCCTTGATACGCAGCAGTGTAAGCCACCTGTTACCTGAGGGAAGTGTTCCCGGTAAGAACTGCCTTGATTTTTTTTTTAGTATGTTCATATTTGTACACTATTGCTGTTTCTTCTCTGGTATTTGTCTGTGACAGCTCAGGGAAAGTCTTCACCATAGATCCTTGACTATCTAGCTCTCAAACCATTATTTAATCCAAAATTCTTTTTAAAACTCAAAGGTACTGTTTCAAATATTTTTTCTGTCCTGTCAACATCCATGACATGTACTAGAGCTAGTTTCTTCTATGTCTTTGGCAAATTAGACACCTCTTCCTTGATCTTCTTAAACTAACAAATAAATTCTTCTCCTCTCCTTAACAAAAAACCTTTCTATACAACTAAACTGTCACCGTGGTAATACTCAACTGTTTCTTTTAAGGAGGCGCACAATGCAGTTCATCAGATTATTCCTGTGGGATAAAAGGCAGCACAGAAAACTGAACCAACCATTCAGTGAATTATAAACCTGTGGTAATCTTATATTTTACTTTTGTGTAAACAAAATTAGAAGAGAAAATTATATCCTTATGAATTCCACTTTTTTGTTAATTTGACTTTCTTACTTAATATTATACCCCAAATTTAAATGAGAGCAAAATTGCTGCCCAATCTTACAACTATGTAGATTATAAATAAACTAGTGCCCATGTGAGCCTGGATACTTTATAGATGCTTGCTGTTCCTCCCTCATGAGACAAAACATAAAGACAAAATCTATAACAAAAAGTATTAGTTGCTTACCCATATCAAATTCTCTCTACTTATCCCGATCTTATTCAGGACAGCCATGTACTCACCTCAAACACATTTCCCATTTCCTTATAGCTAAGTGAATATAAGGTGACGCAGATCTCGGCCACAGGATCTGCTGTTGAGGTTTCAGTATTCCAATACATATACAAACGGACTGCAGAGGTCCTGTGGGGGAAAAGGGAGGGCACGGCCACTCTCTCAAGAGGAGTGTGCTTCTGAGAGCCTCGGCCACTCCCTCAAGAGGGGAGCGCCTGAGACCCTTGCCTTGACCAGCTTTTATTGGTTTTCCAGGCCCCTTACATCAAAGAAGGTCCTCTTTTACTAAGCAAAGGTTTGTTTCGGGTGGTTATCTTTGCAGACACAGGAGAGGGTGTCGCTGAATACATCAAAGGAGGATATTTGCAATGTAAAGGGAGAAGTGGTCCAAACCGCTAGGTTCCATACCTGGAAGGTCTAGCCCAGATTTTAAGAAGATAAAGATACTCAGTAAACATTTGCTCGCCTCAGGGTGATGGAGTTTTTTAGCAGGAGCAAGTCTCCTAGCAGTCTAAGTACGATGCAGGCCTGATTTCCCACTGGAGAACTTATCCACGGATGCGGGTCCTGCCCGCCAACCTCGCTCCCCACTGGCTTTTCCGACTGGGGGCTGAGCCACATTTCCCATGCTTGGAATGGTTCCCTACAATAAGTTGTAAGATTTTAGGACAAGCATCTAAAAAGAAGCTGACTCGCTTCTTTGTGCCCCTTAGAATTCATACAGGATGACTGGAGTTCGAGCAGCTATCTTATACTTTGTAGTTGTCTTGAACATTGATAAATCTGCAGTAAACGTGGAGCCACACAATACCACTCAGCTGTTTTCTCCCAGATATTTTTTAATGTAAGATAAATATTTACATGTTTATTGTAACTGATAGAAAATTATAATTTTTAGATTGTAAATACTGGACAATAAAAAGAAAGGGAAAGCGTAATTATGTTCTTCGACTTTCCAATTTCATTTGAGCTAAATTTTATAATTTATGATTTTATAAATTTTATAAATTTTATAATTAGTGTTAATATGTTTTCAACATTTATATACTACTACTCATATTCACATGTAAATACAAAAGTACAAATGCTTTTTAAATTATCAACTCTTAAGTTTTTATCCTCAGTAAGACCAAGTATTTCGATTTCTATAGAAATATTTTCATTGTCCTTGCTGGGTGGCTCAGTTGGCTGGAGCTTTGTCTCATGCAACAAAAAGTTGTGGATTTGATTCCTGGTCAGGGCTCATCCTGGGGGCAACTGATTGATGTTTTTCTCTCACATCAATGTTTCTCTCTCTCTCTCTCAAATCAATAAAACCATAAACTCAGGTGAGAATTAAAACAAAAGGAAATATTTTCATAGACACTGACAATAATAGCTAACATTTCTGTAGCACCCACATTTTGTAAAGCAGACAAGGACATGATAGGTAACAGCTAATAAAAGCTCAAAGTTAATCTTTCTAAATGGTATATTATATTGGCCATTGTTTAGCAGAGGTATTTTAGCTGGAGTCAAACATACCTGGGTTCAATTCTTGTCTATGTCATTTATTAGCTACATGGCCTTGAACAATTTACTTAACTTCTTTAAGCATCAATTTTAAAATGAGGCTAATAACACATATTTCTAGATTATTATAATATTAAATAAAGCCATGCTTCTAAGGCATTTATAACAATGGTAATGTAATACTTTAATAAGAATACATAATATTCTTTCAATAAATTATGATTATTGTGATTATCACTATGATCAGTCAATTATTATGATACATTTCTGTTCCTTTCATTATGCTTTCTATTTCAATATCTGCTTGAAATGTGTAATTGCTCCAGCAGACAGTAATCTTGAATTTCATAAGGAATTCAGTCATTTCTTATACATGTGATTATTTAATATTATCTCCTGTATTATTATTTAAACATTCATTTATGTATTTTTATCTTTCATCTCTATTTTACCACTCTATTTTTTCATTCCAGTGGTACTCAGTGGAGAGCCACTGAGTATCATTTATCTTTACAGTTCTCCTAGCAAAGGACTAACACTACCTGCAGAATGGACCCTCAAAATAAGTTTATGGATAAATAGTAGGGTACTTGAGCCTACTAATGGACTTAACCTATGGCACATTTTTCTTAGCTTAAATCTTGAGCATTAGCCTTTTTGTTGCCACTGTAATAAAGTTATTGAGGTTCTTTTACACTCAAAGACAGAAGTTAAATTTATCTTTACCCATGAGATATTCTATCATAATGTGTTTTCACTCTTTCATTCATGATAATTTACCTACAAACATTTGTGACTTTCTTTTTCATCTTCTGTCTCACAATTCTCCTGTCTGGGTTATGGCTTAGAGATCCTCTGAAAGTGTGCTTCATGGACCAACGCTGATCCGTGAGTTTTTGGTTACTTAGTGGTGCGTGATGAGATGATTAGAGAAATTGAAATAAAACATTTAGAAACTTTTATAACAATTTGACATTGGTTGAATATTCAAATGTATGATCTTCGAACTCTTCTCATTCAACTGAGTATAGATTAGTTTGTATATTTCATAATGAGCTACATTGGTACAAACTATAAAGAAGTTATGAACAATTAACAATACACAGGTCTACCACATATTTACTGAGAATGAAACACATACAGACACACGCAGGAAATAAATTCTTTTACAACAGATAGTTTGGGGTAGACTACACTAAAGGATCCAGAAATATGTAGGATGTATCAAGTTGTTAGGTTCAGCACTTGCTGAAATTAAACATGTATATTTCATGTATATATAAATTAAACATGTATATTTCATGCCTATAGCTTTTATTTAGGCAAAGATTCTTAAAACATATCCTAATTATTCTTCACCACCCTTCTTCCAAATGAACTGTATTGACCTGTGAGTTAACAATTGTTCTCAAGTTTTAAAGTGTGTTTTATAAAAATTTTGGTTCATTAGTATTATGGCATTGTAATGAGAATCCTGGTGTTATGGAATCTAAGTTGAAGGAAGACATAATTGCCCCTGTTCTTTTAATCTTTAACAGCTTGCTTGGTGCCCACTGCCTTTTTCAGGTCTAATGATTTTTCTTCTCCAGAAAATACCAGAAAGATCATGGAAACTAATTTTCCTTAACGTTAACCAACAAGAGTTCTGAATCATTGATGGCTCATATCCTTTCCCTATACAGTTCTAAAAGTATGGTCACCAGTATTTTGTAGAGCTGCATAGTGAACTAGATTCCTTTGATTACTTAATGTAAACATGCTTTTAAGTGCCTTTCAACTTTAATCTAAATAGGGATAGTTGTTCAAAAAATACGTGAGTCAGACTACATTGAGAACATACCATATGCTTGATATGATGCTAACCACCACTTAGGATATTAAAAATGTTGTCTCTGATCACTTACCTTTAGATTCATGTTCTGATTACGGGACAAAACAGGACATATCAATTCGATATCTACTTATAAGCACTATGATAAAAGATGTGGAAAATAGAGAAAAACACATATCTCTTAAAGGAGAATATACTCTAGGACATATGAGGGACAAAGGATGAGACAAAATAATGCCCATGTTGCCAAATCCGTATGTGGACCCTCATGTTTTCAGATAAGTGAATCCTTGCATGTTAAAAGTTCATTTTAACTGACATAATAATTAATTTTAATGCATGCTGATTATCACATTATTATTCTTATTAACATGGATTGAGTGCTTATTATCTGCCAGACACCTGCATTTGTTTGTTTAATCCTTGAATCGCTCTATGAAGTAGTGCTTTCATTATCTTCATTTTATAATGTTTACTCATGTTAATATAAATAAAGCATAGTTAGTGTCTTAGAAAGTGAGCAAATGAGGAACAGAGAGTTCATAGCTGTAAAGTAATAACAGAAGACATTTAAGGAATTGTTCTACATGGTTTTGGTTTATCAGAGAATCTATATGCCATTAGTTAGAACAAACCACTCTCCTAATCAGCAACAAGAGGGATGCATTGAGATTTTGAAATCTGCACAAATCACAGGACAATCAGTGAAGGTCTGCGGAATTTTCAGATCAATTAAGTGATTAATTTAATAATTGTTTGGGTACCTCCTATGTGGTAAGAAATATTCAAGACACCAGGGTTACAGAGAAAAATGTGATGGACAAAGGTCTTGTCCTTAAATAGTGTGAGTTTTAGGGAAGGGCCTGGGTGACATCCACCTGGACTAACGGCTCCCTAAAAGGGAACCATAGTCATTGATTATTCTAATAAAAAGGGGGTAAAGTCAAATAATTTTACTTCCACCTCCTGAGAGACAGAGGATCATTTTATTTTTAAAAGAGTCTTTGGTCACATATTTTCTCTTAACTTCTCCAACACTCTTCCTGTGTTTTGTGATTGGTCCGTTGTAAAACTTAGCCATTTAGCGTGAAAGTCAATTAAATTACAATGCGTTAAGTTTCAGGGGACATTTGAAAGATAGAGCAAATTAAAGATCCAAGTTTAGTCATACATCTGCCTTATTTTACATGTCAGTCTGTCTTCATTTCTAACCTGTTTCCCACTCAGGCTGATTTCCCTTGAAGCCGAAAGTTTTTCATGTTAGGAGGCGGGGGAAGCTCAGCAGGCCCTTGAACCTACTGAAACCTGTGAGGCCAGGGATGTCATTCTGTAATGTGTCAGAAGACCCAGTTTCTGTCACTTTTGAACCAGATTAGCTGGGGGAGCATTTGATTTAACTGAATATTAGTTTCTTCATCTACTAGGATGAGAAAAATAATAATTAATCAAATATATGGAAGGTTAACTAGGACACGTAATAAAATCCTTGGACAAGTAAAGGCAGTGTACCAATATAAAGCAACATAATAGGGTAAAAAGAATAGGGGTTTTGACATGAGGCAGGTAGAGCTCAATGACTTAGTGCAAAGCCTACTACCTTGCACTGCTTAGTCCATGTCTTGGCTAAACCACTTCCTGTGGTGCAATTCTGGGTTATTTACATGATCCCTTTGACACTCTCTTTTCTCATCTCTAAACTGCTAAAATAGTTACATCAGCATTGAGGTGTTTCCATAATTTTTAACTGAGAAAAATAAATGCCCTGAGTATAATATTCTAAAATAAGGCCGTGTTTTATTACATATTTGGTAGATACCAGATAGTGTCCTTCATGTTTTATAAGTACTATCTTGTTTTGGGTTTAGTGTAATCAAGATGATAGGTACTATTATTATCTGCATATTATATGAGGAAACCAAAACAGAAAGAGTTAAGTTGCACAGATTCATAAAGGTCATAAATATTGGAACAAAAATTTAGACCCCCTAAATTTATGAGTCTAGAGTTCGTGCTCATAACATTCTTCTTTATTGCCATAATGCTAAGGGGAAGGGATAATAAGGAAGAAAACTTATTACCCCAAATTCAATTTACTACTTGTATGACCTTAGGTAACTTGAAACATTCTCAGTTTATGGAGAAGTATAGCATATCGCTTGCATATACATACATAGAAGCCTAATTGTATCATAATTATTAATTATTCAAGGACTATTAATTATTCTATTCCAAAGAATTATTTTTTAATTGGCATAACTAAGGAAATAGATGTCATCTGGACAGGATTTTTCTCACAGATCTCACAATGTGCTGGTCCCAACATTTATCCTGATTCAGCAGCTTTCCAATTATTACTAAATTTGTGTCCCAATACATGTTCTCCGAATGTAGCCTCTGATGTTCAGTGATGCTCTGTGTCTACAGAGGCTTCCATGTCTGTGTTACTCCTGTGGAGTGCTGTTGAGTGCTGTAGTCATAGGAAACGTTTTTAAGCACTGTTGGGGGGAAAAATCAAACCAACAAAGAACCCTAAAAGTTCTTAGATATAGAGGTAAAGTCATTTCTCTCATTTGTTCTATGTAAAGGCTCCCCCACTGTCAACAGACTGAACTGCTTGTCCCACTACACCTCCAGCAAAGATATTTCTGCTGGGTACCAGTGTTACTTTTCAACACCAATGTGGTATGGTTTTTAAATCCCCAGTATTTCGTAAAACATATTTTGGTAAAACTTTGATTGATGATTCTCAATATTGAGGAAATTGTGGGGGAATTAAATTATTCACCTACAGCTGGTATGGTGCTCTCTAATCATCTGACAACAATGAAACTGTCTAAAAAATAACAGTAGAACTGATAAAAATTAATTAGCACTTCCCACAGTATGAGACAGAAAGTGTAATGGGTTTTTTTGGACTTTAAATACTATTTTCAGGGTTTTTTGTAGTTTTCCACCCCCTGAAAATAAAAGTAAACAAAAGACATACATATTATATAGAATTTGAAAAGTACAAATACATGAAGAGAAAAATCACCGCTATTCTACCCAGGGGCAACCACTGCAGTTGCCTGATAAATATACAGCTAAAGAATTTAAAGATGTGTTCCTTTGCTCATTGTTTTCTCTTTTTAACACTTACATGGAAATAGGAAGACATTATTGTGCAACACACACCGTTCATCTTCGGGTGCAGGTTAACAACCTAGAGAGCTCTTTGCGGGGCTCGTTGGTTCTGGCTTACTGTGGTTGAGTTGCTGTCCAGCTTCCTAAAGGACCCCCAGAAGGCCCTGTCTTCTGTGATGCATGACCCTGTGTAATACCTCCCTGTGTATTATGCCACCTACTGACTCACTTCTGATGAATAAAATCCAGCAAAGTTAAGGGATGTCACTTTTGAAGTCTTGGCAGAGTGAAGGTAGAGAGCATTTCAGAAAGGGGCCAGCACAAAGAAAGCAGAACAGACGGGGAAAGGGTATTAAAAATATTGTCAGAAACGAAACTGAGGACTTTGAAGCTAACTTTGTTCTTGGTTTAAGCCTTTTTTTTGGGGGGGGGCAAAGTTTTCTATTAACCAGAGTTCTAAATGATATATTACTTAGAGGTTTTAAACCCATAAACTAAATACCACATCCAAATATGTCATCATTAATCAATGAGCAAGTATTCATTCCATAACTATAACTTGCACCACATTTATTTAAATCTCCAACTGGCTGAATTATTATTTGTTTTAGGAACATATGCCTCATCAGATGAAATATTACATTCAATGTTTACATGCCATTTAAGTTAAAGAAATTCCCTTAAAACATGATTTTTAATAGTATATCTTTCAAAATAGTCTCTCTTAGAGTAATTAAATAATCACAGTTTAGTAATTTATTCTATAATATGGTCACATAAAACTTCTGCCAGGTTAGGTTTGATCCCTTCCTTGGGTGTTCAGGGGGAAATTATAAAAGGACATTGGCAGTCCTTTATTCGCTTTGAAATCAGCCCATCATAGTAACACTGTCTACACTCTAAAATATCATGAAAGATTTAGAAAAGGCCTTTACTGAGAAAACAAGGCATTTATCAAACATAGGTTTGAATTGCTTTAGGTTGTGTTTAATAGCTCCTGGCTATTTTAATATAATTTAAAGGTGACCATAAAATTTTGTTCTGTGGAGCTAACCCTTTGAAAGCTAGTAGCTTTTTAAATTAATATGAATAATACATGAAATATAGATGGAGAATTTTCTGGGCTCACTATATTGTATCATTATCAAAATATGGCAAATAACTGCCAAAGAAAAACTTTAAAAACTAAAACAGGATAGCATTTATTATGCATTTGTGTCATTGCCACACATCAGTTTTTTTCTATTAACTTTCACAGTACATGGCTAGTGAGAAATCATTGCAAATCTTGATTGTAGAATACATACCATGCTCTAAAAACTGAGCAAAAACCTTTGCTATTCAGCCTGATTTAACAATAGAATGCTCAATAAATATAAATGGAGTTCTCACACATAATGTGCTGTGTCTAACAATTAAAATAATTACTATAACATGCTTTCATACATAAACTATTTTGAACACAAATAAACCTTGATTTGATATATGTTAGAAGACATTTTGAACATCTCATTTTCTTTATTCTATCAATATTTATGTAATATACAAAATTTAGATGAAATTAAGTCTAGGTTTTTAAGTGTTTTGGTAAAAATGACTTACTATCATTGAGTTTACATGAATAATATCTGGAACAAACTAAACTCATGGAGTTTAAAAAACTCTATCCTCAAAAGCCTGTATAATCTCCAGAACAGCAGTTTGATATAGATAAACATCCTGAGGAGTCTCAGAAACGCTTGGTAAAAACAGTTCCTCTAGTCAGGCGGAATAATGATTCCGGCATGTGTGATGATTACAAAGGGATAATTTTCTGATGCATGAAAATACTAGGGATGCGAGGGTTTCCCGGGTTACATTTTAAGCATAAATAATCAAGTTGGTAAGTTCTTTCCTGAACAAGGAAACTCTACCATTCATGAATCAGAGAAAACATATATTTATCTACTTATGCATACATTGGTCATACTGGTTCTGCAAATAAAGTTAAACTACACACGTATTTGTATATGTGTATACAAGGTCTGTCCAGAAAAAGTCCAGCCATTGTTAATATAATGAGAAAGGTTTGCACGGCATTGGTGTAACCTGACAGCTGAGGAGAGTGGACTGAAATCCACATGTGTGAACAATGATGAGTTCACTGTACTAGTCAGTGGGGGTGGTAGACGCCTTTGAGTGAGCATATCTACTGTGTGGCCATTGCATTCAAAATGACTGAGTGCGTGGAGCAAAAAGTGTCCATCAGATTCTTAATTAAGCTTGAACATTCTTCCACAGAAACTATTCAGATGATTCTCAAGGCCACAGCTATGGGCAATTGGTGACTAGCAACTTCATCACACCAATGTGCCTGCTCGTGTATAACATCTCATGCAGAGCTTTTTTGTAAAACATCAAATCACCCAGGTGACTCTCACCCCACTACAGCTCAGATTTGGTGCCCTGTGACTTCTGGCTTTTCCTGAAATTAAAATCACCTTTGAAAGAGAAGAGATTTCAGCCCTGAAGTGTGTGGCTCAAGGGATTGAGCAATAGCCTGCAAACCAAACGGTCTTTTGTTTGATTCCTAGTCAGGGCACATGCAGGGGTTGTGTTCCGTGACCCCAGTAGGGGGCACACAAGAAGCAACCACACATTGCTGTTTCTCTCCCTTGCTTTCTTCCTCCTTTCCCCTTTCTCTAACAATAAGTAAATAAAAATCCTTAGAAAAATGAAAGGAAGAGATTTCAGACCATCAATGAGATTCAGGAAAATACGACGGGGCAGCTGATGGTGACTGAGAGAACTGTGTGAGGTCCCAAGGTGCCTATGCTAAAGGGGACTGAGGCATCATTGTCTTATGTACAATGTTTCTTATATCTTTTTTTAATTTATTTTTTATTGTTATTCAATTACAGTTGTATGCCTTTTCTCCCCTTCCCTCCCCCCACCCCAGCTGAACCCACCTCCCTCCCCCACCCCCACCATCCCTCCCGATTTTGTCCATGTGTCCTTTATAGTAGTTCCTGTAATCCCCTCTTCCCACTGTCCCCACCCCGCTCCCCCCTGGCCACTGCTAGACTGTTCCCCCCCTCAATGTCTCTGGTTGCATTTTGTTTGCTTTTTTCTTTTGTTGATTATGTTCCAGTTAAAGGTGAGATCATATGGTATTTTTCCCTCACCGCCTGGCTTATTTCACTTAGCATAATGCTCTCCAGTTTCATCCATGCTGTTGCAAAGGGTATAAGCTCCTTCTTTCTCTCTGCTGCATAGAATTCCATTGTGTAAATATACCATAGTTTTTGGATCCACTCAGTTGCTGATGGGCACTTAGGTTGCTTCCAGTACTTGGCTATTGTAAATTGTGCTGCTATGGACATTGGGGTGCACAGATTCTTTTGGATTGGTGTTTCAGGGCTCTTAGGGTATAATCCCAGCAGCAGAATTGCTGGGTCAAAGGGCAGTTCCATTTTTAGTTTTCGGAGGAAAGTCCATACTGTTGAACAGATGCAAGAACAGAAGGTTAATATAACCTGAGAGATGAAAACTCTAGGAAAGAATCAAAAGGACATGCTACACATAAAGAAAGAAACACAAATGTAGACTGGACATGGCTGAGGAAACAATCAGTGAACACACACCAAGTCACATCATAATTAAAATGCAACAGATTAAAGACAAAGAGTGAGTCCTTAAAGTAGCATGAGAAAAGAAGTTAGTTACCTACAAGGGAGCTTCCATGAGACTGTCAGCTGATTTCTCAACGGAAACTTTGCCATCCAGAGGGACTGGCAAGAAATATAATCTACCCAGCAAAGCTATCTTTTAGACTCAAAGGACAGATAAAGATCTTCCCAGACAAGAAAAAGCTAAAAAAGTTCATCACCACCAAACCAGTATTATATGAAATATTAAAGGTTCTTTTTTAAGAAGAAGAAAAAAATAATTAAAAAAATTAACAACAAAATTGTGATGATTATATTTCAGTCAACAACTGAGTCTGAAAAACAAAATAAAGACACAAGCAGAACAGAAGCAGACTCATAATTACAGAGAATAGATACAGAGAACATTTGGACACTTGCCAGATGGGAAGGAGGTTGGGGAATGGATGCAAAAGATGAAGGAATTAAGAAGTACAAATTTGTTGTTACAGAATAGTTATAAGGATTCTCAGTACAGCATAGGGAATATAAATAATATCTAATTACTATGTATGTTATCAGATGGGTGCAAGACTTATTGGGATTATCATTTAGTAAATTATGTAATGTTTAATCACTGGGCTGTACACCTGAAGCTAATGTAATAATGTATGTCAACTGTAATTAAAATTTTTAAAAATGGTAAAAGTAAAAAAAAAAGAAACTGCCTAAATTGAAAAGCAAAGAGATAAAAGTAAAACAAAGAACAGAATATCAAAAACTAGTGTGAGAATTATGAAAGGCATACTCTGTATGTAATGAGAATATCAAAAATAGAAGAAAAAAATAAACAGAGAGAATATTTGAATTAAGGGTGAGATTTTACCAAAATTAATGACAGACACAAAACCAAAACTCCAGGGAGCAAAAAGAATACCAAGGAGCTTAAAACTAAAAAACAAAAAACAACAACAACAACAAAAAACAAAACAAAAAACTGCACTGAGGCTTATCATATTCAAGCTACAGAAAAGCAAAGACAAAGTTAATATTTTGAAAGGAGTCAGAAGGAAAAAATAACACCTTAATTAGAGAAGAGCAAGTATAAGAATTACATTGGACTTCTCTTCAGAAATCATGAAAGCAAGAGGAGAATAGAGTGAAATATTTGAAATGTTAACAACAATAACAAAATCCCAATTGTGTAGAAGTCTGTATACAGTAAAATCATTCCTCAAAAGTATAGGAAAAATAAAAAACTTTCAGACAAACTGAAATTAAAGGAATATGTTGTTGAAAGACCTGCCTTGCAAGAAAGGTTAAAGTAAATTTTTCAGGAAGAAGAAAAAGACGTAGTTCAGAAATTTATATATATATATATATAGATATATATATACGTATATATATAGATATATATACGTGTATATATATATATATATGTATACACACATATGAGAGAGAAAGAAGAGTGTTAGAGAAGAAATAAATGAAGGTAAAATAAAATATTTTATTTTTCTTATTCTTAATCTCACAGATAACAGTTTGTTCAAAATAATAATAGCAACAGTATGTTGGTTTATAATAGCTTATGGATACCTGAAATGAATGACAGAAATGTGGTAAGGGATGGGAGGGGAAAAGTGGGAATACTTTAACTTACCCACACTACCCATGAAGCAGTATATTGTTGTCTGAATGTGGACTTTGATTTGTTGTAAGCATGTAGTATAACTCTCAGGCAATCCATAAACATTTTTAAAGTAATATAATTGATAAATTAATAGGAGAAAATTGAGTCATATCAAATGTTTAGTTAAATCAGAAAAACATAAAAGTGGAAGAGAAAAATAAAGAATGAAAAAATGTATAGAAAGCAGTTACAAATATGGTCAATGTTCATTCAAGTATATCAACAATCACTTTGAATGTGAATAGTCTAAATATATTAATGAAAAAAGACTGACAGAATGGATATAAACTGAAGACCCACTGTATGTTACCTAAAAGAAATTTCCTTTAAATATAAAGACACAGATATACCATGCTAATTATATTTAAAAACAATACTTAGACACCAAATATCATCTATCAGTTTAAAATAAAACTATAATTCTTAACAATGCACTTTTTTGAAATAGGCATTCTCATACATTGCTGATAGAAGTGCAAAAGGTGGCAACTCCTGTGTAAGACATTTTAAAGTTACATGTGTGTTTACCTTTTGACCCTGTATCATATTTTTAGGAATTATCCAGATGACATAATCAACACATACAAAACAATGTATCTATAAGTATAATCATTGTACTTTATTTTTCACAGCAAAATATTGCCCATCTACAGGAGACTGGTTTATTAAACTATGACACACCCATCCAATAGGTTACAATCAGCAAAAAAAAAGAAAAAAGAAAAAGTGGAATACCTCTATAAACACATCTGTATACATTTTATAATAAGTTGCTAAATAAATAGCAAAAAAGTTGTAATACAGTACATATGCATAGTATACCATCCATGTAAAAGCATGTTATGTAATTATAAATACAGCTGGTCCTCTGTATCCATAGGTTCTGCATCTAAAGATTTAATCAACTGCAGATCAAAAATTTTTAAAAATTGTTTTCATATACTATTTAGTTAGGCCTGTGATGTTGTGCCTGAACTGAACATGTACGGACTTTATTTTCTTATCATTGTTTTCTAAACTATACAGTATAACAACTATATACATAGCATTTATATTGTAAGGTATTACAGGTAATCTAGAAATACTTTAAAATATATGAGAGGATGTGGGTACCCCAAGGGGTCTTGGAACCAATTCTGCATGGAATAGCTGTATGTTTTAATGCTTTTTTTGAAAAAGAAACACAGCAAAGGTAAATTAGAACAGGATGGAAAGAGTATGCTAAAGAGATTAGAGGGGATATAGTACAGAGAGAAAGGGCTAGGAATGAGACATCTATAAGTATACATTTTAAAGTTTGAGTTTTGAAACACATAAATGTATAATATGTTAAAAATAAAATTAAATAAAAAAGATAAACTAAATACAAACAAATGCAGCTAACTTTATGCAAATTGCTAAATTCAAAGTTTAGAAAAAAACGAAACTAAACATTAATTCAAGTATATTGCAAATCCTGAACGCTGCCATCTTTCCTGGCTTGCAGACCGCCACCTTTTTGCAGTATTTCCACATTAAGGAGAATGGAGAGAGGAGAGAAAGAGAGAGAAAGCTGTTCTCTGGTCTCTTTTAATAAGGGGACAAATCCCACCATGAGAACTTCACTCTCATGACCTCATCTAAACCTAACACCTCACAAAGGCCCCACCTCCACGTAGTGGAGGTTAGGGCTTCAACGTGACAATTTTAGAGAGACAAATATGCAGTCTACAATACTGTTTCTGGCCTCTATCTTATCCTGTTTATATTTTTTCAAGTTTATTGTCTTATTGTCTGGAATTCTATTAAATTGTAAAGAACTATGTCAAAGGCTGTGGAAGTCATTGACAATGGCTGGAATGGGTCACTAAAACACAACTCGATTCTTTATACATAGGGATTATGTAGCCTTTTCTGTGATTCAAGTGGAGTTTAATTATTGAAAGTCAATGTTATGTAATCTCCTGGAAGGCTTTAGAAATAAGAAAAAGGAATATTCTGGCTTACTTAGTGAATTTGGAAAATTCTTTGTTATTACGGGTTTTTATTTTTTTAGTATTTACAAGAATATTTATTGTAATGTTGTTTGTAAGAGTGAAAAATGGTGACAATATAAATGTCTACTAAGAGACAATGGAAATTTGATGGCATAGTCATATAATGAATACCATATAAATGGCTTTGAAAACAACTGAACTAGAGCTACATGGATAAGGCTCAAAAGTATACTATACAAAAACAGCAAGTTGCAGGAGAAAACATATAGTATAAAAGTTAAAAACAAGTAGAACAGTACCATATCTGTTTTTAAAATATGGCAATAGTAATTGGAATCTCTAAAGATTAATTAATAATTGCAGTAAATATTTAAATGACATTTGTGACAATTCTTTGGGTTTTCTAAAAGGTCACCAGTAACATCATCATCATAAAATGATACAGTAACATCATCAAAGTGATAATAATGCTATTATTATCCATGTTAAAAGTGTTCCTTTGTTTGGTTATACTTTGTCATCTTAGAGACAGAGACAGTAACTTGGAGCTTTTCCACCTAGAAATGTATCTGAAACTTCAGGAAGTAGTATTCAATTGTCTTCGTCACAGTAAGTGTATATATCTCTAGCTCTAGCTCTAGCTCTATTTCTATCTATCACCTCTATCCGTCTCTATCTTTATCTCTATCTGTATTTACCAACATAGACTAATTAACTAGTAGTTGTTTAAGCAGACCTGTTGTCACAATCTCTTGTTTGAGCTACCAACTAAAAATGAAAGATATTCCTACACCTGGAATAGTATGCCACAATATACTAGGAAGGAGGAAGGGGTGTACAGAAGGAGGGAGGGAGGGGGAGAGGGAGGAAATGAGAGAGGGAAGATGGGGGAGGATAGCATTGTTTCAAGGTTTCTGAATTCTTACTGAAGAGGAAATAAACTTTTTCTTAAGAATTTTTCTCTTAAGTATATTTTAATCACAGAAACTCATGTGAACATATAAGGTTATAGTTTCTTGATATCACAAAAAAAGCAAGTGAGTGCCTGTGAAAAATTACACCCAACATATTTGTAATGTTTCACATGAGCTCAGGAATCATCCCCCTCTTGATGTTTGGAGGACAGCAAAATTAGTCAACTGCTCTAACTACACTCGGGTAGGAAGATACACATTCCTCTGTAATGGTTTAAATTTAAAAATATTTATCATGTAAAAATTTCAGTGCTTCCTGGGTATTTTACAAGTTCACTAAAATATAGTATTGAGAATATTTATTATTATATTTATAACAATAGAATAAGATATACTGTCTCTGGCACTGTTCAGTGTGACACCTAAATGATCATTTTTAAGGCTATTCTCAGTACATAAGAGATGTACGATTCCTATGTTTTCTTGTTTTACAGATGGTAAAAACAAGGCACAGCTTTACATCTCTCCAGAGTTCACACTTAGTAAGTGTTAAAAGTTATTTAAAGTTAAGAAAATTGCCTTAGTTCACACAACTAGTCAATAGGAGAGTCAGTCTCTAAGTCTGATTGCTTCCACTGTTTTTATTGGCAGGATGGTTTCTTTGTTTCAAACATTATGTTCCCAAGCTTCCTTTAGGTAATGATGATAAAGTCACTCTCCAGTTCTAATTAACGAACTTGCCTTAATGTTATGTAATGTGAGATCATAGATTAACATATTGGATAGCAGGTGAAAATGCAAAATCACTTGGCAACTTCTACAAGGCATGAAATGTTTTAGCTCCTCAGTTTTCACCATTTTGGGGGACTTTTTCCCATTTTTGTGTATAGAACCTGTCACTGAAAACATTTACTTTAAGAACAACTATCAACTTCATCTTTATGTAATAAAAAGCTAAGTTTTACTCTGTTAACACAACCACTTACAAAATCACCAAAGAGACATTTGTGAATAAATTTCTATTTCAAAGCATGTAATTGAGAATTATTACAGGATATTTTATTTTCACAATTGTAAAAGTAAGGCAGTTTTGTAGAAAATTAGATAAAAAATAAAAACTAGGACAAAAGCTTAAAAATGAATTACTTCACTTCTCCCAGACAAACCAGTTAAAATTTTATTTCTGTATGCCTGTAGAATTTTGTGGGCTGTATATTGTTTATTTAATGGTTTCTCTAATGCTATGCATAAATACAGTGATTAAACAAATGCTACCAGGGTAACAAGAAAGAACTATCTGTCTTTACTGCAATAAAATACCCTCTCTAAATATTTTTTTTTATTGATGGTGAAGCACTTTCACAATTCTTTACTTATTTACCTATTTCTTATTTATTAAGTATCTAAGATGGAACAAGTTTTATCTTAGGTATCAGAGTACATGTGTTCAAAAAAGAAAAGAAAAGAAAAAGTGGACATTGAGATCCCTATTACTGAGGGAGAGGTAGACAGTAACAATAAGTGGAGAGAGATAGATAATAACAATAAATATAATAAGTGTATGTAGGACATAGCTTGCATATAATGACGGAAAAAGGAGAAAGAGAGCAGGATAAGAGATTTTGCTAGATAGAATTCTGGAACAACTTCCAACGACCCTAGTGCTTTTATACCCTCTCCTGGAGCGTGGAGAAGACCTGTGTGTATAATTCTATATCACTCTCATTATATGACAAAAAGATTTTACAGATGTAACTAAAGTTCCTAATCAATTGATTGGGAGTTAATAAAAGGAAGATTACTCTGAGTGGGCTTGGCCTAATCTCATTAGACTTTTAAAATACACTGAAACATCAGAGAAGTGTTCTCCCTCTGGCCTAAAAGAGAAAGTCAATACGGTGTTGTGAGTGAAGAAGGCCACTTGGTGAGATATTGAAGGCAGTCTCTAGGAGTTGTTAGCAGCCAGTAGTAGTTGACAACCAATAAGAAACTGGGTTGGTGTTCCCCTCCAAACACAAAGAGATAACTTCTACCAATAATCTTGGGCTTGGAAGAGGACTTTGAGCACAAATGAGAACCTCAGTCCTGGCCAGCACCTTGATTACGGCCTTGTGAGACCTGAGCAAAAAAGATGCAGCTAGATGGTGCCTGGCCTCCAACCAATGGGAACTGTGCGATGATAAATATGTGTTGTTTTAAGCTGCTATATTTGTGGTAATTTGTTACACAGCAACAGAGTACTAATATAGGGGAGTTCAGTCATAGCTGGCCGCCTTGTGAAGGTGAGGTGAGCCAAAGTGTGAAGAAGAGTGGGTGAAAAACAATTTCAGGGTTTTATTTGTTTGAGTCAAATGCTGTAGCAAGCATCAAAATTCTTCATTTTCCTTATAAATTAAGAAATAATAAAAAGAGTCATTTTATGATAAAAACAATGAAGAATTATTTGAGAAGATAAAAACAAATGATTTCCTCCTTAGAAATACACAGTAATCATTATTCTCAGAGACAGTATTTCACAGTATAGAAATATTAAGAGAAGGGTATTCTGGAATGATAAAAATCAAGCATCCAAAAACACACAGCAATAAGTGTTAGTAGGAGGTGAAGTTAGGGATGAGAATAGAAGGAGATATTGTTTATATTCACGTGAAGAATATCTAAAGGAAGCATGACCTGGAAATGAACTACTTAGAGATCTATCAATTCATTCATTCATTAATCAATACATAATTAGAGTATTTTCTATATGTTCAGTAAACATTCATTTGCACAAACTGAAAACACCACAGATATAATAATATTAACCCTTCTAAGAGTTTAAACTCTATTGGTTAAAAAAAAAACTTGTGGAGTAATTATTTATAAAACCACATGCAAGTAAGTATTAATCTCTTATGCAGTGTGGCCACAAGTTGAGGAACAACAAAAGTGGACAACACCCAGACTCCAAATACCAAGGAAAACTTAATGGAGAAATCATAGTTAAAACTGGGTTGTGAAGGGTTTTGCAGAATAACTCCAAGCAAAGGGGGTTTAAAAGCATTATGGAAAATGGGGACACTGTGACTAAGGAAACCCAGTATTCTCGTGGCACCTTCAGATTTAGAAATGACAGAAACTATGACCATGGGAAGATGTGTCTAATTCTCTTCATTCCCTTTTGTGGCAGGTATGAGGCAGAATGCACTGTTCTCTAATCCTCCTGTCTTGATTCCCTTAACTGTCTTCTACTCTGAAGAGCAAACCACAAGCATCTTACTTAATTCATAAACACTGCATTCTATTAGAAAAGCATTGTCATAAATATACATGCATCAGTACAATGAAGTCGTGCTAGTGAATAAATTAATGCATTCCAGAATACTAGAATATATGTAAGAATAGTTTTCAAAGTGAATATGGTTTTCTACCAGAGCTAAAGTTCCTTAAAAGAGTAACTATATTTTGAGTCAGTGTTTTCAGCACCCAGGACAGCGGCTACCGTTTTGCTAAATGGATTAGTAAAGAATGATGAATGAATGAATGGCAATCTAGTTTATATAATTATGTATGCATTTGAGCAGATGGTGCAATTTAGGAGTGCATTTTTCATCCTCATCATTCTTTTCAAAACCTGCAAGCCTCACTCTGATTTCCTCATGCCTGTCCACACTCTTTTGAAATAAACTGTCTCCAGTCCCCAGCCAGGTTCCAAAAGAAATACCACCAGTTAGACGCACAGCGAATTAAGTAAACTGGTGTATCATATTTTGAATGACTGTTGGCAAACATCAAGATTGGCAGACAGACGGGACTCCACAGAGAAGGTGCAGATGGACCAGTCAGCCCAGAAGGGAAGTCCTGGAATGTTTTTCTGGAAAAGCAAATGTTTCATTTCTATATAACTTTCATTGTTGTATTATTGTAGTTGATATTTTCAAACCATGAAAATATCTCTAAAAATATGAGATTTTTTTACAAATACTTCCTTAACTTGTATCACTTCTTCTTGGTCAGACTTCCAGAGAGGTTTTATTTATTTATTTGTTTAATAAAATAATGTCTTGAAAACTTATCTGTATTCTATTAGTGTTATTATTCCTTAATTTAGAAGTAAATAAATATTCTTGGGATACTGATCATTCAATGATTTTGTTTTACCATAAGAGAGTTTTTCTGAGAAGATTTCTAAGCAGAATAAATATTTAAACTCCAGAAATAGAAACTGTAAATTATTGCAGGATTGGAAAACACCATCTCTGAGTATTTGATTATTTTTAGATCTATATAGCATGCAGTCCAAACTGCTGATTACAGAAATACTCTTTATTCTATGTGCATTAACCCCAAGAGAGACTAAACTAATTGCTTAAGGATGTCCTGGTCCAAATTACTCATTTCATTTTAATTTTGTGGGTCTTGTGAGCTGAAACTGAGTGCACTATCACAGGTGCTATTGCTTTGCTTTGTCTTTAGTGCTGTCCTGGGAAGCAGTGGAATGTAACTCTATGTTTTGTAGAGTTAGCACTTGTTAGTGCTTGATAAATATTTAATAGTACAATATATTACACATACTATTCTGTTGAATATTTTAATTTTCTGCATTCCTGGGTGACTTAGTAAACATTGCATATTAAAAACATTTTTGGAACTTAAATCTGGGTAAACATATAATAATTGGAAATCTAAGTTGAGACTGCCAACCCAATGGCCATCTATCTCTTTGAGCAGATAAGTTCTTCAAATGAGCTGATTTGCTCAATAAAATAAGTTTACTCGTATATTCACATGGAAACTCTATTTTTAGAAGAAAAAAGCCATCAAAGGATGACCTTCATTTAGAACTAACTCATCAAAGAAATAAGGTGATTAAAACACCATTGTTAGAGTTTGTAATGTAGATATATTTCCAGGACTATCTGCTTGTTTTAAGTCAAAATTACTTACTTCATCAGGTCTAGGTGACAAATACTTCCTGTTGTAGCTGCTTCCAGCTCAGTGTTTCTCAAACTTTAATGGAAATAGGAATCACTGAAGATCTTGTAATAAAGCACATTCTGACTCAGTAGGTCTGGGCTGGAGCTGAGATTCTGAAATTCTAAAAAAATCTCTTAGGCAATGCTGTTGCTGCTGCTGGCCTAGGACAACACTTTCAATGACGAGAATGTAGAACACTGGTTTTCAAGTCTGGGTATGCAGCATAATCGTATGTGTGGCTTTTAACAAATTATGGATGTGATTTGACAAGTCTTGGGGGACTTACTTACATTTCTAAATCTCTCCAGATCATTCTAATTACTAGTCAGGTATGACATTCCATAAGAGATATTTTACCATTTCTATCTAAAAGTGTATAATTTTCTATTCATTGTTTTGAAATTAGAATATCATGGGTATACATATGAAATTAGGGCCAGAAAAATAGTAATATCTCATCATACAATAATAATAACAAATGTGTATTGATTTTCACTGTGGTGACACAGCAATTTTACCCTGTTTCATACTAGTTTATTACTTTATCTAAGTGATGAGGAGTGGGGGAGATAACTTAGTTCTAGATGAGGCAGCAAAGGAAGACCTGAGAGTGTATTTTGTTCAGTTCAGGTACAATAAGCACAACAGGAGTGGTGTAGTGGTGGTGTTGAGGAAGAATCTAAAAACTGTAAGTGAGAGAACACAGTTACTTTTCTAAATTTGTCCAGAGCCATAAGTAGAGGTAGAATAAGCTATTTAAAGCTGAAAAGAAAGAAAGAAAGAGCCAATTGTCTGTGCCTAGGATCTCCTGTATTCAGGTGTACAGATGGATCTGACAAGAAGAACGAGAAAGTACATCTGCTGAATCACCTGCATGGATCTGCCTCCTCCCCCTCCACTTCTTAAGTCCAGGGCAGCATCTTTTCACTCACTGTGTTAGTTTATGTTCAAGTTACAAAATATGCGGTTAGTGCCAGTGGGAAATAGTGGGGAGCATCTGCTGCAGTTGACCTTTAACTGATTCGGTGTCATCTGTCTCTTAGGGTTCTACTCCTGAACTTCCAAGGTTATCCTCTTATTGTGGACCTAATGTGAACCTCTTCTAATGTGCTTGAAGACAGGAAGAGTGAAAAGTTGCAATGAAGTTTTTCAAAAGGGAAATCCAATCTGAGTGCAGAAATGGCTCATTCAGTCTTGGAAATCTGGGAAATCTTGGGGAAATTGCTGAACAATATTGACCTATATAGACAATTATTTCTGAAGTTATATCAATTGTGTTATTATTTTGAGGTGACATTTTGGACCCTCCAAATGTATAATAAATGTGCAATGGAAATGTATTCTTAATGGAGTCAAGGCAATATTCAACTGCAAAAATTTCTATGGTATTCTTCCAAAGACAGTGTCATCAAAATCAACTGTAGGTATAATTTCTTTGCTTAAAATTACTTAAATTCTGCACACTTTCCCACAACCATTAAGAATATTACATAATTTATAGCATGCTTCACTTTCTCCCTTGTTCAAGCTGGTTTATTTCCTAAGTTATGGCAAAAAGAGGTACTTAGAATGCACCATTAGATATGATTTTCAGAGAATATTTCCAATGGAGAGAGCATGATGATGAGACTGGCAATTATTTTCAAATAAAGTCACCCATTTAACCTATTATTCTGGGAAAGAAATGACACACATTTTACTAAGTTGAGAAAGAAAAAGAAAAATTTTGAGATTCTCTTCAGTGAGGAAGACAGATTACCTGTAATATTTATTTTTAATTGCCATCTTTTGACAGTCCAGCCTTTACATAGTCAAATTACTACAGATTTTAATAATAGAAGAAAGTCTAGAATGAGACATTTTTATTTTGCCCTTGTAAAAACATGATTTTATTATCTGCCTTATTTGAAGATCTAATTATGCAAATAAAGTGTTTAAGATTTACAAATCAATTTAATGTTAATACTCTGTTAATTAATTTAGAAATGGTAAGGCAATTTCTCTATTTTTTCATTAATTCTCATAACATATGGAAAAAAGTGCTTCAAACCATCTCTTAATGGGTTTGTAGTGAGGGAAAAGTTATGATACCTTTGATTCCCCCCACAAAATTACACTATGTGAGAGTTCATGCTTATATGAAAGAGAGAATGGCAATGCTACAGGAAGTAGACTAAATGGGAAATGATTTTGAGTAACCGAATGGTGGAACATAGAAACCCTGGCTTCTTGGATAAAAGGTGGCCTTACTCCATTTGGCTGTATTAGGACGTTCTAAACCTGAATTTGTCCAGCATGATCAGTATGTGAGTAGATTGCATAGTAAGGCAATTTAATAAATGACACTATTTTAAAATAAGTCACTGTTTAAAGATTTACAATGTAATAAAATGAAGTTAACTTCAAAACTTATCGGATGCTTAAAAATTATTGTATTCTTTGTTATATTATTACTGATTAGTATGGTATCATAGATAGAACTTATGAAAATTCCTTGCAGCTATTAATTATTATGTGACTATAGATGCAAACTATAAGGACTTGACTGGATAATTTGGGTTAACAGACAGCTGATCCATAATGTTTGTTGCATAATTTTTGCCTTAAATAACCATTACTTATTCATTATTATATGATACATGTAGGTAAATAAACTTTTGTACATTTGTCTAATCCTTGGATAGAAAAAGAGTATTAAGTTGTATATATAACCTACCTTATACTATAATAAAAAAACAAACTAGATGATTTAAAGCGATATAATACATATATATACACTTAATAGAAGAAAATAATAAGCACTATTTTATTAGTTTAGGTTGGAGGAAGACTTTTTTGAGCAAAGTGTAAAATTAAATAGAAGAAAAAATGTATTTTGAATATGGCAGTTATTGTTAATTTTTAGAGATAAGATTATTTTAAGTGAGGATATATTTGCAATATACATGAATAGGATCAATGACTACTATTATGTGTACTTCTATAAGAAAAGAAAAAAGGAAATATAAGAGAGGAAGAACGTAAGAAAATATGGTGATGTCTCTGCACAGATAACTCACAGAAGAGATACATAATCTTGAATCTTATTAGATTATTTGTGACCACCAAAATGCAAATGAAAATAAAAATAGGCTACTGATTTTCAGTTTTTAGAATAAGAAACTGTAGTGAGAATAATCTTTTACATGGTTAGTAGGAATGTGGTTAGGTACTAGAGTTCTGAAGGTCAATCTGAGTATTCAGCAAAGTAGTAAAATAAGTACCTTTCTTTATTTTTTAATTTTATTGTATTTTTAATTACCAGTAACCCCTATATAGCCCTTCCCCCCTGCAATTACCACACTATTGTCTATGTTTATGAGTTCTGTTTTCTTTTTGCTCAATTCCTCCACTCCCTAAGCTCCCCCTACAATCACTGTCATCTTGATCTCCATCTATGGAGCTGGAGAACATTATGCTAAGTGAAATAAGCCAGTCAGAGAAACACAAATACCACATGGTTTCACTTATCTGTGGAATCTAATGAACAAACTGAACTAACAAGCAAAATACAGACAGACTCATAAATAAGTACCTTTCTGAATATGGATGTAGCTAAAAACAATGGCAATTGCTGACATCGGAGTCTCAGAATACTTACTTCAAAAACCATGGAGAAAAACCAGAGCAAAAATAAACCATATAAAACTATGTCTATGACAAAACATAAAAACTGACACTATATACAAACTTCAATATAAGTATAAATAAGGCAATAGAAAACACCAAATCACTGCAAGTAATCTCTCAAGTATGACTTTTATGGCAAGAAAAAATGCTGAAAAGAGAAAATGAGTTGCTACCCTACAATTGATCTAAAACCATTCCCAAAAGGTGTAAGGATACCCTACGTCTGAAAATGCAAAATGAATGTCCTGGTATATTAGAGCATTGTCTTTAGAAAGAGACAAAATAACATACTGATTTGAAGAGGAAATTTGAAGTGGACAGTTTCTGTGGGAGAAAAATGGGCAAAGAGCCATAGGAATCCTTTGGCCATTGGCAAACATTTCCACTAAGATAAGAAACAAGGAAAAGATATCTACTTTTTTCTCTACTATTCAACGTTGTGTTATAGTATTAGTATACACAACTAGTACATCAATCAATACATATGAAAGGGTTAAAAAGTTAAACTATTTCTGTTTTCAGATGATATAAATGTGTACTTAGAAAATTCCAAGTAATTAATGGTAAAACAACTCAAACAATAAAGAAAACAATATAGTGAAGTAGCAGTTTATAAATTATGAAATAAAAGTTAACAGTCTCCATATAGACAGACAATAACCAGTTATTAAACATAATGGTAAAGAAAAACCTTATTTAAAATAATAGCACCAAAAATATTAACACTTAGGATTCAACTTAAGAATCATGTGCAAAATCTATAAGAGGGAATTGCTAAAACATTCTTCACAAACCTGAAGCTAGATTTGAACTAATGGAAAAATGTGTACTGATCCAAGATTATTCAACATTATAAAGGTATCAGCTCTATCAAATTTAATTTATATATTTAATTCAACCCCAAATATAAATCCAACAAGCTTTGTTATGAATTTGGACAACATGATACTAAAGTTAGTATAGGAAAAAGAGGCACATAAGAAAAGCCAGAGAGAAGCACTAAGAAAGAAGAGCTTGGAGGGGAGCTGTGCCAACTACATATAAAATGCACCATAGAGCCTCAGCAATTAAAACACTACGGTACTGGCACATGATAGACAAACATGATAGTATGACAGTGAATATAAACATAGAATAAATAAATCTAGATATAAACCTAAGAAAACCGAAAAATTAGTATAGGATAAAGGTGGTTCTCAAATCACTGTATCAATGATTGGCTTTTTAAACAATGGCTGGGTGCAGTTGAGAATTTGGAGAAACAAAATTACAACTACACCTTATACCACATGCAAGAATAAGCTCCAAATGTTTTATGGATTCAAATGCCAAGACAATGAAACATGCAAATTCTAGAAGAAAACTAAATAATCGGTAGTTGAGATTTTTAAAACATGTGATAGTTAAGACCAATTGAGGCCAACTTGACTTAATGACAAACATGTGTTAGTAAAAATTTTTATTATTTGTGTATTTATTTATTTATTTATACTGTTGTTCAAGTACAGTTGTCTCCATTTTCACCCCACCAGTCCCCCCCGCCCCACCCATCCACACCTCCTATCCTCAAACCTACCCATCTTTGGCTTTGTGCTTGTGTCCTTTATATGTGTTCCTTGATGACCCTTCCCCTATTATCCCCCTCCCCGCTCCTCTCTGGTTACTATCAGTTTGTTCTTTATTTCAATGTCTCTGGTTGAATTTTACTTGCTTATTTGTTTTGTTGATTAGGTCCCACTTCACTAGCCATCAGAGAGATGCAAATTAAAACCACAATGAGATACCACTTCATACCATCATAAACAAATCAACATAACTTCATAAACAAATGGCCATCATAAACAAATCAACAAACAACAAGTGATGGTGAGGTTAGAGAGAAAAGGGAACCCTAGTGCACTGTTGGTGGGAATGCAGACTGGTGCAGCCACTGTGGAAAACAGTATGGAATTTCCTCAGAAAAATTAAAATGGAACTGTCTTCTGACACATAAATACCACTGTTGGTATTTATACCAATTTAAGTTGGACTTTAACAATGTTGCTTAGTAACTTACTATTTTGCTAAAAGTTTAGAAATGAAATATATATAATTTATACATAAATTTTATAATGTATGAACATAATTTGATGTTGACATCTTAGGTTTGGTGACATTCTTCAATTTTTTCCACTATCCATTATTTTTTCACTGTCCATAATTTCATATAACAAAAAACTTAAACAGCTTAGTTCTTTTCCAAAGAAACAAAAATAAATCTTAACTATTATATAAATACATTTCATTATAAATAAAAGAAGGTTGAATAGATCACTGTATAATTCTATAGGTACAAATTACTTGGTTAGCTGTGCAAATATGTGAGGTGCATACAGTTTCTACTCTCAAAGAATTTGGGAAATACAAAGTCAATTATACCTCAAAATGACTAGCCTGCATACACAAGATCTTGTTCTTTGTTAAGATAAATTGCTCTTATTTCCTGAGTCTGTGAAATCCTGGACTTAAAAATATCTTCATAATACCACTAATTTTTCTGATGCTATATCGCACCCTTGTCAATTGGTATACAGAACTGCACACAATTAATGTACACAACTTAGTAAGTTCAGACATAGTTATACAATAGGTAATGAATATTCCCATTGTACCCAAAAGTTTCTTTGTCTGCTTCCTTCTTTTCTTATGCTTAGAAGACTTGCCATGATACCTAATTCTTAACAATTTTTAAGTTTATATCTTATTGTTAACTATAGGCACTTTGTTGTACAGCCAATATCTGAAATATACTCATTTTGTAAAAATTGTAACTTTATACCCATTGAACAATTCCCTATATCCCTCTCTTTCTATCCTATGATAACCACCTTTGCATCATCTACTTCTGTTCTCCGGCTAATTTAGATGCCTCATATAAGAGGAACTATGCACTATTTGTCCTTCCGAGAGAGGCTCATTTTACTTAGCCGGAGAACAGAAGTAGATGAACCGAAAGAAGTCTTCCTGGTTTATTCATGTTGCTGCACAATGGTAGAATTTCCTTCTTTGTAAAGGCTGAAAAATATTGTGTGTATATAGCACATTTCCTTTATCCATTCATCTGTTGATGAACATTTGAGTTGTTTCCGTATCTTGGTTATTGTGAATAGTGCTGCAGTGAACATGGGGATGGAGATATCTCTGAAATTGTGATTTCAAATCCTTTGGAGATATACTCATAAGTGGAATTGTTAAATCATATTACAGCTCCAGTTTTAGTTTTTTGGGGAGGAACTTTATACTGTTTTCCACAGCTGCTACACCATTTAACATTTCCACCAACAGTGTACAAGGATTCCAACTTTCCCAAAGTCTTGCCAACACCACTTATTATTTTTTATAACAGTCATTTGACATTCATATGGTGACATTTTGTTATTATTTTAATTTGTATTCTCTGATAACTATCAATGTTGAATATTTTTTGGATACTTGTTAGTCATTTGCATATCTTCTTTGGAGAAATGTCTATGCAAGGTCTTTGCCCATATTTTAATAGAATTGTTTATCATTGCTATTGAATTTTAGGTGGCCCCTTATCAGATATATGGTTTGCAAGTATTTTACATGTAGGTTGCCTGTTAACTGTGTTGATTGTTTTCTTTGCTGTAGAGCTTTTTAGTTTAATGTAGTCCCACTGACCTACTTTTGCTTTGTTGACTGTGGTTTTGGTTTTATATCCGATAAATCATTGCCAACAACAATGCATAGAAGCTTTTCCATTATGTCTTCTTTCAGGAATATTACCATTTCATATTTACATTTATATCTTCAATCCACTTTGACTTAACTTGTGTGCATGATAAAAGATAAGGGTCAAATATTATTCTTTTAGATGTGGATATCCAGTTTTCCCAACGCCATTTATTAAAGAGATTATTCTTTTCCCATTGTATATTCTTAATACCATTCTTGAAGGTCAACTGAATGTATACATGTGGATTTATTTCTGAGCTCTCTATTCTGTTCCCTGGTCTATATATTTAATTTTATACCAGTGCCATGCTATTTGATTAATGTAGCTATATAATATATTTCAAAATCAATATTGTAATGCCTTCAGTTTTGTTATTTTTGCTTAAAACTTCTGCCTCTGTCAGGGTTTTATTCTGAATCCATGTAAAATTAGGATTGTTTTTTCTATATCTGTACAAAATATCTGGGATTTTGATAGGAATTGCATTGAATCCATAGATTCCTTTTGATAATAGGCATTATAATGATATTAATCCTTCTAATTCATGAATATAGAATATCCTTCTGTTTATTTGTGTCTGCTCTAATTTCTTTCATAGGTGTTTTGTAGTTCTTGGTGTATGTGTATTTTCCCTTCTTGGTTAGGTTTATTCCTAAGTAATTTTTGATGCTATTATAGTTGAGATTGTTTTATTAATTTACTCATTGGATAATTTAACATTCACAGTTTCATCTGTTTGTTAAAAAAAAGAAAAACCCTACAGGTGAATGACATTATGAAATCAAAACTACAAGCTTTGAATTTGTTTCAGCCTTGGTTAAAATGAAAAGAAATTTAAAATAACAGACTTATTTGTTGAGATATATTCTTAAAAAAAAGAAATCTGATAACATAAGCAATTTATACTCTAATTGCTCTGCTCTATAAGATGAGAATGAGAAGCCTAGATAAACAGATACTTTCCAGTAATCACAGAGTAATAATTATCAAAATGTTCTGCTGGACACTATGAAGATGCAGCAAAGGTCTCATTTTGAAATAAAGCTTATGTGCTTGATTTCTTGTTGCTATTATTTTTGTTCCCCTAATTAGTGATAGTCAAATACATAAGTGCATTTTTTGGTATCTAAGGAATGTAATCATAATCTAAAAAAATTGTAACCAAAGAATTTGTAATACATGATTTTATAACAAATTGTTACTTATTTGATTACGCTATATAAATACTTCAATAAAATTGAATTTTGTTACCTTAGCTGTAAATATAAGGCTTTTATTACTTAACTGAATGCTATATACTCTTTGCACAGTGTAGTTTATCTTGTTAGTCAGAAATTTCCAGAAGGATCTGATACAATTTTTCCTTTGTCTTCTTTTAATAAAGAGGGCCTCTAGTTAATTCTGATTCAAACTTAAAAGAAAAGCTTTGATCTGATGAATTTTTTGGACTATAAGATGCACTGGACCGTAAGAACAGTAAGAACGTATCTAGGTTTTAGAGGAGGAAAATAGGGGGAAAAAACCCGCTCCACCGCCACCTGCCCACCCCCACAGCAAGCCAGGTAAGCTATATTTGGATTATAAGACGCACCCCCATTTACCTCCCAAATTCGGGGAAGTGAGTCTAATAGTCTGAAAAATATGGTACCTTGACATATTGTAATTTTGAAAATTTGTTATCTGGGGTGGAGGAACCAGTTACTTACTAATGCATGTACTTACTTGTATAAACATTGTTGAGTCTGTAGTAAGGAATAAGGCTAAAAAAAATTACTTAGCTAATTTCCAGAGAAAAGAAGATTGGCATATAAATTGTATATTGGGAAGGAGGATATCATAGTTCTAAGAAAAAGAGGGCAATGAAAAGATTCATAAAAATATTTCAGCAAATGTTGGAAAATTTCTTAATAGGAGAACAATGTTTAGTAAAATTCAGAAAGTCATAAGCTTGTGGTGTGAGATATGTTCCGAGTGCCCATATATTCCTGTAGAAATGTAATTGGAAGAAAATCAGAAGTCTAGACAAACAGTTTTCGAATTTTTAATAGTGTTTGAGAAGTTATGTCATTTCTCAAAATAGTCATGGTTCCTTTTTTGTAGAATTCAAGTGGGTATTGCTATTCATTCCTCCATTATTATTTTTAAAACATAATCCTCATCATGAAATTTAGTGACATTTATAACCCATTACTTCACTTGGTCGTTCATCTGTCCTTTTTGAGATGACTTGGGTCAGGGTTTATTTGATATGCTTAAATTCTCTAGGGCAGAAACTATGTTCTTATAGTTTTCTTTATTTTATACAGCGAAACCTGCTTTCACATGGATACTAATTACATTTTTGATGACAATGAAAAACAAAAAGTGGTGACATTTTCCTCTGAAGAGACATTCTATTTTTCCCAAGACTGGTCCTTTGGAAATCATCTCAGTAGAAATGCAACAGTTCTTTCTGTTTATAAAGCCAAACTAAGCTCTGATATACTTTGAAGAAATGCTAGGGTTTTTACCTTAAGTTCATTTGTTATAATAGATCTTTATGCAAGCAAAAATTTACCATGGTACCTAGGCTTCTTCTACATTTCCAATATTTTTATCATCAATAAAGTAAGCTAAAAGTAATAAGAATACTTCATTGCCAAACAAAGTGAAGATAAATAGAACTTGAAATTCAAAGGCTGAATATCTCTTAGAAGTACGGTGTTTACAGAATTAATTATCACAGAAATAAACTAAGAAATGCTATAGAATTCTCTTAATTGCCTTGAACTCTTTGATATAGATTTTTAAATATTTTCAAAATTTTAAAGAAGAAAATATTTATCCTCAGAAGATGAACAGGTAATTCAGTTGATATATTCCAATATACTCTGTTGCATGAAAATGAAACTTTAACATAAAAATGAAACTCCAAAAACAAATTTATTTTCAATATTCTAAAGAATTAGTTAATCTAGTTACTTTAATATTTCCACTTTGTTCTTTTTCACATCCTGGTACACACACATACACATTGACACACACTACATTTGCCTTTACAGATATTTTAATAGTTACCGTTAAAATTATCTTGCTCCACAAATCACAACCCTAGTCTTTCTAGTCAGTAACTTTTCTCAATAATCATCTTGAACTTCCATTGCTTTTTGTAGCCGACTGTTATATGATCCTTTCCCCAAGTTCTTCAAAATAAAAATGTTTATGTTTTCCTTTAGAACAACTTTTTATTTTGAAATAATTACAAATCCACAGGGATTGGCAAAGATATTGCAGTGTTGGTCCACATTCTTTCAATGGTTACATTTTATATAATTATAGTACAATACTAAAACCAGAAATTTGACAATGGCATAATGTGTCTGTATAGTCCTATGCCACTTTATTACAAGTGGGGTTTCATGTAAACACCCATATAATCAAGACATATAATGATGTTAGCACCACAAAGATGCTCCTCATGCTGCCCCTTCATAGTGCACTCAACCTCCTTCTCCCAACTGTTCTGAACTGGCAACCACTCCCATGCTCTCTCCATCTCTTTATTTTTTTCATTTGAGAATGATATGTAAATGGAATTATACAGTAAGTGACCTTTATTTTGACTTTTTTTTTTACTAATGCTCCTGTATAAAATTTGTGAAATACATTTGCTAATTTCCAAATTTTAATTGATATTTTTAGATCACCTATATTTAGTAATTACTGGTATATTAAAACTTAAATCTGCCATTTGATTTTCAGTTTTCTGATTTTTTTCTATTCTCTATCTTCCATGTAGTTTAGTTGAATTTTTAAAAGTGCCATTAGACTTATTTATAGTATTTTTGAGTATATTTCTTAGTATACGTTTTTAATAGTTGCTCTTGGTGTTACATTACATTGGCACAACTTGTCACATCTAATGGTTAGATATTTTACCAAATCCAATAAAGTAGAGAACCCTTACCTCTCTTTATATCCCTTTGCCTTCTCTCATGTATAATATACTTACTTTGAGGAACCATATCTGATATTATAATTTCTTCAACATATGTTAGGATTTCTAAAAAAAAAGAAGTTTATTTAACTAAGTTTTTGTTCTTTCAATTGTTTTTTTTATTCTTTTTTGATGTCCAAAGATTTTTTTATCATTTTCTTTTGATTTCAAAACATTCTTTAGCCATTTTTTAGTTTAGCCTGTTAGTTACAAAGTCATTTTCCCTTCACTTGAGAATGTCTTTACTTCTCTTTTATTCCTGAAGGTGAATTTTGTCAAATACAGAGTTGGGGGTTGACAGTTATTCTCTTTTACCACTTGAAAAATGTGCTGCTAACTCTGGGAACCACTATCATGAGGAGGAACTGTTGTCATTTGAATTGTTAGGTGTTATTTGTTATTTCTTCCTTATTGATTTAATTTTTGTCTTTGACTTTAGCTTTCAGAAGTTTGATTACAATATGTCTTGAAATGAATTTCCCTGGATTTTTCCTATTTGGGTTTCTCTCAGATCATAATTAGAGTTATGACTTTTAACAAATTTGGAATATTTCCAGCCATTACTTCTTGAAATACTTTTTAAATCCCACTGTTTTCCCCTATCCTCTTGAGACTCTGATAACAAATATGGTAGACCTTTTATTTCAGCCTCATAGGCTCCTGAAGTTCTACTCAATTATTTTATGTATGTTTTCTCTACGTGAGTCACATTGGATAATGTCTGTTGTTCTAATTTAAATCCAGGCTTTTTCCTACTACCTTCTCCATTCTGCTGTTGAACCCATCCACTGGATGTTTTATTTTCGTTATCATATTTTTCAATTCTGAAATTTCTACTTGAGTCTGACCAAATTGGAGGTTAGGTAGAAACACTTTACCTCCTTGCACAACCAAAATACGGATAACAACCAACTTAAAAACAATAAAAACCCAAAACTACCAGAAAATCAAACTGCATGGAACTCTGGCAACCAAGGAGTTAAAGAAATATTCATCCAGATTGGTAGGAGGGGTGGAGAGGGGCAGCCAGGACTGGAGAGGACCCAAGGCAAGGTGGCAGACCATGTAGGTGAGGCAGGCTGGCTGTCTGGGAAACTAAGGACTCAAAACCTCTAGCTGCAAAACACTGAGGGTGTTGCAAAGGCAGGAGAAACTCCCAGTCTCACAGAAGAGTGTGTTGGGAAGAGGGGCTAGACCACAGCTAGCAAGGGGCATTGTACTCTCTCTGACCCCTCCCCCACAGACAGCTCCATAGTGCAGCAAAGAAGGTTGCCCCGCCTTAGTGAATACTTAAGGCTCTGCCCCTTACAACATAACAGGTGTACTGAGACAAAGAAATATGGCCCAAATGAAAGAACAGATCAGAACTCCATAAAAAGAGCTAAGCAGTGAGGAGAGAAACAACCCATCAGATGCAGAGTTCAAAACAATGGTAATCAGGATACTCACAGAATTGATTGAGCTTGGTTACAAAATGAAGAAAGGAATGAAGGCTAAACAAAGTGAAATAAAGGAAAATATTCAGGGAACCAACAGTGAAGGAAAGGAAACTGAGACTCAAATAAATGATTTGGAACAAAAGGAAGAAATAAACATTCAACCAGAACAGAATGAAGAAACAAGAATTAAAAAAAAAAAAGAGGAGAGGCTTAGGAACCTCTGGGACAACTTTAAATGTTCCAACATCCTAATCATAGTGGGGCCAGAAGGAGAAGAGGAAGAATAAGAAATTGAAAACTTATTTGAAAAAATAATGAAGGAAAACTTCCCCAATCTGGTGAAGGAAATAGACTTCCAGGAAGTCCAGGAAGCCCAGAGTCCCCCCAAAACTGGACCCAAGGAGGAACACACCACAAACATCACAATTAATGGTGTTTACCCAAGATTAAAATAAGGAGAGAATCTTAAAAGCAGTAAGAGAAAAAGAGAGAGTTACCTACAAAGGAGTTTCCATAAGACTATCAGCTGATTTCTCAAAAGAAGCCTTACAGGCAAGAAAGGGTTGGAAAGAAGTATTCAAAGTCATGAAAGTCAAGGACCTACATCCAAGCAAAGCTATCATTTTGAATAGAAGGCAGATGAAGTGTTTCCCAGATAAGGTCAAGTTAAAGGAGTTCATCATCACCAAACCCTTATTATATGAAATGTTAAAGGGACTTATCTAAGAAATAGAAGAAGATAAAAATATATGAACAGTAAAATGATAACAACCCCGCAACTATAAACAACTGAACCTAAAAAAAATCAAAAACTGAAACAAAAACAAAAATTAAGCAAATGACTAGAACAAGAACAGAATCACAGAAATGGAGATCACATGGAGGATTATCAGTGGGTAGGGAGAGAATGGGGAGGAAAAGGTACAGAGAATAAAAGCATAATTGGTAGGCATAAAATAGACAAGAGAAGGTTAAGAATAATATAGGGAATAGAAGCCAAAGAACTTATAGGTAGAACCCATGGGCATGATCTAAGGTGGGTGGGGTGCAAGGAGAGAAAGGGAAGAAAAAATTGTGACAACTGTAATAGCACAATCAATAAAATATTCTTAAAAAATAAAAAAATAAAAATTATAAGAAATAAAAATTCTACTGGATATTTTATATTTTTAATTTCTTTACTTTGATTTTCTAGTTTTATTTGTTTCAAGCATGTTTATGATTGCTTAGAACATCTCTGTAGTGGCTGCTTTAAAATCCTCACCAGATAATTTCAAATTTAGTGCCATATTAGTTTTGGCATTTTTCTACTGTATTTTCTCATTCAAGTTGATATTTTTCTAGTTCTTGGTATGATAAAACTGGTAATTTTGGACACTAAACTATGTAATTTTTTGCTTTTATTTATTTGTTAATTAATATGCATGTGGTATATGTGCAAAATTATGCACATGTTTACATTTTGGTTTTGAAGCTCTCTCAAAATCATGAATCATGACGATTTCTCTGTAAATTTCTGACATGTTAAGTCATATTACGCATCAGAATATGTTGTTGATGGAATGACTGTTGAAATGAAAGCTAGCTGCAAGAACTCAGCTCAGAAAATTTATTACACTGTGATGAAACCGAGTGCTGGAAGTGGGAGTCTGGACAACTGCAGTGAGAAAGTAAGACATGAGCATAGCAAAGCCAATGCAGAGTATCTCCAATAGGTAAGATTCAAAAATAGTTTATTGAGTAATAATAAAAAAACATGTCACTTCACAAGGAAAGTCGCTGAAGGTTGATTTTTTTTAACAGATGAAGAAACTGACATTTAAGGGATTCAAAAACTTCACTGATAAGTAAGCAATTGTGCTGATATTTACACCTAGGATGATGGTCTAACTCCCAAACACACATTTTACCCCAACGTCCTCATGCTGTATCCCATGGTAGGAATTATATTACAGACATTCAATATAAAACATAAAGTGAAAACGTGATGGCAATCTTTAGTTTTCTAAATGTATGAGGAAATTGAATTGTGTGTAGGGAAACCAATATTGAAATGTCAAATGATGACGCCAGGACCAATAAGGTCTGTTTCTGCCACCCTCTGACTTTCTCACTGTGCCATCCAGCCAGTCGTTAGCTTCTCTAAGTTTCATCTCCCATAGTGTTTGGTTAGAGTTTCCACATAGAGCCTGAAATATATTGATTGTGGATATCATTTACAAGCTTTTGTAGCTTTTTTTCCATCTCTTTTCTCCTTTCTCCTTTCTGCTTCTGCTTCTACATCATCATGTTATTCTTATTATATGATTATAAAGTATTCTTTCTAATATTTCAAGAGTTAATGTTACTTAATGCTTTGGTGAATCATTACACTTGACATTTATGTTTTTAAGTCAACAGTTTTCTGATTGTAAATTAGCCAGTTTCTCATTCTAATTAGCAGTTGTGCTCTGACAGGATTGATTTGACATTGGAAAGTCACTAACACCCAATTCATAAGACACTCATCCTAAAGGAACATGCATGTCAGGTTATTATTTTAATTAGATCTCATGAGCTGAACTTTCTGAACCTCTTATCACCAAAACATTTTCCCTCTTCCCAGGAGTAATTAAGAGACAGGCAGATGACTTCTACACGGGATTTTATGGCACAGAAAGACCTTTTAAAAACATATTTTCTAAGTGTTGTTTTCCAAGGCCTTGGACAAAGGCTAATTTCAAAAACTGCCCTCAAGTTAAATGTATGAGGAAAATTGAATATGACTATGAACATGCACAGCATATATAAACATACGTGGTTATATAATTATATATAGTTATCAAAATGGAAAAATGGAGCAAGTACATAATTATGGAATAAGCAGTTTAAAGGGAACACAGTTTAATACACTAAAATAAGCATAAATTCTTCTTGGTTTATCTAAAGAATTTAGGTAGCCTGAGGAAAAAAAAGGAAAAAATGGAATCTTAATGCATTGGGAAATAAAAAATTATGGAAATTGGAGGCAGTTAATCTACACATGCTAGCATTATCTTAGAGGTTTTATAAGTAGGGGCATGCAGGGTAAGTGTGCTTATTTTTCATAGTATGAACATCAACTTTATGTCAAAGGGTAGTCTATATCATCAGCACTAGCTTCCTTCATTCACAGTTTCGGATTTAACATCAGCCAGAATACTTTCTGATTAGTTGTCTGCATGTCACTGAAGGGGAGCTTCTTACTGATCTCAGGAGGTGCAGAGATTTAGACAATATTATAACTTTATTTTCTTACATGTTATGGTACTTTTTACAGTTAGCATATAATTTTTTCACTACTGGTTTTTATTTAATTTTTTGCAAACTTGTTGTTAAAAAAAGCAATATGCACTTCAGTGGGAGTTTAAAACAGATAAATAAGATCAGATACGTTTTACTTGCTACACAGTCTAAAATGATAATTGGCCTGCCTTGACTAGAATTCTACTGCCATTTGATTTCAAATATATCACTTTATTGTTCTATCATTTTGAATTCTCTTTTGTCATTCAGCATTTTACAGTCACTTTTGTGACTAGGTTATAGATAAGTAATTTGAGCTGAAATTTTTACGATTTATTTTATGCTTTTTGTTCTATATGTATTTAATTAATTTAGCACCAAAATGTGAACAGAACTGAGATTTGTCAGCCTGTGAAAGGAAGGGCGGTTGCCTCACCACACTGCTAAGAACAGACAATTCCAATTTGTGGTGAAAGACAAGGGTAGTTTCCCTCCCTCTTTTTTATATTAGTTTGCTGATGGAACAGCCTTGCTCGTGGGGACAGAAAAGAGAAGAGGGAAAGACTATACAAATATTGCAACATGGAAGTGATACTTACTTGAATTTTCTATTAATACATATACGACACTCATGGGAGGTGAGATTTAATGATTCTTCACACTAATCTAATCTAGCCAACTTTTACTCAGCCGTGTTCTTTCCTTAAGCGTTCCCATCACCTACTGTCACACTGCTGGCTGGCCTCGTGAGAAAATTAACCACCATTCTCTAAGATTCTGAAATCTGCAGTGATATCTGGCTTTTCTTAAGTTATTCAGTAAAACACTAGGAAAGCCATAGCTACTGATAAAGAGAAAAAGGGAACATGGGTGGGGAGGGGGTTAGGGTAATCTATTTATTGACTGTCTGCAGAAACAACTGATTGAATCTATGTGAACAGGTGTATCATTTGTTTACAAACATTTATCAAAAGTACTTAGTTCTTTCCAGAGTTGTTTGATATCTTAGAGTTACAAACATGTAACACTGAGAGTAATGCTATACAATTGATATGAGAGATATAATTATACATGTGCAGAGGTAAGACAGAACTGCAATAAATTATAAGCACTTATTATATGCCAAGCATGGTATAGTGTCTGGGATTGTACCCTGATTAAAAAATAATTTATTCGCCGATGGGGTCTTCTAATTCCAGTCTTATAATAAAAAAGGGAGTTGGCAAGAACATAAAGTCATAAGTGAGCTATATTCAGCAGGAGTCATGTGTCAGGGGGCTTTAACGCAGCCCCCCCGCCCCCGGTCTGCCATGGATGAAGAAAAAGACTACCAAGACATGATCTGCTTGGGGAGGAAAGGTGGCCGTTTCTCTCAAGGGGAGAAGGGCCCAGAGCCTCTCTCTCCAGGGGCTTTTATTAGGTTCATTCGCATAGGAATACGGATAAAGCTCATCAATCATTGTCAGCCAGTAAGGGTTAAACAATACATGATTTACAGAGAACTCTGAGGGCTTATTCTGAGTTACAGCCAATTAGTTAGAGGGCCATAAAGCTTTAGGCGCCAGACTCATCTCAGGTCTGGACCCTTATCTTTAAACTGAGGGTACAAATTAAGTAGGTTTCACAGGAATGTATGTATTTTTCTTAGGCCTGATTCCCCAGGGAATCCGCCCCTCCCAGCACAGGACTTCACTGCCCTCTGTTATTGCTTCAGGCTTAAATCAGGCAAGGGAAGTAAGGCAGCCAAGAGATTAGGAGACTTCTTGCAGACAGAATGAGGACTCAGGCTATTTCAAAGCCGAGGGGCGAGGGTCCATCACCCCCTTTTTCCACAGCCCCCCCGAGTCCTTCCCTGGGGGCCTCTTCTGTGACCAGAGCCTGTCTTAGGTTGATCCTCCCTTGAGGATTCTTACCCGTCATTGGCTAACTGGCCAAGCTCAGGGCCAAGCAGGGTGAAGTGGGCAGAGGTGGCACCCCTGCCAGGGAGATAAGCTTTGTCTCCTTAGTGGCTTATGGTCCCAATTCTGACTCAGCCTTAATCATGAGGGGTCACAGCCTCTGAAACCAGGCAGGGTGGTTCCCAACAGTCATGGAAAGTGTGGGACAGGATTCTGCAACCAATATCCAGGAGAAAGATTCCCTTAGCCTGAGGACTGGAAGTCACATTTGTAGCTAGCTTTAATTTATCTTCCTGGTGAGATATAGTTCACTTTAGCAGATTTATCTATAAGTAAATAGTGTTATGATCTGAAACCAAGAGTGGACAGTCATTGTAACTTGTTTCTCAATGTCAATTACTGTGTTGTTTTTGTTTTGGGTATTGGGCAAGGTTTGTGTGAGTTGGGTTAACAAATAAGTGTATCTCTTTGAAACAGGACCAGCATGAGGGTGAAGCAGTAAGGTCCAGGGCACAACTTTTAAATCTTTTTTATTGTTATTCTATTATAGTTGTCCCAATTTTCCCCCCTTTGCCATCCCTTGCCCATCCCACCCCCGACTCCCACGGTTAATCCCCACATTAGGTCAAGACAGAATCATTGTTGTCAGTGTTTCCTTTTGCCTCCTACTTGATAGGTCTCTGTTCTCTGCTGTCACTGGTCCTGTTTTTACTTATATGTTGACCATTTTGTTCATCATGGATTTTTGCATGAATTTTGATGTTATAAGTATTGTATTAAAGTATTGCTTATCTTGCTTACTGACTTGTTGGAGCTCCCTTCATTTTGCAGCTGAGGTGAGTTGAGGCACCCTACTCTGGCCCTGCTCTAAATGCCTGAATCTAACATTGCATTTCTGACTGAAATACTGAGTGCCCATTCCCGGGACAAATTGTCTTCATCAAGGCAAATTCGTGCACCAGACAATTAAGCTGGCAAAACTTCGGAGTTTTTAATTTTTTTCCAATTTTTTTAACTTGTCAGAGATTCTCTCACGTAAGTAGTGAGTTATGTCTAGATTAAAATGTAGCAGAGAATTACTTTACATTATCATACGTCTTTGAACTCTGCTTGGTGCCAGTTTCTAGGTTGCAGTCTAGCACATATGGTAAGGACCAGGAAATCCCCATCATACACATTGAAGGAATATACAAACGATGAAGTCACATGGCAGAATTCACAAGTTAGTTTAAGTGAATGGCAAAAATAAAATTTTAATGATGGGGAAGAAGCCATGGGACGTCATACAATATCCATGAAGAACACAAAATATTGAGTATTTATTATCTTACAAAATAAAATAAGTAAACTAAAACTGTATGCACCCTCATGCCTATGGATTCAGTTCCCAACAACATCACACTCAGTGTCAGCGTTTAGACCTCTGTCACCTGTGTGCCATCCCCACACAGTGCGTGAGTATTAAATACCCTTCTACCCTCAGGATCGGAAGCCCTGTGATGCAACAGGTATCTGTTTCTATTAAAACATTGACAATTTTACTAAATTGCATATTTCACTCTTTCCTACCCCAACATCAACCTTCAGTTCCTAGAAATTGATCCTTAGAAGGTGAATGCAGTTGGTTTTGAGAAGATGCTAAAGACAGACAAAATCAGAGGTAAGGGGAAAATTGAGGCACTGTTAAAGGACAGTCAACAATCAGATGGAGAAGAAAATAAAACAGGGAATCATTGCAGAGGCTGTATATGAAGGGGGACCCCCAAAATGGAATTATCGTCTGGAGAGAAGGCCCCTTGTAGTACAGGTTGTGCTGGGTGAGTGTTCTAGGAACCCATCTGTATTGGTGTATCAACTGACATTGTTGTGTGAGGCTGTGTTTGGCTCAGTGAAATTTTTTTAAAGACTCTCTTAATGGGTTTTCCCATTTCATCATGGGCGATTTATGAGCACACAGGCCCACCCTGCACTAAGTGTTCAGCAGTTTTTGAATTGCCCTTCCTGTTCACCTAATCTTGCCCACAGTGACTTTTGTTTTCCCAGATAAAAAAAGTCCTCAAAGGGAAACATTTTGCCAATTGGAAGAGGTGAAACAAAAAAATGGCAGAAGCATTAAAAGGCATCTAAATTGACGAGTTCAAAAACTGTTTTGAGCAGTGGAAAAAAAGGTCTCAATAGCCATAATGCATCAAATGGAGAGTGCTTTGAAGACAACTGAAGTTTAAACATGTAAGAATTAATATGCAATTTTTTATAAAAAGGGTCGAATTTTGTCTTAGGTTAATTAAATCCAACCATTGCGAGTCTCAGTTTCCTTGTTTGAAAACTGGGAAATAATAAATTCCTATTGTCAACATACTAAGACAATGTTTGTAAAATCCAAGTAGAGTGTCTGGCAATGGCAAGTGATTGATAGTTAATAATTATTGTTCATATTGCAGAAAAATATTATACTTGAATATACAACAATGTATATAATATGAAACAAATACCATACCCTCTGAAAAATTTAGAAGTAGGGATTTAGAAGTAAGAATTTTTTTACAAAAAATTTGTGCACACATGTGTATGTATCTACATATATACAAGGTCTATCCATAAAAAGCCCAACCATTGTTAATAGCGAGAATGGTTTGTGAGACATCGATGTAAACTGACAGTCAAGGAGAGTGGGCTGGAATGCCCATGCATGAGCAATGATGACTTCACTGTACTAGTCCGTGGGGGTGGTAAACACTGTTGAATGAACATGTGTACTCTGTGGACCTCCCTTTCAAAATGACTGAGTGAGTAGAACAATGAATCTGCATCAAATTTTGCACTAAGATTGAACATTCCTCTGCAGAAACTATTCAGATGATTCAGAAGGCTACAGCTATGGGTAACTGGTGATTGACAGCTTCATCATGACAATGCGCCTGCTCATGCATCATGTCTTGTACATGACAGTTTTAGTGAAACATCAAATCACCCAGGTGACTCAGCGCCCCTGCAGCCCAGACTTTGCGCCTTGTGACTTCTGGCTTTTCCCAAAACTAAAATCACCCTTGAAAGGGAAGAGTTTCAGGCCATTGATGAAATTCAGGAAACTATGATGGGGCAGCTGATGGTGATTGGGAGAACTGTGTGAGGTTCCAACATGCTTACTTTGAAGGGGACTAAGGCATCATTGTCTTATGTTCAATGTTTCTTATATCTTAGATCTTCTTCAATAAATGTCTCTATTTTTCATAGTACATGGCTGGATACTTTTTGGACAGACCTCATATACATATGTAAACATCGAGCATATACATACCCAAGTATGTGGGAATGTATGTGCATGTATATACAAATACACATATTCCCTCCCAAAGAAGGTCCTAAACCACTGAAAGTATAGATGTTTGCATTGTTATGATGTACTGACTTACTAACACGTGCATTTATAAAGCTGGGTTTCTTTGAAATGAGTTTCAGGTATTTATTCCCAAAGAAGTTTTATTTTCTTGAATTATAAAGTAGTGTAAACATTCTTTTCCGAATGTTTGGTGGTGGGGGTATCTGAACGTCTCCCAGAGGAATAATGAAGTCAAGCTTGCATTCAGCAGTTGAAGTGAAAGAACTTCATCAGGAAATCACTGGGTTATTAATGTGAGTATTCACAGTTGCAAACACAGAGGGGAAATGCCCCTTTGGTATCCAGGGACGTGAGATCTGAGTAGCCCTCATGACTGTCAAAGACTGAGAGTGCTCAGGACCAACCTGTCTTTAGCACTTTTGTTGTTAGTTAATATATTTTCTTGGCTTTGATGGCTTTCCTTAGGCAAAAGTCTCTCCTTAGTGATGACAATAAGGGCGGGGGGGGGAGTAAGGAAAGAGGGAGGGGAGGAGCTTGCTGGAATCAAATTCACATTTAGAAAGCAAACTGCCATTCAAAATGGGCAGAAACTCAGAAGAACTTAATAATTTTAATCCATTATAGTTGATAAAAAACTTGTGCCACAAAAGAGATTGCTATACTGAGGAACTAATGAGTCCAAGATGCAATAAGCCAGTAGCAAGGATGGCATAGATGACCTGGGCATTCTAAATACATGAACATGTAAATCAACTTGGAGACAATTCAGAATGGAAGATCATTCTCGATGTCATTTCAGCTTCTTCTTCACAAGTGTGTTTACTGAGTACTTATTCTATGACAACCATGGCTCTTGACACTGTGTGTGATGAGTATGTGGGTAAATCTGTTAAGCAGATACCATGTCTTTGTATCTTCTTGTGTAAAACTTCAAGCACGTGGTGTGGCTCATAACTCACAATCAAAAGCTGTTTGTTAATTAATGTAAAATAGAGTTACTGTCTCTATAAGCGTGCAGTCAGATGGCAGAAGAAAACATAAATACATGTAAGAAGTAGCACACAGAGTACGCACGTATAAAAGGTGAAAGCAGTGAGTGCCAAGGTTTGGGATAATCACCTGCACTCAAGGTGAGAGTGAGGAAAGGTAACACAGGCTGTGGTATAGCAAGAAATATCCAAAAGAAGACTGTGGTTTGTGCTCAACGGACAAGTTCAAGAGATCAGCTGGATGGAAGATCTCTGGGGGCAAGAAATGGTAGACACAGAAAACTACAGCGGGGCTACATTAGAAACTTTGGATTTTATCTTTTGGGGAACTGGAGCATTTAAATATGGAACTGTAGAAGGGACAGCATAAGAATATTAGAGGCAAATAGGAGATTGCTTATTATTAACACTTAATTCAATAGTCAAATCAAGTGATACATGTATAGGGATCTAACAAGGTACCTTTAGTGGATGAGCTTTAAAGGAAAATAGACATAGATTTTTTTCAAACATGGATTTAAATCTTTCTGGCTATATAACTTTGGAAAAATAGTTTCATTTTTCTGAACTACAGTTTCTTCATCTGTAAATGGACATGAAACTTCACAGAAGAATGTCTAACAGTATAGAGCATATTAGATGCTCAGTAATGTTCATTGTGTTCCCTTCACCTGATCGTGTCCCGGGTAATTTCACCCTTGCCAAAGATTCAGTCCACAGAAAGCTTTGAAGTTAGTACAGTATTCAGGTGACTTGGCATCTTCACAATTTTACTCTCTTTCGGTTTGTGCATATTTTTCTTTATTCTTTTCTCTCAGGAAAACACAAACACACCCAGACACAGTCACACACCTCACACTGATTATTCAAAAATATTACCCAGATTATTTGCATTTGTGACAGGAATGCTTTCACAGATAGGTGATGACTGCCCTTGTTTCTCTCTCCAAGGCAGTAGAAAGTGGTAACTATTATAGAGTATCTTTCAACAGAGAAGGTAATGGCTCGCAACTTTCCATCCCTAATCAGAGGAGTGTATTTTCTGCTTACTCTTTTTCTCCCTCAAGAAATTTAATACCTCTGCAAGGAGGAGCCGCTTTATTTGCATACAAAAATAATGACATTTCTTTTCTCAAAGTAAAAAGAAACATGGAATAGCAGAAAGAACACAAAATTTGGACAGATAGTCTTGACTTCAAGTGCTTTGCAACTTAATGCCAGATATAAAATGTTAAAATAAGTTTTTAAAAAGTTGGGTTTTTGAGCCTTGGTTTTCTCCATGCTAAAAATTGGAGAAATGATAAATTCTGCTGTGCAGTTATTGGATTAAGTGAGACATCTTATGTAAAGCTTCTGACATAGTATCAATGATATTACAATCTAAATTGGCCTTGGTTGACTGTAGTGCCATCTACCTATACAACAAAAATACCCTCCTTTAGCAGCGTGAAGAAAAGTTGGGTGATTTCTTACAGTTGCTTAATGGCTCCCATAGATTCGCGGTGAAACTGAAGAATCAATTGTAAGGTGTACATAAATATGACTCAAACAGGGTTGTATTAAGGTTGAGATTCCCACTCAGGCCCCCCTCCTGTCCTGTGACTCCCCTTTTCACTTATCTCTCACATAGTTCATGATTCTCTCTTCCAGAAATTTCTTGTTATTTGGTTGGCAGGGTAGAGAAGCATGGCGGAACATGGGAGAGAAGCTTCTCAAATGTTCCATTACTTTTTGCCATAAAATTGTGGATTAGAATAATCAAAAGGATTTCTTAAGAGTCATCAATATGTCTCTTCAAAAGAAATCCAACTTAATAGAGCTAAAGTAAAACTTGGCTTTAAATGTTAATCTATCCATCACTTAATTGTTATTTACTATTTAATAGGCAACAACAGTATAACAGACATCACATAAATCTTTATTATACTCATAATATTTCCAAGTTTAGTACTCATCAAAATTGGGAAATTGCACTCCACACAATGGCAGTATTTCATATTGTTCAAGAATAAAGTTTTTAAAATCAAACTACCTTTGTTTAAATTACTAGCTCTTCCACTTATGAACCATGTGGCTTTGAGCAATTTCTTTAACCTCTGTGATTCCTTTCCTTTACCTATACAATGTGCACGATAATGGAATCTACCTCATTGGATGTTTGTGATTATTAAACGTATTCATGCAAGCAAAGAGCATAGAAGTGCCTAGTCTAACAAAGGGGAGAGAAGCCTAAAATGGAGTAAAAATAGCCTCTTCAACAAATGGTGTTGGGAGATCTGGACAGCTACAGGCAGAAAAAAAAAATGAAACCTGACCACCAACTTACACCATGCACAAATTAAATTCAAGGTGGATAAAAGACTTAAATATAAGTCACGACACCATAAAAGTCTTAGAGGAGAACATACACAGGAAAATCTCAGATATTCCACACAGCAATATTACACTGATATGTCCCTTAGTATGGGGAACTATTCCAAGCTTGGGAAATGTGACCCAGTCCCCACTCAGAAAAGACAGTGGGGAGCGAGGTTTGGTGGGCAGGACCCATGCCCACAGATAGGTTCTCCCGTGGGGAATCAGGCCCTCATTGTACCTAGGCCACTTTAAGACTTGCTTTTAGCTAAAACTCCCTCACCCTGAATTGAGGCAACAAATGTTTACTGCATATCTTTAAAGTAACTTCCTAAAATCTATGCTGAACCTTCCAAGGACCAGTGTAACCAGCTTAACCACTTTTCCCTTTACATTTGCAAATATCCTTCCTCTTTGATGTAATTAACAACACCCTCTCATTTGTTTTCTGTAAATGCCTAAAGCAAACCTATTCATAGAAAATGAGGACCATTCTCAATGTACTGGGCCCAGAAAAGCAGTAAAAGCCTGTCAGGGCAAGGGTCGGGGTACTGTCCTTTTGAGAGAGTGGCTGCACCGTCCCTTTTCCTCCATAGGAACCGGTAGTCCGTGTGTATTTGTCTATTGCGGCCACAACAACAGATCCTGCGGGCCAGGATTCGTGCCACCCTAGAGCAATGGACATAAAGGAAAGAATAAACAAATAGAATCTTATCAAAATAAAAAGCTTCTATGGGGCTAAAGAAGACAGCAGTAAAATGAAAAGGGAACCAACCAAACAAAATGAAAAGGGAACCAGTAAAATGAAATGGGAAAAATGTATTTGCCGATGATACCTTGGACAAGGGTTTGATCTTCAAAATATATAAAGAACTCACATGACTCCACCTCAGGAAGACAAACAACTCAATTAAAAATGGTCAAAGGACCTGAACAGACATTTCTCCAAGGAGGACACACAGAGGGCCCAGAGACATAGTGATGGTCAACATCACTAGCCATCAGAGATGCAAATTAAAACCACAATGAGATACCACTTCACACCTGTCAGAATGGCCATCATAAACAAATCAACAAACAACATGTGCTGGTGAGGTTGTGGAGAAAGGAGAACCCTGGTGCATTGTTGCTGGGAATGCAGACTGGCATAGCCACTGTAGAAAACGTTATGGAATTTCCTCAGAAAACTAAAAATGGAACTGCCCTTTGACCTGGCAATTCCACTGCTAGTATTATACTCTAAGAATCCTGAAACACCAATTCAAAAAACCCCAAAAAACAAAAAACTATGCACTCCTATGTTCATAGCAGCAGTTTATAATAGCCAAGTGCTGGAAGCAACATAAGTGCCCATCAATAAATGAGTGGATACAAAAAAATGTGTGGTACATTTATACAATGGAATACTACACAACAGAAAGAAAGAAGGAACTCCTACGTTTTGTGACAACATGGATGGAACTGAAGAACAACATTATGCTAAGTGAAATAAGTCGGTAGGTGGTGAAGGACAAATACCATATGATCTCACCTATAAGTGGAACTTAATCAACAAAACAAGCAAGCAAAATATAACCAGAGACATTGAAATAAAGAACAAACTGACAGTAACTAGAAGGGGTGGGGGAGGGAGGTAATGGGGGAAAATAGGAGAAGGGTCAGCAAGGAACATGTATAAAGGACCCATGGACAAAACCAATGGGGTTAGGTTCAAGGGTGGAAGGTGGGGAAGGGTGGGGTGATGTGGGGGACCCTGTCCAGCAGTGTCCCACAAAGTCATGGAAGAAATGAGGCTACCAATGCAAGATCTGCTTGGGGAGAAAAGGCTGGCTAATCTCTCAGAGGAGAAGAGCCTGGATGTCCTTTCTCCTGAGGCTTTTATTGAGAACCGTATTTGCAGGGGTACACAGCATGCATGCAAAGCACATCAATCAATGTCTAAAGGCTGTAGTTATAGAAAACAGATATTATTTATAGATAAGAATTGAGGAAACACAGATCTGCCTGAGGTCAGGGTCCGTTAGATACAGACACCAGAGGGTCATTAAGGTGTGGTTCATGAGATTAGGAGTTCACTCCTGCTTTGATTTTAGGTATCTGATTCATGGCAACAGGGCTATACAAAGCAAAGCAAGCCTCAGGGGGTATAATGCATTCTTTAGGCCTGATTTCCCACAGGAACCCTCATTGCTAGTATTCAGTAATGCCTGCCTCCCAGCATTACCAGCGTTCTGGTCAAGACTCACAGGCCCTTATTCAAGGCATGGTTTGTGAGGGGCTACAATTCCCAATACATTACAAAGTGGACCCCAACAGGGAGGGATACACAGTGGGGGATGGGGGGTGGGAAATCAAGACAACTCTCTTTGAACAACAATACAAAAAAAATACAAAAAAAAGTGCTTGGTCTAAGACACTTATTAAGTGTGCCCTCAATAAATGTTAGTTATTGCTTTTTCTTCACTGTTTTGTTTATAGCTTTGACTCCAGAATTCAGTTTTATTATATTCTCTTTTTTAATATAACTTGCCCTATCTGAATGTCTTGTCTGTTCTGATGACTAGGATCTAGGTCTGAGTTCCTAGACCTTATCTCATGCTTACTACATTTCCAGGAAATTTTCCCCAGAAACAAGCCTCAAAGCAGAAGCCCTGCAGCTGATTCTGCCCAAATATGAAGATACAGTAATGAATTATTAAACAGATAAATTGCTGACATCAGGGTTTCTACCTGCAGTAACAGATGACCCAGCGTTTAGGTGGGATGTACCCTTGACAGTCCTGGAGCACTCATCATCCTAGGCCAGCTGTCTGGAAGTCAATGGGAGGAACGTCTGAAAACAGTAGGTAAAATGGCATCAGGCAATGGCACTCAGCTTCAGGACTCCAGTTTTTGCCCCAGGGGAAAATACACAGGAATAAACCACTCTCTTCATTTGGAAAGATTAATGGTAACTGGGATACAATCAGTTGTGGAACCAAGGAAGCTTGCTCTCCAGAATTAGAGACAAGACAACAACAGAAAGGCTGAACTTCCATTTATTGAAGGTGATTTATGAGGTTTCCATGATTTAGTGAGAAATCCACAGTCTACATAGGCCCCCAGATTTGGGAGGAATAAGATAGAAAAAAATAGAAGAACTGCATTACCTGTAAAACCAAAAGATATGTAAGTAAGTTGTGTCTAGGGATGGATCAATGTGTCAGTAAAAAAGGCTCTGGTGATGACAAACGGGGTCAGAATTTGGAGAGCATTAAGAGGAAGGCTTAATATTTCTCTTTTAGGAAGCAGCAAGCCATTAAGATTTTGAGCAGAGGGATGGCATAGGCAAGCAAGGGTTTTAAAACACTACTTTGCATGTGTATATAGCTCATATGAAAGCCATGAGAGACTGTGATATGAGTTAAGAGATAATTCTTAATAGTCCAAGTTTGGGGAAAAAGTGTCCTGGGTTGTTGAAGTGAAAATGAAAAGTCTTAAAGATACATTTGGATTTTAACTTATATTCAGTATTTGTTAATTTGAAATGATAAGCAAATGCACTCCTATTACTTTTTATAATAAAGAGAATAAATTTTATTCTTTTAGGATTATTAAAAATCACAAATAACTACTATGTTAAGAAAAATTACAAAACATAAAACTGTAATGATGAACAAGGATAAAAAGAAAAGGGGAAAGTTCAGATATGGTAAGTTGCTATGATATACTGCGAGGCAAGAGTTACTCTGTATGGCTGAGTGAACTGTGCTATCGAATCTGCTGCTGACCTATAGATGAAGAGTTATCCAAAGACATGACTGTCCATCCCTAACTTCAGCCTGGTAACTAATGGAATCTTGGGTTTTGTAAGTAACCGTCCTATTGCCTTTCTTTCAAACCTTGTAAGAGGAGATCCCTTCCTTGTATTTGTCAAAAATAAACCTAACAATTGTTGTATCCCGAACGCAAGCAGAAAACCAAATGGAGACGTGTGGAGTGCACTTAGATGGTACTTTATTTTTTTACCTGCGCAGGGGCGAACTCCCAGGGTGCCTGTTAAGGCTGCAAAGGGGAGTCGCGCCAAACGCTTACAGGCTAGCTCTTTTATATGTGCGAAGCAAGCAAGCAAGCTACAGAAGTGGGAGTTGCGGTTATCTCTGCATAGCTCTGGGGTCAGGAGGAACTTTTGCTCTGGGGTCAGGAGGAACTTTTGCCTGTCTCCAAAATCTAAAAATATATGTTATAAGGCCCTGGCTGGGTGGCTCAGTTGGTTGGAGTGTGGCCCTGTACACCAAAAGGTTTTGTGTGGGTTTCATTCCTGGTTAGGGCACATACCTAGGTTGTAGGTTCAATTCCCAGTTCAGGCATGTACAGGAGGCAACTGATGAAAGTTTCTCTCTCACACCAATTTCTCTGTCTGTCTCAAATCAACGAACATATCATTGAGTGAGGATTGATATATATCTATATCTATATCTATATCTATATATCTCACAGGAAGAAGATACTATGCTTTAGATAAAGAGTGGGTGTTCCTTTTAAGCTTTTTATAGGGTGTTGAGTTATTGAGTACTTTTTCAACAGTTCCTCTGAAGGAAATATGTTCTTGGCTTCCTGAGTAAAGAAGAAAATATAGGACATAAGTTATGGCCTTGTAAAATCAGTGATTAGGTTGCCTTCACACAACTGAGCAAGTTTTAGATTAGCCATCATCTTTACCATGATAATGAGTTTTAGCAGCAGACCTGGAGGAAACAGACTGGCGAACCACGACTTATCCGATAGTAGAAGGGTCCTGCGCAGTGTTTCCCAACGTGTATGCCCTGATGACCTCAGAGAGCTTCTTAAAACGGATTTGACTCCCTGGAGTTGGGCCTTACCATTTGCGTGTTTAGTAAGATCCTCAAATAATTTGACTCCATGCTTAAATTTGAAAATTATCTTTTCCTGACATACAAGCTTCATTCTTTCTTAGAACTCACTAGCAGTGTTTTTCTCCCCTAGGTATGAATTATGGCATCTAGAGTGGAACCTCCGTCAGAGACTTTCAAAACTGTAAATGCCAAATTATATGTGCTGCGTGCTTTGTGTGCACATGTATGCATATTCAGTGTATGAGATATACCTCACTAACTGTTACATTGTTCCCTGCTCAAAAGATTGAGCTTTGTTGTGCAACTTTTTATATAATGTTTTAAGCAATCAAAATTGAACAAGTCCCACAGCCTCCCTTGCAGAAGATTGGGGCCTTGCAAATTGATTCTGCCCAATGAAATGGAGGGAGAGTTTACGTGCACCATGTCCAAGATCGGTTTGTAAAATAGTCTCAAATCTCTGCCTGTGTGTTTCAGGGTCTGTCAGTGAGGGCTCCAGGACGGAAGGGCTTCACAATCTCTGACCTACTTTTCTTTCAACATCCACTTTCTCTTCAGGTTTTTGAAATGCTTGGGTGTTCTTAATTACTGCCACAATATGCAAGTACTTCCATACAATACATTATTTTCTGACCTTTCCATTAATGTCACATTCCTTCTTCAGAGTGTAATTACCTTGGTTAAATTTGTCTGTATCCTTGTTGATCAACCTAAAGGCTAACTAGTCTGATAAGCTTAATGGTTAATGAGTGTTAATGGCTTAATTAGTTCTTATTATTTAATTAATGTTAATTATCTCTCACTAATTAAATAAATGGATTTAAACTAAATATTTTAACTAAAGGTTCTTTGAATTTATTTCATGACTTTTAAAAAAATTAAATTGATTCTAGAGAGAGAGAGAGACAGTGACAGAAGCACTGATTTTCATATTCATTTATTTATACATTCATTGGTTGCTTTGTATGTGCTATGACTGGGGATTGAACCCACAACCTTGGTGTATCAGGATGATGCTCTTACCGCCTGAGCAACCTGTCTAGGGCCTGACTTTTCTTCCAGCCCTGACTCTAATTAGTGTTCCAGTTAAATAGTGAGTCTCCTTTTCCACTTTTACCCATATTGTCTGTTTCCATGTTTTCAATGCTGGGCTTTCTTCATACTGACTGGAATGGTCACTAAAACTTTTCCTCAAATATAATTTATTTACAGACTTAATGAGTCACCTCCATTTTTAAGATATCTCTTGACAATTCATGATTAAAGCAATCTTTTTGCTTTTGCTACACAGTGCCTATTAAACAAATATTGTTGTACATTTAAAATGTCCCAGTGGGATACAAAGAGAATAAAATTGAATCTCTGTCTCCCAGAAACAATATGCCAGATAATGGATATAAATAACAACCATAATATAATGAAAAGAGGGGTGATAGGTAAGAAATTGTGAGAGTTCAGTGGAGAAGTGCCACCTCCAGTAATTAATTAACATGTAAGGATATGACTTTTTGATGCTAGGTCTCTGTCATGAATGATTTTTTTTGTTTTGTTTTGTTTAGAGCTGCTCTGTGTCAGAACTATAGGTTACACTTTATTAGATATGCCTAGGAAAATGTTATAAAGCTAAATAAGAAGCAGAAAAAACCAGGGGATATCTCAATCCCGAAGAATATTAAGATTAAGCATCAGGAGAAAAGGAGATCATCAGTGTAGATGTGATATTATGCCAGTTATGAGCTCAGAATTCAAGCAGTTTTGCCCATGTCCATCAAGCCTCTAGGAACCTGCACCCATTAAGTGAACAAACCTAAATTAGCCTGGAAAATGAGACAGGAGGTCCCATAACCACTGTCATCCCTGATGAGACCCAACTCCCAGACACTCTGCCAGTTGACCAAAAACAGAACAGCAAGCTCACCTGAAATCAGTGAAGCCTGATACATATCCACAGAACTGCCCGGCTCTCTTATGGACTTATTAACAATAATTAACTATTATTTGTTATTTAAGCCACAAAGTTGAGAGGTGGTATGTTATTCAGCAAACACTAAACACTAATATATACACTTGGTTGATAGTTAAAAGGACTTAAAGTGGGAAGGGATGATGTAATAATAATTATTAATAGCTCATAGTTACTGAGCACTTACTATGTGTGAATTACTCTATGTATATCTACTGAGTATTACCATATATGTGTGGGTATGTGTTTGTCTGTGTAAACCACCGTGGATGGTAAAAATATTATTATTCTGCTTTTCACAAATGAGGAATCTGAGATTTGAAAGTAGTTAGGAAAAGAGACCAGACCAGAACTGGTACAATGTGTGTGAGGACGCTCCTTTAATGTGCTTCTCATGGGATGGGTCTGGCTTCTAAAGGAGGCACATTAGCCTTGCTGTCATCCATCACAGTTTCCATCCTAGTTTCTTGTTCTGGTTTCTTAATCAAAAGAGAGGTACTGATGAATGTTTCAAGGCCAACAGCAAACCACAGAAGAAGATTTTTGAATAGGCTTGGCTTGAGTTTCTTCAATATGTGGTCACCCAGTTAGAACCCTCCTGCTGATGCCCAAGACAACTCCAAGTGTTCAACAAGGTAGTTCTGGATTTCTGAAATAATCAGGCAATAATAGTGCCTTTTCTCACAAGTAGAAATTGGCATATCATATAAGTTACCCCAAGATTCAAAAATTAATGTTTTATTTACTTTTTAATGAGTAACCAATATACTAGGGTGATAGTTGATGTTTGTTCAAATGAGTTTTCCAAGGGTATCCTTTGAGTATGTTAATTTACTTTTTAATGTGGGATTTTTTAAGATATAATTTTTATATAGTGTTCAGTTTCATGCACTTTGATAAATTTTTATGATCGTGTAATTATCAATACAATCAATATGTAGAATATTCTTATCAACCCCAAATTTCCTAAATGCTCTTTTGTATCCAATCCCCTTTGCTTACCCAGCTCCAGGCAAACACTGATGTGATCTCTGTCCCTGTAGTTTTGCCTTTTCTAAAATGTCACACAAACAGAATCACAAGGTAGTTGCTTTATCTGTTTGCCCCCTTTTACTGAGCACAATGCTTTAAAAATACATCTACATTATTACATAGATCAGTCATTGCCGTTTTCATTGCTGGTTAATATTCCACTTTATAATTGTATCACAAATTGTTCATCCCTTCTCCACTTGAAGACATTAGGGTTGTTTCCAGTTTTGGGCAATTATGAATAAAGCTTCTATAATCATTTATGTACAGATTTTTGTATGGCCATAAGTTTTCCTTTTTCCATGCAAACATCTAGTCATGAGATTGCTGGGTCCCTTGTCATAGACTGAATATTCATGTTCTCCATAAGATTCACATGTTGAAGCTCTAACTTCTAACATGATGATATTAGGCCAAGAGTCTTTGGTAAGTAATTAATTTAGGAGGAGAGTAGGACTTGCATGATAACATTATGCCCTTATTAGAGGAAAAAAGACACTAAAAGTTTTCTCTTCCATGTGAAGATACAGCCAGAAGGTGGCCTTCTGCAAGCTAGGAAATGGGCCCTCACCAACAACTCAATCTGTCAACATCTTAATCTTCAGCTTTCCAGTCTCCAGAAGTGTGAAAAATGAACGCCTCTTTTTTCAACCCACCCTGTCTGTGACATTTCTTAGAGCCACCCAAGCTTACTAAGACATATGGTAAGAATATATTTCACCTAGGATTTTACATACTCATCTTTCAATTGTTTTGTAGGACTCTATTTACTTTTATTATTTATGTTTTATTTACACCTTAAATTTTAAACATTTTCAAAAGTAAGTTAAATATACTCTTAATATATTTTAATTTTCTTCCTTGATTTATTAATGCTCAGAAACAACTCTTTAAACTGAAATATTTGCTCTGGACCATAAGTCAAATATGTGACAAATTACATTTTTCAAGAAACAATGATCAATTATTCTATTTTCTTTAAAACATTTAATTTATAAATTGAAAGATACGTTTTATGCACTGAAAGCAAAGTAAATATCCTATGAAAGACAGTGGCCAGGCAGAATTAGTTGATGTAGAAACGTAAATCAGTGTAAATGTCAGCTCTTCCTCCTGAGGACCTAATCTAATCAGGCACCTGCAGTTGATTGCTGCTTTTTAATGTGCATGTCATATATCACACATAGAGTGAGGAAGAGGCGTACCACTGTTGCACCTTGAAATATAAACAGAAATAAAAATAAGAAAGGAGAAAAAGGGGTTAGAAGAAATGATTACAGCATTTTGAAGGAAACTAGCCAGACAGGTTTTAAATATATTTTGGATCTATTGAATTAAACCATGAGTGAGTCATTGTCTGGGAAATAATTTATATTAAAGTATCAACATGTACCTTGTTGGCATAGGACTCAATTAGATAATGCACTCTTAGCAATCAAAACAGAAAGTTTTTTTGGAATATAATCATATTATATTAACAAAAGTAGGAAATGCTTTGCAAAAGGAAAGAATAACAAATGGATACCATTAAATAGACTTCATAGGCTTAAAACTGCATTAAACAATACTAACGAATATATCAATTAAGAAATAGTCAAGAATTGCTTTGCCCTGAAATAAGAGAAAAGTCAAATTAATCAACTCAAATGTATATTCAGAAGAATTCAGTTAGGAAAGTGTCACGATTTCTTATTTAGCTTTAGGGACCACAGCATATATTGAATCTCTGTATTCCCTCCCATCTCAGGTAGGATGGAGAGCCAAGGTGATAGCTTGCAGTGTGACAGTCTGGGCCCTGGAGCCCCTGACTTACGTTTGAACTGATGTCTGCTGGATCTGGAATGATATAGTTACTTTCTAAATGACTAATTCTAAGTAGATTCTGATAAACATCTTTACAAGATAATTAGGCATATTTTAGAGATAGACATTTGCTTTTCCTTGAAATAAACTTGGTCATGTTGTAGTCCTTGTTTTGCAGAAGAGAAAATGAGTTCTGGGTTGATAATTTGCTATAGGTCAGTCAAATTAATAGCATATGGCTTGTTCGAATTGGGTCCTCAGGTCTTTCCTGATGATATATCTGGTGGACACTGTCGATTTCATCCAAGAGTGCTCTTGTCCCCTTCTTCCTCATTAATAGGCACCCTGATATTTTTCAAGCACTCTTTCTTCCTCAACTGATAGCACTTCAGTTGCAGATCCCAGTAATTTTAAATCATTTGAGGTACAACATTTTTCTGGCTACTTTTATTGTATAAAAAATTGACATGTTAGTTACTAAGGTAAGCTTAGCTAGATCAAAGAAAAAGACTAATATTCAATGCTGAGTATGTTCCTAGTTCTTATGAACAAGGAAGAGTCTGCCTCAATTGCTCTGGGGAAGATATGTTGTGACAATAAACCAAGCTAGTCTGAGGATGAGGCCAACCCCCTAAGAATGGTGGGTAAGAAAAGAGATAAAAAGAAATATGGTCCTTAACATCACCACTGGGCCACCAAATATACCAGCCCTAGAACACACTCTTTCCCCGAGCTTCTTGTTATGCGAGTTAATAAATTTGTTTGTTTGGAAGGCCCATTTTGTCTGGTACCTGAATTTAAAAGCATGCTAACGTATCCAGTTTATATAACCTAAATAACTAATCTATACACATCTCCACCCCCTGTATAGAAACATACTCATTTCAATAATGTTTCTCTGTATCTCTTTGCAAAAGAGCTAAAATGTAGATGTAACAAGTGGCCTCTCTCAATAGCAAAGCAGTTTAAATAATGATTGCCTGCACAGGATTCTCATTTTATGACATTAAGTAAAGCCTTATACACACACTTGGGGCCGTAGCCATACGTTACAGTTTATTCCTGCACACAGGTCTGTGTAATTTGGAAGCAGTAGCAGAGAAGCGAAGAAGATTGCTCTCCAGCAGCATAGCTGCAGCAAAGGCAGCCAGCCCCTAAACCCTTGTCACCAGTGGACCACCTGAGGTGAAAGCCTGATAAATTAATTCACCTTGTGGATGAGGGCGTCATTCCTTGCCTTCGAATATATCCAGTTTATCTGCTATCATCTGCGGGAATGAATCACTGGGCAACAAGCTATCCCCAGAAATGTTTTCAGCTAAGACGATGATTTTTCTCTAGAAATTGTATTTTTATGTAAACCACAGCACAAATATAGTCGAACTGCAGTCAGAGAACACATTCATCTCCAAATTATGGATCAAGATGTGGTTGATAACCTTGAAGGTATATCTGTTTGGAAGGGTTTAGTGCCATTCTTAAATAGGTCTATATTTTTAAATACATTATGTTTCTGTGTAAAATATAACACAATATATGTGGCTATTAAAACTTAAAATTAATGCTTCAAGTTTAATACCATAAAATGAATTTCCATAAGATATGCAGAAAAGACATATGAATGTTGTAGATAGAAAAGCAGATATTTTTGTGGTAAAACATAAGTGCTTATATCATTTTGTTTTTTTTCCTTTATTTACATGAAGACTTTCTTCTCCCTAAAGCATCTGAGGCAGAACAGTGCATTTTTGTTAATGTTTTCTAATTTTTAAAGAAATGAAAATATTGTAAATAGTCTTGGCAAATTGAGCTCATCTTCTAGTTTTCATAAGTAAATAAATAATTACAATTATTTCCTTTCTCATGTCAAGAAAGCTACAGTTTCTAGGATCTGCCTGTGTCATCACAGCCGTATGGTAGTTATATGTATGTTGTGAGAAAAACTCATCAACAATTAAATTCATGTAAACAGCCAGTAGTTTTAATAGTACACTGAGTTTTGCCATTTTTTTTGGAAAGAATATTTTCATGAATTCATTCAATTTTGTTTACTGAAACAGCTTGAAAATTGAAAGTTAGTTTTTTTTTCTTCTAGTTATAAATAAAACACTTGTTGTAAGCACTAAGAAAATTAAATTACCTATTATTTCACTAAATTATGTTAGAAGAATAAAAGTAAATGGCTCATATTCTTAAACCCCTGAATTGTGAAGATGTCTATAAATCCTTTGAGAATATGCTGAGCTCAGTCTTTCAGGCAATTTTTGAGGAACTTGCACTGAAAGCTTCCTCACTGAGATCTAAGGAGACATTTTTTACAATTATTACAAGTTACCTGAGACAGCTCAGAGTGGGCTAACCTCATGTATTACCATTAATTGCCAAATTTTCATTAAGGCTTTTACTCCATGACTGGAAAATACAACTCCTCCCATTAGCCTGGTATTCAAAGAACATCTTGAAAACAGATGTTGGTCAGAAAATTTTAGGATTTTTTTTTTTAATTTTATCAATCAAATTTGATATGCTCCCCAAATCTGTAGTGTGTGTTTCTAAAAATAGACTAGAAGTACTATTACTGTATTAAGCAAGAAACATGTCTATTCTGTCTGATTCTGAACAACTTAAATTTGGAGTTTCCTTTATCCTCAGTAAAATCTCTACGTGTTTCCTTTTTAATTTATTTTTTCAACTTTTGTATTGTTGTTCAAGTATAGCTGTCTCCATTCCCCCCCCACTCTCCCCCACCCCATCAAACCTCTCCTCCCACCCTCAGTCCTATCCCCCTTTGGTATGTCTATGGGTCCTTTATACATGACCTTTGATGACCTTTCCCCTTCTTTCCCCCACCCTCCCGCCCCCATTATCCTGATCCTCCATCCCCTCTGGTCACTGTGAGTTTGTTCTTTATTTCAAGGTCTCTGGTTCTACTTTGCTCACTTGCTTGTTTTGTTGATTAGGTTTCAATTATAGGTGAGATCATATGGTATTTGTCTTTCACCGACTGGCTTATTTCATTTATCATAACATATGTTTCAATAGCTTTTTTGTCATTCCAGCGTTGTGAAATTTTGTGATCTTTGCCCCAAATTCTTTATCCACATCAATCATTTTTTCTGTCAACCTTTTATTCAGATGAAGTATTAGCACGATTCACTTACTATTAACAGAAAACTCATTGGAACAAAGCAGAAAAAGAAAAGCTAAGGAGAGTCTATGTTTAAGACCGTAAACATGCCCCGTGAAAGAATTTGATAGGCCTAGGGATTCCTCTAATGCTTCGGAAGGGTTTGCTTTGTGTTGTACACTACTCTGGGCATTTGACTACATTGCTTCAGGTCAGAGCTCTATGGAGTAGAGTTTATTAGTGTACTTCTACTACCTATTAGAACCCATTAGCAGATGAACCAACTGAGCATTTACTCAGGTTGCTGATGATAAAACCAGGATTAAGTTTCACCAGGCCACTTCCCAAGTCTATGGATTTAATCTGATTATAACTGCTTACCAAATTGCTCTTCATAAATCTTTCCCTAAAAGTAAACTTACCGTGTAAGCAAAGCTAGAAAATTGTGTAAACCATTTTAAACTTCTACAAACAAAATTAGAAAGATTGTATTTGTCCTTTTAATTTTTCCTTCATCCTGGCTCTATTTTTCAGTAATATTTGCTTGCCATAATTTCAGAGTTTCTAGATTCCATGAGTTAAATAAGATGGTATCTTTTTCTTCTTGTGAATGACAAAGAACCAACCCTCTCAGTCAAGTGCACCTGTCCAGAACAAGAAAATGGTTAAATATGCAAACCGTTCTGCTAGGTCAAAAGGTAAGCAATAGATGGAGGGACATTTAGTGATGAATTTAAATCATACTAACTACCAAATGTAAGGAAAATCTTTACCACAGGTATGTATTCTTATTTGGTTACCATTTTAAAGTTGCACTTAGATACCAAAACTGATCCTTTTATTACCTCAAGATTCTGACCCATTTACCTGAAAGTGTGTTTTAAACAAATTACATAGCAATTATATTTGTGGAAGTCAAGGATGCCACCAATAAGTATAAGTCATGGTGTTTGCCCACATGGATCTTATAGTTCAGTAAAAGACTGAAGCATACCACATGTGCAGAAAATGAGAATATATAGCATGAATTTATTTGCCTAAATATGTTAAAAACTGGTCTAGGAAGAAAGAGATGAATATATGTGGATTGGAATAGGGACAGGAAAAAGTGAGTTTCTATGAAAGAGAACAACTTTAAGGAGAAGAGGTAACTAACATTGGCTAAATATAGAGTTAGAAGATAGCACTTTTTTTTTTTTTTGCCGGTGTGAATCGGCATGAGGAAAGCTATGGAAATGAGAGTGAGTATTGTTCATTTTGGGCACATTTAACGAAGGAGAGGATGTGAGGCTACCAGGAGTGGTGCAGCTAGTGTGAGGCAGATTGATGTATTTCCTTGAGCTCAGAACATTTGGCTATTCTAATTATTCTGTTCCTAACTACTCAGCCTTCCCTGAATGTACAGATACACAAAAACACCTTTGCACCTTTGATAAAACTATTCCTTCAGCCTACAACTATCTTTTCTCCATCCCCAGCATAATAAATGTCATATTTCTTCATGTCTCCAATCAAACTCTTCTATATAAGTCATTTGCTAAGTCCCCAATTAAACGTAATCATTTCATCACCTTTACTGTACAGCATGTGACAACTGCTATAGGTAGGCTGTTCTGTCATGCTGAATATACTTAGCTGTTTGCACAGCTCTGTCTTTTAGAGAGCAGAGTTTAAGTTTTTGTTCCACCCCATGGCATAGGTATGCGTTTTGAATAGAATTTTCTTCATAATGTATGTTGTACTGAAAGCGAATAGTTTGAAAAAAGCTCTAGGGTGGGATGTAAAGTTCCTGATGGAAAAACATATCCAAAAATAAACTAGGAGGCAGATATTTCACCTAGAAAGAATGAGTCAGCTCGTTCTTTCAACATGTAAAAGTGCAGACACGGTGGACCTGGGATCACAGATTTGATCTGTTAGCTTTGCACTGCTCCATAATTATAAAAAGGACTCTCTCCATTCCAGACAACTCTTTTATGTATTTGTTGCCTTCAATGGGAGAATGAATGTACATATCCCACAAATGAAAGCAAAAACAAAACAAAACAAAAAGATATTCAATCGCCTGACTTCTTTATAACATAGATGTTTATTATATATACGAAAGACTTCCCAACATTAGAGTTCATTTTTGTGTCCAATTTTGGATTTTTTTTCAAATGTTAAATGGTTTTAAAAATGCATATAATGTCAGAGAGACCATAAAAATTCCATTATATATAAACTTATTTACTTTAGTATGGATTGTCTCATTTAGCCCACTCTATGAATGGACTAAAGCTGATTGAGGACAGAACCTTTCAGTGTTAGGTCCTTCTTGCTTCAGGGACTGGTAAACCATCTCAGAGGCATAACTGAAGGGAATCCTTTAGTCCTGATAAACTACTTTGTGGGCCCAACAGAAACCAGAAGCACTTTCATTTAGTAAAAAATGCACATTTAGTAGAAATGTAATATAATACAACAGTTTTATTATTAGATATACAGAATAAGCCACATTACTATAATTATTTCATTTTCCCACAAAGATACACCCCATTTCTGATTCCTTTGCAATTAAGTGAGGTCCTGTGATTTAGTGTCAATTAATGGAATGTAAGTAGATAGTTTATGCTCCAATTTTAGGCCAGGTTGGTGGAAATTTACCACACGTGGTCCACCCAACTCTTTCCCATCTGCTGACGGTATCACGTCAGGGCAACCTTGAAGATGGCAGAGCCACCAGCAGCCGGGGTCACCGTGTGAGACAAGCTCCACGCCTCACTTGTCCCCATTCAGATCCACACTAGACTGCTTTAAAGCAAGAAATACACTACTCTGTTCTGCCACTAAAATTTTGGGTGGTTTTTTTTTAGCTTTTTTTTCCCCTCTGGTTTTGTTTGTCTGTTTCTGTTTGTGTTTTTGAAAAGCAGTTAGCCTTCCTTAAACAATAGAACCTCAAAAAATCTTTTCTGTTATGAACAGTGACTCTCAACCAGGACTATTTGATACCCCAAGAACATTTGGCAATGTCTGGAAAAACTTTTGATTATCACATCTGGGCGGGGAGATGCTGATGGCATGTAGTGGGTAGAGACTAGAGATGCTGCTAAACCTCCTGCAATGCACAGGGCAGCCCTCACAGTGAAGAATGATTTGGTCCAAAATGTCAATTGTGCCAAAGGTAAAAAACCTTGCATTATGAGAATAAGCACTAGAGAAAGTATCTTTTTTTTTCACAATTAGCTGTTGAAAAATACAGTATTTTTACCTTAACACAAGTTCTATCACAAATAGAATATATTAATAATTAATTAGCCTGATCTAATAGAATTAGAAATTTAGACCATTCTTATGTTATGAGTCAATATTATATCATCACAATTGCTAAGATAAAATTTAAGTGATTTGAGTTTTTCATTAGAGCACTTCCCATCCTCCCTGTTGTCTTTCTGAATTCCATTTTCAATGCTTCTTTATCACAGCTGCATGCATACACAGAAATGCTTGGTGTCGAAAACATTTAAGTTTACTATTGACAGGCTGTGGCATCTCAGGGAAGAACCATAATTAAGAAAATGGTCAGGCATCACCCTACATTGACTGTCATCTAATATGCCACTTCTTATACATCTGATTATCCAGGACTCATTCTCTCAAAGCCTTTCACTGTAATAAGTTTATAGGACAACAAACAAAATATAATGCATATTAATGACTTCGTGTTGCTTTTATGACCTGAGTACGCACTAACTTTTTAACAGGGACATATTATTCTTGGAGTCTGATATTAACTATGAAAACAGCTATGAATTGTGGAGATTCTACCAGTAGCCTTAGACTACTAATTCACTAGAAAACTAGGAGTTAGGCACTGACTTTTCTATACATCATTTTTGTTGCTTGCGATATGAGGAGATTTAACTATATGATTTCTGAACTTCCTTTTAATTAATTGGCTTAAGCATATACTCATTCCACAAATGCTTACTGAATACTGTTTTGCATAGAAATCATGCTGCTGTTGAAGGCTAGGTGGGGAGTGAGATGAAAACATGGCTGTTTCCCTCATGGAACTTACAGTCCTCCCATACTGCTTCCAGAGCACATTTTAAGGTGCTATGGAAGCTACAACAATCTAAAAGACAGTGTGCTTGCTGTCAAGGAATGGAAGTATACTAGGGAAAATGATAAATAAATGTATGATTATAATATGTGTCAGGGTGTGGTAGGTATTTTGCCAGAGTTACAAATAAAGTTTTATTAGTGACTGAAAAAAGGAGAATCTTCAAGTTTGAGAACCTAGGATGTATTCTAGAAAATGGCAGCATGTGAGCCAGGCATTCAGGATAACAAGTATAAGGATCGTGGAAGGCATTAAATACCAAAAATAATGTACAAAATCCTGAGTAGGGCATATTGTAGTGAGGTTTTCATACATGTTGAATACTATGGTTTTAATACGTTTTAAAATGTGTATTAGTCTCCTAGGGCTTCCATAACAAAATACCACAGATTGGATGGCTTAAACAAAAATTTATTTTCTCAGAGTTCTGGAGGCTAAAAGTCCAGGATAAAGGTGTTGGCAGGTTTGGTTTCTTCTGAAGGGTTTGTTCTTGGCTTGGGATGGCCATCTTCTCCTTGTGTCCTCATGTGGCCTTTCCAAAGTGCAGGTACGTGTCTGTGTCCAGATGTCCTCTTCTTGTAAGAATATCGGTCTGATTGGATTAGAGCCTACGCTAATTACTTCATTTTAATGTAAACCCCTCTTTAATACTTTGCATCTGAAAACAATCACATCTGAGGTATTGGGAATTAGGGCATCCAGTCCAGTTTGTGAGGGCTTCAGTGAGAGATAAGTCTGGAATTTAGTTAGAAACGGGTTTACTACCATTTCAATACACTGAACTTTCTCTCTAGGCCCCATTCAAGTATTTAGAGCAAGGTATCCCTATCATCCCGTTCTACTTCAGAAAGGTAAATGAAGCAACAAGAGAATAGTGGAGATAAGAATAAGTTGATCCTGTTTGAAGGTTAAAGTTGGAAGACATTGAAAACTTATTGGGTATGATTTGAAGAAGAGAAAGAAAGTTCAAAAAATAGTGCACATTTCCCTGCATCTGTCAACAGCAAACCGACACCAGTAATACCAGTATGGAAGTCAGAAGACAAATGCTTTCGTGTGGCATGTGATACTTTGAGTTTCAGGTACATTGAGATGGAACTTTTGCGCCTATCAAGGATGATAACATCTCATCTATAAGTGGAACCTAATCAACAAAAGAAACAGGCAAATAAAATCAAACCAGATACAAGGAGATAAACTGACCACAAGGGAGGAAGAAGGGGGGCAATGGGGGAAATTAGGGAAAGAGTCAAGTCATGGAACATGTATAAAGGACCCATGGACAAAGACAAATGGGGAAGGATTGAATATGGGAGGGGGAGTAGGCAGGGCAGGGGAGAGTAAGGGGGGGGAAATGGGGACAACTGTAACTGAGCAACAATAAAAAATTAATAAAATAAAATAAAATCCATAAGAAAACAGAAAAAATGTAATTAAGAGAAAAAATGATGTCAACAGTTGAGTTGGTACAAGTATTAAAAGCTGTGGGTAGAAAGAATGGGTTGTCAGTTTAGAGCTAATAAGGGCAAGTTTAGAATGAGTAAGATTGCAAACAGTTTCTGTGCATATGAAGGAAAAGAAAAATGGATGGGGCGAGCAATGATGTTGTGAGAAGGCTGGCACTACCATTAGAGGGTTTTTTTAAAAATAAGAGTATATTTTGTGTCCTTCAACACCCACCCCCCCGATAGGCAGCTGCCATATTTTCTCATAAAGGAGAGAGTACTGGCAGCTGAATGGGACTCACTAAGACTTTGTCTGCTTCAGAGTGGAGCCCTGTGGTCTGACATTACCTAAGGAACCTTCTCAGGTTTGGAAGAAGAGAATGGCCCAGCCAATGTTGACTTGGGGGTTTTCTTTTAATCAGTCATTTCAGTGTAGTATACATACAGCCTGGAGATTCTTATCCAGTACCCTCGAAGGCAGTGACCATTCTGAACTTTGTTTTCTGGCTTCCATCAGGGCGGGTCAAATTTTCAGTGAAAATTCTTCTATCTGACCCTATTGACATTGTCTAGTAGGTCTGTCTTCAGTAAGTTATTATTTTATTCTGCTAAAGAATAGCAGAATAAAATACTCTGGTCCATTTAAATTCCAGAAGATTTAGACTTTGGCCTTTGTTAGTCCTTAAAACTTGACTACATTAAATGTCTCACTCTGCCCTGCTTGTTACAATGTTCATGTTGGAAAGTCACGTCTTAATGCAAACAAATGCAGCATTATCTCCATTTCCCCTTTCAGCATCCATGTCTCTTTCTTGTTTTTGAATGCAATTTATTTTAAGTACCCCAAAGAGATGCTTCAACATTTGTTGATTCTAAGTCATTCTGATCTTTCCTGTCCCTTTCCACAAGCTCTGTGGAAAAAAAAATTCCAACTTCAAAATAGCAAACAAAAACATTATCAAATCCCTCAGGGAAGTTAAATAAATGATCAGGTGCTCAGCCAGCAAACTAAATTACCAGAATCCTCTTAAGCATATGTCTGACACTCTTCTGTTCCCTTCACTCACCTATTGAACTGACCTCTAGATACCAAGTTAAATTTATGCCTTTTCATATAGAACCAGTACACCTCATTATAACTGCAATTACCAACCTTGGATTACCAGAGAAACTGAGAAACAACATTCATCACTCAACTGCAAGTTTAAGCACCATACAGTTACACTAAGGATTTATGATCAGCAACTTCCCCAATTAAAACCGACAACACCTTCTTATGTGTGTTTACCACTTTGAGTAGTGAGTTATATAATGAAATGATTGAGCAGGTAAATATATCAAAGCAACTGAGATGAAACAAAGGGCAAGGTTTATGTGTGGAAGTGTGTTACACTCTCTTTGAAAACCAACAAAATGCTGTGTTTACTGTTAGCTGTGAGGTATGTACTTTTTAAAGGTTAAGATGTAGGGGGCATGAGAAAACAGCTCTTTTATGATAATTAAAGTTAAAATTGTGAAAGCCAGCAAACATAAAAGAAAAATCCTAATAGGACCAATGTATGTAAACTACCAACATGCTTCCCCTTAGTAAAAATTAATTCACTTAAACCAATACAGAGTCTTTCTGATCTTTCAGATTGAACCATATGTTCCCAAAGATTTTATAATAATAATATTCCCCACCTCTCAACATTGAAGTAGAGCAACCTGTGTTGAGTTGCTGCCTAAATGAACAGACATCAGGAAAAGAAAAAGCTCTTCAAATCTAATATGGCAACCTAAGAGACACATGTCTTCAAGGGAAAATGTTGGAAGCATGAAGAATGAGAACTTTCCCATTATCTCTTGCATCACTGCAGTTGCAGCTTCCCCATCTTTTATTCTTTTCTCTTTTTAAGTAGGTTTAGTGAGGCATTATTTACTTATAGTAAAACTCACCTTAGTTCACATACAGATCTGTGAATGTTAAGAAACACATACACTACTGCAACATAAATACTACCCCAAACTTCCCTCATCCAAAAAATTTCCTCATGCCCTTTGCAGTCAACCTCCCTTCCCCACCAGCTCTCAACAACCAATGGTATGTTTTCTGTCTCTATAATTTTATCTTTTCCAGAATGTCATTTAAAATGGAGTCACAGTATGTACAGCCTTTTGAGGCTGGCTTCTTTCACTTAGACTAATGCATTTGAAGTCCATCTCTATTGTGGCAAGTATCAGCAAGCTGTCCCATTTCATTGCTGACTAGCAATTCAAAAGAACCTATGCACCCCAATGGCCATCTTTCATTTCTAATTGGCCATAATAACCTAGACTGTTTGTCAGCCACAAAAGAAAAAAATAACTTGGTTTTTTAAAAAAAGTGAAAAACCCAACTATTAGAGCAAGTGAAAGTTTTCTGTGGGGAGAAAAATATTACAAAATGGTGTGGAACATAAAATTCTAAATAAAATCTTTTTAATATGTCTTGGATGTTGAAATGGAGGCAGTGCAGAAAGCGAGTTTGTGTGCTTTGCAAGCAGTTTCTGAAAATGACAATGCCAAGCCTATTTAACTCTGATTACCTGTCACCGTGCTTCCAGAGACTGGATGGAGACAAGGGAGTTGCACTCCTGGCTGTGTGATGCTGACTGAGAGATAAAAATTGGAGCCATGCCTGGGGCTTGCCCAACCTGCCTACACTGTGTAGGGAGATACGTCTACGGACATATTCCCCCAGTGGCAAAGTGGTTAAGCGGCCCCAAGCAATAGCACCTATGCTCCAGGGTCAAAAGAAAGTGTCAGAGGAGCTCGACTGCAACGCCAAGATCAGAAATCAAAGACACTTCTATTTTTGCATGAACTCAATATTTTTAAAAAGTATAAATCTTATCAATTGAGTCAGGTTGATTTATTAGTTTGTATAAATTATCTTTTTGTTATAATGATCAGTTTTATTTTAGAATTTGGGACTCTTGTGCCATCCTATTTTTACCCCTAGTTTGCCAATCCATTTGTATCATTGTTGAATACAAACAATCCCTTGGAGTGCTACATTCTTCCTCCTTAGACATACTTGGCCATTCATGGCCCAACTCTGGTCCAATTTTTGTCTTGAGTACATTTACTGTTAATGATACCATTATTGCACAGAGAAGGTGACTTAGAGGTATGAAGGGCTGTCCAAGCCCACTGAACTTAACCTTTAGCTCTGTAAATTACATGAACAGGTAAAAGGAATCAACCTGAGAATCAGAAGTCTCAATTTTATTATATGCTCCTCATCTTAATAGAATAAGTTCAGAAAAATCACTTCTCTCAGTTTTTTCATTTATAAAACATGAAGTATAATCTTTTGCCTCTCTGTTTCTAAAGCTGGCTGTCATGTATAAATGAGATACTATAAGTAAAGTTATATTTTGATCTCTAAAGCACTATGCAAAACATAAAGTATAAGCATTCAGAGCAGGAATGCTCCCAGCTCCACCAACTTGGAAAACCTGTTAATAAAAACCTATCTCCTTCCATAAAAATATAATACGATAATAATATGAATGTGACAAATAGGTTCGTGGCAAACAGAAAGAGTCAGAATGGCAAGACCTACTATGGGTTTTGTTGTTCTGTTGCTTTGTCATTGAGATATGTGATTCATTTAATTTAAAATTAAAAGATTAAGGTGAATTGTTTCTATAAGTGATTGTAAAATATTAACTAACTATAAAACTGGTTAATAATATTCATATATGTTCATTCATATGTTCATTCATTTATTTATTTGTTTTCTAGTGGAGTTTTAGCCTGGCCCCCCCCCAAAATAAAGATCTCAATCTACTTCTTGAGTCCCTCTCACACCATCCCAGGTGGAAAAGGGACTCAGGGACATGGACAACAGTGTGGTTATTGTGGGGTGTATAAAGGGATAAATGGTAATGGAAAAAATACAATTAAAAAAAGATTATGTGAAAATTTAGCTTCTGAATAAAGACACCAGATACACAGGAGAATAGATCAATCAGTTTTTTGTACTGAATGATAGTCCCCTTCTTAAAGGAGTTTTCTATAAGGTACAAAAAATAGGATTATAAAAGATAGTTTTAAATTTATATTTTGAGAAAGGACAAATAAAAGAGGGCCTACCAACACACAGCTTGAGACATGGAAACAAAGAAGGTCTAGAAGACCATACATGGGCTTGCTGTCTATCATGTGTCTATGTGGCTTTGTAATTGGGCCTTTATCTAATTTGAATATGCCTCTGCTTTGCACTGAACTGCTATGAAGCATATTATCATAATAAATGCATGGAATGTTAAAGAGCTAGTTTGTGAAGATTCAGATTCCTAGGGAGACATCGAGGTAGCCCTGCTATGGAAGGGATTGGTGAATGGACCAGTCATATATTCCTTTCACAAGAATTGACTGGTGAAACTATAAGCTAATGGATTCATAAGATCAGCATGTTTTCAGAAGGATGGACTACAGACAGTGCTGCCAAAATAAAATGAATCTCTGAACCAAATTAAATACCATCTACAATGTTTTGACACAGTTTAAACTTGACAAGAGTCTGCCACTTAGTCAGAATTCAAATAGGCTTCCTGAAGACTTACATGTATTTTTATTGTACACTAGAGATATAATAAAGTCATCACCCAGAAATTTCTAGAATTAATTTGAATTAGAAGAATTAGGTTAAATCCAAGTGATGCTCATTTGGAGATGGTATATATCATCAACAGGATGTGTGTGGCCTTCTTCAGGAATCACAGCTAAACTCTAATCCTTTAGGTTTTGTATATCAATGATGGTACCATAGATCAGAGATGTGTTGAGACTGCGATGCTCTTACAAGGATGTACGGAATTTTTCGTGGCCCTCCTGCAGACAAGATACCACAAGGGGAATTGGAAATGAGAATTATTTTTAACTTGCTATATATAGATAACAATCATAGAATGGTTAATTAATACCGGAAAAATATAGCCTTTTTTGTAAATAATTAGCTGAAGCCTAATTTTCTCTCTGTCTCTCTCTTTCCCTCTCTGTAAAATGTGGATGTAACTACGTGATGTCTGATGTTGAGGAACAAGCCCGCTATACTGGAGTACTAGCACACCTGTCTTGTTCTTATTCTGGTTTCATTTTGTGCTGCATAATCAGCATTATCCACTAATATTGACCAGAATTTGTAGTCAGGTGGTATGGGTAAGGAAAACTACTGAATTCTCCAAGTACTGATTTGTGCCTGCTGACCATACAGTGACTTTCTAGCACTTATTATGTCAGAGGGCACTTAATATATGTTTTCAGAATCAGTGCCTTACCTTGGTCTACATCTATCTGTACAGCAGACTAACCATTTTACATTTTATTACTTGGCATTAGAATGAATATATTAACCACAAAGCATTTTTGCCACCATTACATGGATGTGTTCAAAATTCGGGCTTTAAAATAAAGAATTTTATAAGCCCAAATCATATTATTAATCAATTGTTTATAGTGCCCTAGCTAAGTGTTTCCATTCTTTATTGCTACATTGGGTTCCCGGCAATGTAGAACATGTTCCTTGTTTCACCTTCCTGAATGTGATAATGATGTGCAAACGGCCTTCTGTCTAGGAACACCTGTAAATTGATTGCTGTCATTTCCTAGACTGAGTGTTAACTGGGTGAAATCTCTATTCCCCCACCCCATATTGAATGTTCCCTCAGCTTCTGCCACTGGGGTTAATATCTACTCCTTTGCACACAAATGCTCTTTCCCATGATAATGCTATTCATTTATTTTTGTATGCTGTACATGTTGATTATAATAGAAAAATCTGTGTCAAATGATACTGTGAATAAGAAACAAAACTTATGACATATTTCATGTCTTTTTTTTTCTTTTTCTTTTTAATTGAATTTATTTGGGTAACATTGGCTCAAAAAAACCACACATATTTCAAGTGTGTAACTCACCAAAATGTCATCTGCACACTGCATTTGCACCCATCCATCACCCCAAGTGAAGTTCCTTTCCATCCACACCCACCCCACCTTTGCCTACCACCTACCCCCAACCCCCATTCCCTCTGGCTACCACCACACTGTTCATTGTGTCTATGTGTTTTATATATGTATGTATGTATGTGTGTGTGTGTATATATATATATATATATATATATATATATATATATATATATACCTTTATATGTATACTACTCTTCCTCTGCCTGGCTTACTAAAAAAGGTAAGGTTTTTTTTGAGGTTTATTTTCATTTATTTATTTATTTATTTATTGGGCCTAACGGCCCAAGTATCTCATTGGGTAAATGTACCATTGCATTTTTATCCACTCATCTACTAATGGGCACTTGGGCCATTTCCAGATTTGGGCTATTGTAAATAATGCTGCAATGAACATAAGGGTGAATATATTCTTTCAAATTAGTGTTTCATCTTTCCTTGGATATATTCCCAAAAGTGGGATCATTGGGTCAAAACACAGTTCCATTTTTAAATTTTTGAGGAAACTCCATACTGTTTTCCAAAGTGGCTGTACCAGTCTGCATTCCCACCAATAGTGCATGAGGATTCCTGTTTCTTCACATCCACACCAGTACTTCTTGTTTGTTGATTTATTGGCAGCCATTCTGGCAGGTTTGGGGTGATGGTATGTCATTGTGATTTTAATTTGCATGTCTGTGATGATTAGTGACATTGAGCATTTTTTTATATGTCTATTGGCCATCTGTACGTCCTTTTTGAAGAAGTGGCTATTCGGGTCCTTTGTCCCTTTTTTTTTTTTTTAATTGGGTTGTTTGTCTTCTTGGTGTTGAGTAGAAGTTCTTTATATATTTTTGGAAATTAGCCCCTTACTGTATCATTGGCAAATATGTTCTCCCATTTGGTGGGTTCTTTTTTCATTTTGTTCATGGTTTCTTTTGTGTACAAAAGCTGTTTAGTTTGGTGTAGTCCCATTTGTTTGCTTGTTTGTTTTTCCTTTGTTTCCCTTGCCCAAGGAGATATACTGACAAAATCATGACTATAAAAAGTGTCTGAAATTTTACTGCCCATGTTTTCTTTTAGGATTTCTATGGTTACAATATTTACATCTAAGTCCTTAATCCACTTTCAGTTAATTCTTGTGTATGGTGTAACTTGGTGGTCTAGTTTCATGTTTGTTTTTTCTTTTGCCTGTATCTGTCTGAGTTTTCTAACACCATTTATTGAAGAGACCTCATTGTATGTTCTTGCTTCCTTTGTCAAATATTAATTGACCATAAAGTCATGGGTTTATTACTGTGCTCTTTATTCTGTTCCATTGATCTCTATGCTTGTTCTTATGCTAGTACCATGCTGTTTTGATTACTATGGCCTTGTAGTATAGTTTGATATCAGGTAACTTTGTTCTGCAACTTTGTTCTTCTTGCTCAAAATCAATGAGGTATTCATGGTCTTTCGTGCTTCCATGTAAATTTTTCAAACATTTGTTCTGGATCTATGACATATACCACTGATATTTTAATAGAATTCCTTTGAATCTGTATATTGCTTTGTGTAGTATGGATATTTTATGAAGTAAATTTTTCCTGTCCATTAACATGGTATATGTTTCTACTTATTTGTATCTTCCTCAGTTTCTTTTCAGGATCTTATAATTTTCTGAGTACAGGTCTTCTACCTCCTTGGTTAAATTTATTCCTTGGTACCTTATTTTTTTATTGCAATAGTGAATGGTATTGTTTTATCATTTTCTCTTTCTTATTGTTCATTATTGGTATATAAAAATGCCATCAACTTTTCATTATTAATTTTGTATCCTGCTACTTTGCCAAATTCATTTATTGGATCTAGTAGTTTTTGATGGATTTTTTAGGGTTTTCTATATAAAATATCATGTCATCTGAGAATAGTCACAATTTTGATTCTTCCTCTTCAATTTGGATTTTATTTATTTATTTATTTATTTATTTATTTATTTATTTTTGTGTGATTGCTGTGGCCAGTACTTCCAGTACTATGTTGAATAACAGTGATGAAAGCTGACAAGTCTGTCTTGTTGCTGATCTTAAGGGAAATGCTTTTAGGTTCTTGCCCCTTGAGTATGATATTGTATTGATTTGTCATATATGGCCTTTATAATGTTCAGATATGATCACAAAATTCCCACTTTGCTAAGAGTTTTTTTTTTATCATAAATGGGTGCTGGATTTTATCAAATGCTATTTCTGAATCTATTTATATTATCCTGTGGTTATTATCTTTCCTTTTCTTTATGTGATATACAGTATACTGATTTGTGAATATGGTACCAAACTTGCATCCCCAAAATAAATCCTACTTGATCATGGTGTGTGGTTTTTTAAAACTGGACCCAATTTTCTAATATTTTTTGAGGATTTTAGTATCAATGTTTATTAGGAATATTGTTCTATAATTTTCTTTCCTTGTAATGTCATTATCTGATTTTAGAATTAGGATTATTCTGGCCTCATTAAAAGAGTTTGGAGGTTTTCCTTCCTCTTGAATTTTTTAGAATAGTTTGAGAAGGATAAGTGTTAGTATTTCTTGAATATTTGGTAAAATTTGCCTGTGAAGCCATATGTTCCAAAACTTTAGTTTGCTGCAGTTTTTTGATTACTACATCAATTAATTTTCTTCTTTAAGTATACATTATTGATTATGCTATTACAGTTTTCCCAATTTTTCCCCTCTTTATCCTCCCTCTACCCTGCATTCCCCAACCCTCCAGCATTCCCTCCCCCCCAGTTCATGTCCATGGGTGGTACATATAAGTTCTTTGACTTCTCTGTTTCTTATACAATTCTTAACCTCCCCCTGTCTATTTTATGCCTACCAATTATGCTTCTTATTCCCTGTACCTTTCCCTCCATTCTCCCCCCTCCTCCTCCCCACTGAAAACCTTACCATGGTATTCACTTTTTGTGGCTACTGTGCTATTTACTTTTTGTGGCTTGTATCTACTGGGGCTGGTTATGCATGAAAGGGGCCTATCTTTATACAAGTGTTGGCTCTCTCCTGCTTATTATTGGGGGCGGGTCTGTAAAAGGTCTGAGTCTTCATGAGGTCTACCTCCACTAGCCAGCTACTTGGCCTTGTCCTCAGGTTGCCTGATCTTCCTCCAGAGGCTTCTGAAAAAAAGACTGTAGCGTAGACCCAGACTGGCCTCGATCCACAGACCCTTCCACAGATCCCAAGCTCCATATAGCAGGGTAACTAGGGTGGGGAGAATAGGGCTGGTGGGTCCCCTACTTGGGGGCCACTTGGTCAGGCACTCAATGAGAAGAAAGTGGCTTCTACTCCAGAGCAAAACCATTCAGTTTCAGCCAGAGTCTCCAACTTTAGCTCCCCCATGAGGAGTGCACTGTAGGTTCAATTGTATGCAGCCATTCATCTCCTCTGCAGGGGCAAGCTCAACAGTGAGATGCCCACAGGGAAAAGGAGGGCAGATCAAAACAGTCTCCTGTTGGAGATGGTGCTGGCTGAGCCCACAGTAGGGGCCAAGTACTTTGTCCTTGCTCCAGACAATAGTTTCCATGAGAGACACACTCCAAATGTCTTAACTCTGAACTACACACCCTTCCCCCCATGGAATTAATCTCAGCCTTGTGGGGCCACCGGCATTTGATAGGGGAGATTCAAACAATCTCTCTTTGGGGGTGTTTCCAGCAAGCTGTAGGAGAGGGGAAGGCACTTCTTTTCCTTCTTGGAATAGTGTGAGCTGGGCTTGCAGGGAAGAGAGGAGTGGTCCCCACATGATGTAACCCCACAACCCACACCCACCTGTCTGATTCCTGGACAAAAGCCTCTCCGCGTGATGCACTCCGAAAGTCCCAGCATTTTGTGGCACTCTGAACTCAGCAGGGTAGAACACAGAGTGGCAGGGCCAGCCAGTCATTCAACAGATGCAAGGGGTGGGGAGGTACTGGCTGTGTTGTTGAGGTGAGAAAGAATGGTCCCTTTTCCAAAGCCAGAGTTCAATCACTGTCTGAATCTCCATCAAGAGCTTTTCCAGAAAAAGAGCACCGCAGAAGTCCCTGCTGGGTGCAGCCAGCAGGCTCCTCTGCAAGACATGAGCACAACACAGTGGTGTTACTAGTAGTTGGGGGACCAGGCAGTGCACTCTCCACGCTGGTGCTCAACCCTCAGAAGGTGCCATCTGGATCTCCAGCAGACTCCCTTTTCTAAGAGGCAGACAGAATCCCCACTGATGTTTACCACCAGATGCTATGCGAGCTCTTCTTCCCATCTCTGTAGCTCTGGGTTGAGGATACCTATGTGGGATCGAGACCCCATGTTCCTTGGGGGAAGTGAGTTTTGAGGACAAGATCTCCTTCTCGCTTTTCAAATGCTGCACATGTGTGTGGGGCCAGCCCTTTCCACATCTCTGCCTTTCTTACCAGTCTCTATATGGCTTTTCCTGTAAACCCTTAGTTATAATATTTCAGCTCAGCTAGCCTTCAGATGGTTATTCAGGTTGATTTCTCTATAATTTGGATGTAAATCTAGTTTTGCACCAGGAGCAGGTGAATGTAGCTTCCACTAACTTTGCAGCCATCTTGGAATCCAATCCATATTTCTTTTCTTATAGAGCCTATGAGTACATCACATTCTCTAGCACCTTTTGTTTAGTTTAAGAAAGCCTTTATTCTTCTGATCAAGTATATCTCCTGTGACTTCTCTCTTTACTGTTGTTGCTTGTTTCAGTTTGCCACAAACAGGATGTCATTATGCGGATAGGTGGATAGGTAGGTGTTACATTGTTCGTGAGGAGAGTTACTGTGTGAGGAGGATAAAGAGAATGCAGCAACAAGAGGGGAAAGTGCTTTGTGTGTATATTTTTGTTTTCCTCTGCTGATTACTTTCAAAGCCTCTGAGCCCACATGATCAACTTTGGTTTAGGCATTTTTTTGTGGTTCTGCATCAATTGAGACACTGCTGCATTTGGTTGACTTTTCTTCCAGTTGAAAGAAGATAAAGTACAATAGAATCAAACTGGAATTAAGCAACACGCAAAATGTTTAAGTCAGGCCCATGGTCAGGCAATACTTTCACTCTGGCTGTATTTGATAACCTAGTGAAGGAAAACTGTCCCTGGGTTGGATTAAACTTGCCCTTGCGCACACACAAAAGGCTAAAATTAAAGAGAATAAACAATTGTCTGTGAAGCAAAGGGAGGTTTTCTGAAAATAGTTAGGAAAAAAGTGCCTTTTCTCCAACACTTTGTGCAAGGGAGAGAGTGGCTCTCAAAAGAACTTGAAGAATCATCAAAATGTATACTTCACAATAGATCTGTTCTTTGACCAAAGATAAGTTAATGAGGTGAACTTTGCTCAAACAATGGAAATAATGCCCCATAAGGAAAACAAAACACTTAAAAGGGAAAGGAGCTTTATTTGTCAGCAACCTAAGGAACTGAAATAACATGAGAAGTTCTGCTGAGCCACTTTCCCCACGGATATTTTTAAATCTCCCATGATAAAACCTTTTGACTTGGGCTTGATTCATACATGCTTTTGAAGCTTAGCCATTTTGCAAGGTCATTTAAAACAAGATCAGACCTATGGAAAAAGAAAAATTACCAGAGGAGGATAAACTGAAGAAGGTCTGAAAATAAAGGACAAGTTAGAGACAGCAATATTTAATACTATGATCACCTAGGATTCAATCTATTCAATCAATTAAAAAAATTAGTGATTCTTTAAAAAATTGAAATTATGATAAGCCCTTCACATATATTATTCTATTTGGCTCTCACAACATAATCATGTGCAGCTATTATTCTTTCAATTTTATACATTACAGTCTAATTTGAACTATATTAGCACTTAGTTCAGGACTTCATGTGAGTGCACAGCTACTAAGGAGCAGAGAGAAAGGTCAAACACAACCCATATTCAATAGTCCATACTCTTAGCTATTGAATTGTCCTTTCTCAAAATGAATTCTGTAGAACTCAGTCCTTAGAAACAATGTGCAGAACTATCTCTAATAAATTAGAGAAATACTTTAAGCTATAGCCCATATCCCTCCAATATCAACTTGGTGAATCACATTGGATTTTTATCTATTAAAGCTCTGAAAGTTCTGAAGTTAGGAAAGCTATTATACTTTTTCAAAATCCAATATTTCTTTAATATGATCAATGATAAGACTTTTCTTTTCTCTGTATTACCAAACTGCAACACACTTGTTTTGCTCTGATGTTGATCAATGATACCCTGTTTAAAAAAGTTGTATAGAGAGCACTTACAAAGTCAAGGTCGCTGTATTAAGTGTTGCTGGTAACTGTAGCTTCTGCTGTTAATGAGTGTACAACCAGGTGAGAGGTTAAGAGTGCAAAACATAAGTGCACAGAAATCTATAATAATGATTATAATTAGATAGAAGGCAATAGCCATTGGGAAAACGATGATGGAGCAGTTTGGTGATTTCGAGGAACTATTATCAGCTGTTGATAGTAGGGAACAAATAATTAGTGCATGAGTGAGAATGAAGTATCTGTAGCATATTTTAATTGCCAGTGACTTTGGTATCATCCAATAGAAAGAAAATTTTAAATTGTGCTCAATCATATGGTTTATGACCAGTAATGGAGCATGATAATTACATGCTATCCAAATAGAGATTAATGTCAGGAAGATGATCGTTATTATTAATGTGTTAGATGCAGATCAGGAGATGTATGTTGAGTATTTCAAAGCTCTTTTATGGGCCTAATAAAGAAACTCATATCCAAGGCGGGTTACTCTCTATACAAAGAAGATAATGATTCTGACCAACTTTATTCTACCAATCTCGTAGAATCCTTGAAATCCACTTAAAAATGTGTGTGTGTATTTTGACCTAAAGGGCTACTTGAAATATACATGCTTGAATTACACTACGTAATGGAATGATTATAAAGCTCTATCAGAAATTGTATGCTTATTAAAAATTTAAAAATATATGTTTCAAATGGATGGCTCTTTCAAGAATTTTATATTTTAGGTTAAATTTTATATATTTAGGTCAATTGAGAATTAAAAATGAAAGCCTTACAAAAAGTAAGCTCAATCAGATGTTATGCAAAGTGTGACTCCCAAAATAAAACTAATCATGTAATGAAGAAAATAAGTGAGTGAATCACATGGTACGTAACAGAAGAGAATTACTCACCAATTCGTAAACATTCACATTCTAAGAATCAATTTGTGGCAAAATCAGAATAAATAGCAGTGCCAGGCAAGGTGAACTCTAGAATGTTGCATTGTACTCCGTACTCACACACGAACTCAGGACAAGAGAAGTACAGTAGAGTGGTGCTTTTAGTATTTCTGAAGGCTGTATGTCCTTCCCCAAGGACATCATTTTTTCAGTCTTTGGATCTGGATATCTATCTGCTAAAAGGTAATTGCTAAACGTTCAAGGCTTGTCTGGAAAAATGCTGAGATGGTCAATGTATAGCACACCTATTGTTGACTTTGGAACCACCAGTTTATGGAACAACTACTTGATAATTTTAGACTTAACACATACAATCAGATCAGGTAAGTGTTACTGTGCTCTTTCTGGAGTTCTGACTATTAAAGAACTTTCAGCGTCTGAGTCCTACACAGGAGGTCAGTGTTTATACTCATCTTATTGTGAAGGTTCTTTATGAAAGGAAGTCAGTTCTAAGATGATCAGTGTGATTCTAGACAGTATGGTTTTAACTTTTTTTCCATTCCTTCTCCAAATTTGGCTTTCTATTATATTATCATGCAGACTGAAATTACCACAGCATAAGATGTTGAAGGCTCTTTGGAGAGAATTCACAAAGGTTAGGCTGAAACTCTCAGGGTGGTCTGTTACACCAAACAGCCTAATCTACCCTAGTACTAGGATGAGGATCATAAGAGATAGGACAGGGATCTCTGCCTGAAGGTTGTCCGAGCTCTGGACCATTCAAGACAATTTGAGAACAAAGTGTTGGGTGTTCATTTTTAGTGACATTCCATTACATATGGAGATGAAGACTTGCACTAGAGTAGTTGCCTTGAATGGAACTGACTTATACAGTAGATGAAGGAGGGAATGATCCATTTACCACAGTTTTGTCAAGCTACCCATATAGAGTGATGAAATTAAGCTGTTCTAACACCCAGGCTTAGAAGCAAGGGTTTACTTATTAGGGATAAAATTCATAAGTGAAAAGTAGTGACATGGTAAAATTGAGGATTATTTTGGTTGGAAATCTCAGAAACCCATTTTAAACTCACTTCAGATTAAAAACAATGGGAGATGTTCATTTGCCAACATATCCAGTAAATACAAGTGTTGATAATACTCTGAGTGTAAGGAATAACATAATGATGTTTGGATCCTTTCTTTATCTCTCCAATTTTTCTTTTCCTTTTAATTTTAGTTTTGCTTAACCATTTCTGTGTGTTGATTTCACTCTAGTCCTGCCATGGCCAGGCTTGCGCCACATAATGAGGATAACGTCCATGAATATTTCTAAGCCAAAAACCTTACAATAGACAACCTCAAGAGAGGAAAATACTTTCTTTTTCAGCAATCATCTACCAAATCACATAGAAAGACCCTATTAGCTCCCTTTGGGGCTCGTATTTAACTCCTGGACAAATCGTTATGCACAGGGTGACGAATATCATGATTAGCTAGGTGCACATCCTTTGGGCGAGGGGAATTGGGTAAACCCAGAAACCTGTTTTACAAGAAATAAGGAAGAGGGACAGGTAGGGTTCCAGTGGTTTAAAATGAATTGGGCAGAAAAATACAACAGATTACTTCTGCCACCAATTTACAATGTTCCCACTTATGTGACCTTTGGATATAAGACACTATACTTTCACAATTATGAATTTAGCTGGCCAGTAACATATTGATAAATATTATTTTAGGACCTCGCACTGACTAATGATAAGGCCTCTTCCTACTTGGTTGCTTATGTAAAGGAAAGCTAAGAAGTCAAACTGGGTCTCAAGGCATCATTGGAAACAACAAAAACATATACAGCATCAGCCCCAGCCTATCATCAAGTTTCAGTCCTGTCAACATGTTTCCCTACAGACCCGCTCATCAGAGACAAGGGCCTGCTTCTTGTTCCTTTATCTCTCCTAAAACAGGAACATTGGTGCAATGTTTTATTTCACATTGATCTAATTCTTTTTTCTTTCTTAGTGTAGTACAATTCAGCAACTAGGACAACTAACACATTCTCAGGCAGGCAGTAATGATTACGAGGTTGTTACAACTGCGCTCTTATCAGGGAATTTGCAATTCTAGAAGAACTGGATGCTCACTTCCTTTATCTTTCAAAGTGAGATAATCACAGGTAGAATACTTAGGAATTTTGCCAATAGATTTTGTATCCTCCTGTGTATTTACGAATACACAGGTTTCTTGCCAACAGATTTTGTATCCTCCTCTAATCTCTATGCTACAGAAATTGTGTGATATACTTTGTTCATAATGGAAAGTGAACCAAAATAGGAAAGATAAATTGAGATATCAGGCCTGCTTTGACAGTTGAGGTATATTTGTATATCTGTTAATTAACAGTAGGTATTTCCAACTTTTGACTTCATGTACAAAATGTCCTTCTGTCCTCTGTATGCCCTTAGAGTATTTACTCTTTGACATTTTCCTTTTCAATTCTATGTGAATTTATTTCATATATTTGTATAAGTTCCCATATAAATCAAAAGTAAACTAGAGTTAAAGACCAGGAGGCGGCTTTCTTTTTCCTTTCTTTCTTTCTTCCTTCCTTTCCCTTTCTTTCTTCCTTTTCCTACCTTCCTTCCTTTCTCTTCTCTTCTCTCTTGTCTCCCCTCCTCTCCTCTCCTCTTCTTTCTTTTCTTTTCTTTCTTCAGTATAGTGGCAAGTTTTACTGGGGTGAAGGGAAATAATATGCTTTGAGATCCCTGATAATCCTCCATATATTTTCTTGGTTTATTTTTGCAAATAAGCAGGGTTCCCTTCAAACAATCAAACCTACTTCCTGGGTTTTTCCATGGGCTTATGCTGGGCCTTCTCACTAACCAATCCCTTCCCTGGACCTTCTGGGGTTCTGCACCCTTATCCAATCTGATTCTTTTCCTTGGCTAGGCTCCATCCCTTTATGTTACTATTTTGGATCCTCTGTGGATGCCTCAAAGTTGAAGGACCATTGCCTGTGCTCTTTTGGCTTCTACTGCCGTATCCCAAGTTCTGCTGCATCATCTGGTTTCCACTGTGCTTTTCAATTGTCTCCTTTAGTTAGTTCTGTTTAAGCACTTTAAAAATGAGAGACACAATAGATTTTTTTTCTCTTTAATTTCTACAATTAAATTTGAAAATGGTTAGGAGAACATATGTAACCAGGTTAGATTGGAAAGCAATCTTAATTTAGTTGAATAGTGTTTACAAACAATTCTAAACCCAGCAATTTTCCCACAGCCTAATCTGTCTTGCCTGGGCTTTAGGATTTCTTTCAATCGGCATAAGACATAAGAACACGATAACATAACACATCTGAGAGAAAACTCAAAGGATGTTTTTAAAGAACAAATGAATATCAAAATCATCTATATCTTTGAATGTCTTAATAAGAACACTCTGTAGGTTTTATGTGAAAAAAAATTAAAACAGGATTTTCAAATTTAACACAAAGAACCTTGCACTTGGCTCTTTGAAAATTGCAGTTTACACAGCAACCCAGATCTATGATCGATAATATGTACAGGGTTCCCTCTGTGCAATAAATAAGGGTTTTTTCTCTTTGGCACGAACATTTTCAGGATGATTTCCTTCTTGTTTACTTCTAGATGATATCTGTACCATGGATCTAAAATGACCTTCACTTGCCTTTCATTCCAAATGCCAGGTGTTGGAGAACCCAACTCATGTTTATTTTTAGGTTTTGTTCTTTTATAAATGATTAACAGACATCTTAATAGCTTCCATTTCATTCTGTAGTATGCTTTATAACATTCAATCACATTGGGTTTTCACTAAATATTACTGGCAAAATGTTTTTGTTGACTGTACAATGCAAAATTTTTAAAATACCAACTACATGTAGTGTTGTACCGGAGGACTTTTGGTCTGATTCCAGGGTCTAGTACTTACTCTCTTTGCACAGATCCTTCTCAGTTTGCTTGCCGGCAACTTTTGTGATGTGTCACTCTCTGCAATTAATATTAATTCTTAAATTTCTGATAATGGTACCTGGATGATCCAGTGTAAAATGAGGGCATGAACATTTCTTTTGGCAAGCTAGAAAACTTGTTTGTAAATCCAGCATAGCTCCTCTCAGTGGAAGTGGTTTAAGATCATGGTTTTAAATTTGTCTCTCTCAAAGGGGCAGTATTGTGAAAGTTGCAAGACAGTGTTGACACATTAAGCTTATTGTAATGTTACAATAAGTAGTTTCCTTTTTTAATATTGCTATTTATTGCATCTTTGTTGTTATTGTTCATGCACCTGGAGGCTACTTGGCAATGGGTGCACATATACAAAAGAAGAAACCAGCAAATTCCATTGCATAATCATAATCTAGAAAAGGCAAGCCCCATGGCAGAAATGTCTCCTGTATCACTGCTTTCTTACAAAATGCACATGCTCATATTCACACATCAGTTTACTTCAAGTTTTCAGGACAAGCACAGCCCTGAACTGTTGCAAAGGAGAAGCACGATGTAAAACCTAAGATAGTGCATGCAGTAAACAGGTGCAATTCACTCAGCTATAATTCATGGGAAACATTAACTACCCTAGCCAAGTAGCACATTAACTCACTTCTAATTATTGCATTTAGAGTGTGTGTGTGCACATATGTACACATACATGTGCATCCACAACTGCTGGTAAATAAAATCACTTGTTAAAGGCAGAACTCGAGTTTCTCTGCTTTGCCTTAGAACTGTTCTTGAAAGACACTAAACTAATAACTAATCATCCTACTTTCTTTCTTCCCAGGTGGATGGTCACCTAAACACCTTTCTTTCTGCAATTCTCTCATTTTGGTCATTGATCAAGATTGTTTGATTCTATATTTAAACTCCATGACAGACATAGGTTTTGGCATCATACTGACCTGGATAAAAAAATAAAGCCAATATATGTCACAATTTTCTTAAGAGATGCTAGAATAACTTAAATATCCTGTTTTGTACTTCCATGTTGAAAGCAAAGATTAAAATGTAATTACTGATAAAATACAAAATACCTATAAAAAAAACCAAACAAACCAGTTTTTTGGAAAGTGAGCTAATTGTTGTTGATCTTTTTGTTGACTCTAATTGTTGTTGACTCTTTCTGATTATGAATCAAACTCATGAAATAAATAATGTATAACATGTGAGGTAATAGTTCTAACAACATGAACAAAAGGTAATATGGTAAATCTGTAGAACTTTTTAAACTTATTTATTATCCATAAATATTTAATGAGTAACTAATGCATGCTAGGCACAGCACAGTGCCCGGGATTGAGAATGTGTTTTTCAAGTCGAAGCCCCAAATTGAAAGAACACAAAGTGCAGTCTGAGCGACAAACAAATGAACAGACTGTCAGTAAAGTTAAATTTGTGCTACAGTATTGGATATAATGAATCCTGCTTAACGGAGAAACAGGAAGAATGGTAAATAGAGATTAGGGTAGATTAGGAAGGAATTGCTGAAGAGAATGGGTTGAGTTTCAATAAATTAATAGGAAACATTTAATAGTAACAAGATATAGTAGAACATATGGGATTTCATATACCTTAGACAACATTCTATGAATGTTATTTTACATAATTAATTATTAAATGCAATTTGGTATCAGAGATTAATATTTTAATTTCTGGTATAAAAAACTTTGTCTAAATATGTGTTTTACCCAGATTTTTTTTCCCAGTATCAAAATGGAATAGGCAGATAATTCTGTTATGCCTACCCAAAACATAAGGAATAGACTGTAGAAAATATACTCATTTAGTCATTAATATTTTTATTCTACAGACATTTATTCAGCACCACAAAGTGCTGTTACCTTTCTCTACTGGGAGACACAAAATCAAATGCATAAAAACACATATTTATTTTTAAGTATATTTTACTGATTATGCTATTACAGTTTTCCCAATTTCTCTCCCTTTATCCTCCCTGCACCCTGCCCCCCAACCCTCCAGCATTACCACCCCCCTTAGTTAATGTCCGTGGGTTGTACATATAAGTTCTTTGAGTTCTCTGTTTCCTATACCATTTTTGATCTCTCTCCATCTATTTTATGCCTACCAATGATGCTTCTTCTTCCCTGTACCTTTTTCCCACTATTCCTCCCTTCCCCCCACCACTGAAATCTCTCTATGTGATGTCCATTGCTCTGATTCTGTTCCTGATCTAGTTGTTTGCTTAGTTTTTGTTTTCATTGTTTGTCTTTTCTTTCAGGTTCAGTTGTTGATAGTTGTGAGTTTATTATTTTACTGTTCATATTTTTGATCATCTTCTATTTCTTAGATAAGTCCCTTTAACATTTCATATAACAAGGGCTTGGTGATGATGAACTCCTTTAACTTGACCATATCTGGGAAGCACTTTATCTGCCCTTCCATTCTAAATGATAGCTTTGCTGGATAGAGTAACCTTGGATGTAGGTTCTTGCCTTTCATGGCTTTGAGTACTTCTTTCCAGCCCCTTCTTGCTTGCAAGATTTCTTCTGAGAAATCAGCTGATAGCCTTATGGGCACTCCTTTGTAAGTAACTCTTTCCTTTCCTCTTGCTGCTTTTAGGATTCCCCCTTCGTTTTTAATCTTGGGTAATGCAATGATGATGTGCCTTGGTGTGTTCCTCTTTGGGTCCAACTTTTTTGGGACTCTCTGGGCTTCCTGGAAGTCTATTTTTTTCACCAGATTGTGGAAGTTTTCCTTCATTATTTGTTCAAATAAGTTTTCCATTTCTTGCTGTTTTTCTTATTTTCTGGCACCCCTGTAATTCGGATATTGGAATGATTCAGGTTGTCCCAGGGGTTCCTAAGTCTCTCTTCATTTTTTTTTTAATTCTTGTTTCTTCATTCTGTTCCAGTTGGATGTTTATTTCTTCCTTTTGTTCTAAATAGTTGCTTTGACTCCTGGTTTCCTTCCTGTCACTGTTGGTTCCCTGAATATTTTGCTTTATTTCATTTTGGGTATATTTCATTTGCTGTTTCATTTTTTGACCAATCTCAATCAGTTCTGTGTGCATTTTGATTACCAGGGCTTTAAATTATCCATCAGATAGATTGGCTACCTCCTCATTGCTTAGCTCTCTTTCTGAAGTTTTACACTGTTCTTTCATTTGGGCAATATTTCTTTGTCTTAGTGCACCTGTTAAGTTGCAATGGGGTGGGGCCTTAGGTTTTCACCACAGTGGGCAACCCTCCTTGCTGCACTGCAGTGCTGCCTGTGGGAGAGAGGCCAGAGAGGGAACAATGCAGTTCACCTGCTTGGTGCTAGCCCACTTTCCAATGAACTCTTGTGTGAGACTGGGAGTTTCTCCCACCTCAGCAACCGCCATAGTCTACAGTTAGCTCTGTCTCAGTTTCCCATTCAGCCAGCCCCACCTGCGCAGTCCACTGCCTTGCCTTGGGTTCTTATCAGTTTGGTTTTTCTGTTTGACTGTTTCTTTAATTCCTTGGTTGTCAGAGTTCCATGCAGTTTGATTTTCTGGCACTTCTGGTTGTTTATTGATTTTAGATTGGTTGTTATCCTTTTGATTATGTGGGGAAGTGAAAGGTTTCTACCTACGCCTCCATCTTGGCTGGAACTCTCCTCAAATGCATAAAAACATTTAAGTAAGACAAAGGATGTCATCCATACACCAAAATAACTGCAATAATTAAAAAAAAAATGAAGTCTAGATTGCAGCCAGAAAAATTTAAATTGTATTTTGTACTGATCAGATCACCAAATTGCCACCCACTAAGAAGAAAAAATGAAAAAAAAAAAAAAAGAACGTATTCAAAGTTAAGCAACCAGCATCAGTACCAAAGGCATCCCTCTATTGGGCAACACTGGACTCAGATGGTCAAAACTAACTTAACAGTCACCTATCCAAATTAGTTTCTTCAATGGCTGACTCATTTGTTTAGTTCTGGCACAAATTCAATTAAATTGAAAATTAAGAGGTCTTCCGGCCAAGATGGAGGCATAGGTAAATACACTGTGCCTCCTCGCACAACCAAGAAAAGGACAACAACAAATTTAAAAACAAAAAAACAACCAGAAATGACAGAAAATAGAACTGTATGGAAGTCGACAACAAAGTAGTTAAAGAAGAAACATTCATTCAGACAGGCCGGAGGGGTGGAGATGGGCAGCTGGGTGGAGAGGACTCATGGCAAGGCAGTGGCTAGAGGACCGGGGAGGGCAAAGCAGCAGCTGGCAGACTAGGCGAAGTGGCTGCTGACGGAGAGGACAGTCCCACATTTGTGTGTGGATAAACCAGGAGGAACTTTGGGGAGCAAGACAGACCATTCAACCCAGGGTTCTAACATGGGGAAATAAAGCCTCAAAACCTCTGGTTGAAAAATCCTGTGGTGGCTGAGGCAGCAGGAGAAACTCCCAGACTCACCGGAGAGTTTGTTGGAGAGACCCACAGGGTCCTAGAATGTACACAAACCCACCCACCTGGGAATCAGCACCAGAAGGGCCCAATTTGCTTGTGGGTAGCAGAGGAAGTGACTGAAAGCTTTCTGAGAGCTGAACAAGCAACAGTGTTCCCCCTCAGACCATTTCTCCCCCCATAGAGTACCACAATGCAGCCACCTGGGTTGCCATGCCTTAGCAAATACCTAAGGCTCCACCCCTTACTACTGTAACAGGCACAGTGAGACAAAAAAAATATGGCTCAAATGAAACAACAGATCAAAGCTCCAGAAAAAAAATACAACTAAGTGATGAAAAGATAGCCAATCTCTCAGATGCACACTTCAAAATACTGGTAATCAAGATGCTCACAGAATTGGTTGAGTATGGTCACAAAATAGAGGAAAAAGTGAAGGCTATGAAAATTGAAATCAAGGAAAATGTACAGGGAACCAACCGTGATGGGAAGAAAACATGGACTCAAATCAACGGTTTGGACCAGAAAGAAGAAATAAACATTCAACCAGAACAGAATGAAGAAACAAGAATTCCAAAAAATGAGAAGAGGCTTAGGAACCTCCAGGACAACTTTGAACATTTTAACATCTGAATCATGGGGGTGTCAGAAGGGGAAGAGGAAGAGTAAGAAACTGAAAACTTATTTGAAAAAATAATGAAGGAGAACTTCTCCAATCTGGCAAAGGGAATAGATTTCTAGGAATTTTAGAAAGCTCAGAGAGTCTGAAAAAGTTGGACCCAAGGAAGCACACATCATAATTACATTACCAAAGATTAAAGATAAGGAGAGAATCTTAAAAGCAGCAAGAGAAAAGGAGAGAGTTACCTACAAAGGAATTCCCAGATGACTATGAGCTGATTTTTCAAAAGAAACCTTGCAGGCAAGAAGGGGCTGGAAAGAAGTATTCAAAGTCATGAAAGGCAAGGACCTACATCCAAGGTTATTCTGTCCAACAAAGCTATCATTTAGAATGGGAGGGCAGATAAAGTGCTTCTCAGATAAGGTCAAGTTAAAGGAGTTCATCATCACCAAGCCCTTAGTATATGAAATGTTAAAGGGACTTATCTAAGAAATAGAAGAACATTAAAAATACAAACAGTAAAATGACAACAAACTCACAACTATCAACAACCGAACCTAAAAGAAAATCAAAAACGAACTAAGCAAACAACTAGAACAGGAACAGAATCACAGAAATGGAGAGCACATGGAGGGTTATCAGCAGGGAAGCTGAGGGGAGGGAAAGGTACAGGGAAGAAATAGCACAAATGGTAGGTACAAAATAGACAGGGGGAGGTTAAGAATAGTATAGGAAATGTAGAAGCCAAAGAACTTACATGTATGACCCATGGATATGAACTAAGGGAGGGAGGAATGCTTGTGGAACGAAGTATGCAGGGTGGAGGCAAATAAAGGGGAGGGGGATGAGACAAGTGTAATAGCACAATCAATAAAATATATTAAAAAGAAAAAGAAAAAAGGGAATAATTTGCTTATTAATGTATTTTTTCCCTCACAGAAAAAATTTTGGGGAAAAAAGCTCATCTTCTCTATATAACTGTAAAATTAAAATTATCATATCTGTAAAAGAGAACAGATGTTGATTTATTTTTATATACTCTCCAAGTGTCAATTTTAATTATAGTGTATAAATTTTTAAGTTGGTTTTAGCTATTTCAGATACTACCTTTTCTAAAAACTGCTCTTGGATCTTTATAGAAAATGAAGTGTACGTGGCTGAATATTCCTTGTTTTAAATGATGGAGAGAATATTCTGAATTTTGCTAAACTAACATCATCAATGACATCCATGTTATCAAATCCAAAGAAAGTTCTGGAGCCTTTACCTTATTCCACCTGTTGACAGCACATTTGTGATCCTGGCAGTTTGTTCACACAATGCTCATGGTTTACTTCTTCTCTAGGCTTCTTTTTCATTTTGTACACTCTTCTTCCTCTTCATTTTGGACTCTAAATGTAGGAGTGCCACACACGGACCTTGGTCTTGCTAACTCTTGTCTTCTCTCTGTGTATTCTCTAACTGATCTCATCCAGCTCAGTGGCTTTAAATTATCACCTCCAACTGATAATTTCTAAAGTTTTCTTTTTCTCCAGTCTGGATATTTTAATGAAATCTAGACATATGTATACAACGACTACTTTTTTTTATTTTAATTTTTTAAAATTGTTATTCAGTTGCTACTACTTGGACATCTCCACTTAGGTGCCTAAAAAGAGCCTTAAACTTATATGTTCAAAAAGAAACTTTTAGTTGAAAACGTACCTAATCTGTTCCTCATCTTTCCAGTTGACTATTTCACCAGGTGGATCTGCATTCTGCCATTGTATCTGGCTACAAACTTTGCTATCCATGGCTACTTTCTATCACTCACTTGAGACTCATCTGACATTAAATTTGCCTTTGAATTACTCATATAAACAAATCTCACAGTTATTAGCACTAGCCCTTCAAATAGTTTCCCTACATACAGCCTTGTCCCCTGTTATCCTTCCTTCCCACCTCAGTTAGTGTGATGCTAATAAATATGTGTATAAATAAGATCATAGCACTTCCCCCTCAAACCTTCAACTCACTGTGTTGGTGTCCCCGTACACTTTAGCTTCCACCAAACTTTCAGACAACATCTTTTATCACTGTCCTACAGACATCATCCTCCTTGTTTGCCCCCACATACATTTACCCCAGCTCTTTGAGTCCATAATACTCTGGTTATAAAGTTCTTTCCCATGTTCATTTATTGTCACTTCCTCAGTTTCTATAGAGCGTTCCACAAATAACCGTTTTTCAAAGAAGCTTTGCTGGACCACCCCATATGAAACAGCATTCCTCATTTTTACTTTCTTTCTAATTATTACCACCTGATAGGTTTTATAATTTACTTATCTCTGTCTCTCATTCCTAGAATGTAAGCTCCATGAGCGTGAGTGTTTGGATTTTATTTACTACTGTGGTCCATCACCTATAATAGTGCACTAAACAAAAAGAGAAAGCATTAAAAGTAAATCTTTGTTGAATAAATAAATTAAAGGGTACAAACATAGGAAAGCCATTATCTGGCTCATTTTGTCTTTTAGCCAGATTAGTCCTGTATGATAATATTTTTTATTTCCAAAATGTAACCAGAGTGAGAGGGATAAAGATACCTTAGTCTCTGAGCTGGAGGAATACTGATGGTGATGCAGGGCTGGCATATTATGGCTTCCTGTTTGGGGTAGAAGCTTCATGGGGTGAAAACCCACACTGACAAAACCCCACAAATGATTAATGTGGCTCACCTGTAACTCACAACCAGCAATTTCTCATAGCTCTGGTAACCAACTCTGCTGACTCTCAGGAATTATCCCATTGAGCAATAAATCACAAAAGTGATTAAAATGCCCCCTTAGAGTTCAGTAAACTTCTTGTATCCAACCCCACATCCAATTGTCTAGAAAATTTATTGACTCAGATTTAGAATCAGAATATATTACAAAGACACTCATATGAAGTACTGTAAAATACATTATTTTCCATTTTTCCTTGTTCTTTTTTTCCCCATTGTTTTTTAGTTCCTATGTTTAAGACTATGACCTTGACATAGAATGACATAGAAAAGTGTTGGTATTGAATGGCCAAGAAATGATCTACTCCCTTAAGGTGTAAATCTATCTCCTTAAAACTGGAAAATAAAACTTGATCTGGGTATCAGGCTTACAATTGAGTTTAACGGCACCTTACTGACAAATAAAGGATCGGCAGGGGAGCACAGTAACAGGATTGACACGTTCCAGGATGCTGGCTGCGAGGCAGTTCGTGAGGTGAGATGTTTGGTGGATTCTAAAAGAGAGCAATGCTTTGTAAGTTCTCACTCTGTTTTTGTTTTTCCTGCCAGTTTTCCCCACACAGACACTGTACAATTCCAGGAATTATGCATGCTCCCTTTCATCGTCAGCCCAATGCCAGATTGCTCTTTTTAGATAACACACTTGCCTTGAAAAATCTTCTCCTTCGCTATGAGAGATTTTCAAGGCTTTTATATTTTTCTGTGTCTATTTAATTCACTTATGTCCTCTGAGATGAAACCTATCTTTTAAAGTAGGAAGTGAGTTGCTTAGAAGTAGAGGGGAAAATGAAAACCAGAGGAAGCAGTGTTTATAAGGACACTGAACACCTGAATGTTGCATTGAGGAAAGATTTCTCCTAAAACCTTGGAGTTAGTAAATTTGCTAAAATCTCACTTGTCGCAGCCTTTGTTTATTGTGCTCCTCATTGATCTCAAGTTATTCAAGATGTTAAGATGCCAGCACTTACAATGGACTCTCCCCTGCCTTAGAGGAAGTTACAGGGGAGTTATGGGGACAGAAGTGTTGATAATTAATTTTCCTATCTTCCATCCATATTCATCTTCCCCCATCCTCCTACAAAAAAATGAGGGGAAAATTGGGGATCTCTTTTATCATTTCGGATTCTCATTATAAAAATTGTGAAAGGACCCATTGAATAATAATTAAAATAATACTCTTTGGGCTGTTGAAGAAAAGTGCTATATTTATAGAAAGTACCATGTAATGATTTTTCCTACAAAACACTCCATGCTGTCATAAAACACCTCAAGACTTTAGTTAAACTGTTTATTTCTGTACACCTCCCCAGGAATACTTTTAGATTTTTCAAACCTTCTTTTTTTTTTCCTATTGTCTCTCTATTTTCTTTCTAGTTTGCCTGTTTTAGCTACCTCCTTTAGAATTCTCATTATGAGAAATTTCTTCCCAGCTTGCAATTTAATAACTAGGCCAATCAGACACTCTCAGGGTTAGAAAAGAAATTAGAGGTCATCAAAAGTAGAGAAAAGAGAAAAAAACAATTAATGAATCTTTAAAGTAAATGTTATTTCGCAGTTATTTATTATTCATATTGTGAAAAACATTAAAAGGGTTAGAAGCAAATACTAAGTGTGTTATATATACTGTGCATATGTATACATATATACACATACATATATACATATATACACACATATACATACACATATATGTATATATATACTTAAAAACTAAAAATGTTACAAACATCTGGAAACAACCAAACTGAAACAGCTAGACATTTTAATCCCCGAAGGAAACCAACTCAACAATTCACCTGCCCATCTTGGGTCTGCTCATTTTCTGGTTCTAAAGGGAAGTTTACAGCCTGACTGATCATGAAGAGAACAGCTCTGGGGCTGAGTTGCTCATCAAATCAATGTGAGCTTCAGGGGGTACCAAGGTGCCTGTATTGGCACTAGCAGAGGCAATTTGTTGAAGGGCTCCTGGTGCTGTGTTAATTTGTCTCACATCAGGAACCACTGGTCTCAGAACACAGCACGTCATATTCTCTTGGCTCACGAGGGACAGGCCTGGGGGAGGTAACCAAGCATGGTGAATCAGGCCACCTAAGGCACAGAGTAGGAGAGGAGCAGAAAGGAAATCTTGAGGAAGTTGAAAGTTCCTATTTAGTGGTAATTGTTCTTATTTCACTTTGCCTGTGAGCCAGTATATGACCTTATATTGACCTCTATCTCAAACTTTTAGCAAAGATTTCTTTTTGTTTACAAGCCTAGCAGTTTCTTTTTCACTCAAACTCTAAAAAAATAATTTATTAATTTACATGATATAATGTATTATATGTTACCTTTAATATATAATATATAAAATTAAACTATTTTTCTTAGTAACTGCTTATGTATTAAAAATTATATATTTTTTAGTAATCTTTGAGTACTCAAGTGCTCAAAGAAGCAAGGCATCTCAGATCACATTTGGAAAAAATTGTTCAAACTGTTCCTAATTATTGTCAGAATTCTTATCTTTATTTTGTAGATGGAGAAACTGAGGCTCACATAGCTATGAAGGAACAGATCTGTAAACTTGCATTTGACTCCAAATCCAGTGCTATTTCCACCCTACATCTCCATTTTTCAAGTGAAAAAGTAGCTAGTCTCAAAACAATCATACTTAGAAATAATTGTCGAGTTACAAGAGGGTAATCATAGTAGTTGTTTAAGATGCTGTTTACAGTGGAACTGGTGTGCAGTGGATATAGTACTGACTTGTTTACTTCCAATTCCTTGCTCTTTCATCAACAGGCAGTGTGACAATGAAAAAATTACTTCACATCTCTGGATCTCAATTTGCTTTTTAATGAAATCAGTAAAGGTGTTAGTTTATGCCATCAAATGCCAATGTTTTTTTAAGTACCTGCTGTGAGTTAGGCACAACACTTGGCTCTAAGATTAGAAAGAAAAACAAGGCACCAGGCACCCCAAAGTGCTTAAAATCTTCTTGAAGGAATTAGATTTGATGAATTCTAAAGTCCCTTCAAGCTTTACATTTCTGGGGTCTAAGAGCTGCAAGATGCCACAATACATGCTGTTCATCTTTGGTGATTCAGACAGATTTTGGAGAATTTAGAGAAAGTTTGACCAGAAGCATTGCCACCATTGCTATACACTTGAATACTCAGCTTGGGTTCAAATCATTTCTCAAGGGCAAAGCATACTTGTTTCCAAAGCAGTTGATAATGGGAGAAGGTTTTACAAACATTGAAAATGAGCTCGGTGATGGAAGGGGAATAAATGTAGAGAAAGGAGACTCTTGGGCAGAATCAGCATGGTGACTCGGACCAATATTCCTTTAAGTTTGTTTTCACTTTGAATTTCTCTCACTGCTTCTATCAGTGCAGTAGTGTTTGAAGTTGGGAACAACACTTTCCCCAAATCCCCAAACTGGGCAGCTATAGTTGTTTATTTCATCCCCCTCTTGCTGAATTCCTCCGGAAGGTTTCACAGCGCTCCCATGGGAACTGTGCAGAATGCCACAGACACTGGCATCGCTGAGAAGACAAAGGAGGATTTGAAGTCTGGGAAGGCTTTTGTTCAAAAAGTTACAGGGAAAAATAGCTATATATATATATATGCTTACAATATATGTGCGTGTTGCTGCAATTTAAAAAGGACATTTTTAGGGGAGTAGTTCATAAACAATGGTCAAATTTGAGCTATTTAACTCACTTTCCCCTGGGTACAAAGTGCACTTCAAAGACAAGAGAAATTCAATACTGAAATGCACACTTAATGCTTTGGTAGTGCCAAAATCCAAACTCTGAATGTGGATGTGTCCAGTCATTCCAGAAGTCCAGAGGCATAGGCATGTCTTTTAAGTAAAAGAATGCTGACAATGCTTTAAATATTGGGGTCATTATTTATGATGTATATTTAACTTTATTTTTTCACAATAAGTTTGTGAACTATGGGCACAGACACCCTATACGATCTAAATGCAATTAAGCACATAGTCCTGAATGAGCTTGTCATTTTCCCTGAACGTGTTCTTTTTTGTTGTTGTTTTTATTCAATTTGTTTGTTTTATCTTATTTTTAAAATTATTTTACTATTGTTCAAGTACAGTTGTCTCCATTTACCTCCCTATGACTCTGCCCTACCCCAGCCATCCCTACCTCCCTCCCCTGATTCCACCCCCACCTTGGTTTTATCCATGTGTCCTTTACAATGGTTCAGATTGTATAAATCTTTCGCCTTTTACCTGAACGTATTCTTGGTAGAATAATATTTGCACTAACCTACTGATAGAGTTTAAGCACATCTTCTGAAAGGGGAGGCTCTGTGCTTTGTAAAGGGTGGCTGACCTACACAAAGCAGGAAACCAGAACACCAGAGCCTAATCAATTTGAACAGTCTACTCAACATGCATGTTAGAGAAATGAAATCCATGTGTAGTTAAAAAAGTTAAACATGTGTTGATGAAATGGAGACACACTGCATGATAATTCCCAAGTGATAGGACATTTTGTTTTTAAATACCTTGTTTTAATCTTCAGTTTTGCAATTTTTAACATTAAATCAACAAAATTTTAAACCACATAAACAAAAAAGAAGCGACTAAGATAAAAAATACTTGGCAACTTAAAACTTTTTTAATTAGAAGATGCAATCAGTTTATTTCTAAATGTCCGTGGTCATATTTTGACAGAATTAGAAGGCTGGTTAACCTTGGAGAAGATTATTGAACATGCTAATGGCTAACAAGGATAAACATCTGCTTAGCCTGAGGATTACTCCTAAAACAAGGCAAGTGACATGACAAAGTCCCTGAAAACTCAGCAAATACTTTATATGAACAAAGCCTACATGGGAAAAGCAGCATTCAGTTAAGACTTTAAAATGATATATTTCTTTTGTTTACATGGGGAACTTATGGAGTGTATTACATAAAAATAAATGCTAGACTATTGTAAAAGTTATTATTTTCAAAATTCACTTTTGCTGATTTTGATAGTTCTGCTGTGATTATATACATTAAAGTCACAAACTAATGTATGTGGGGCTAAATGGACATGATTTATGCAACTTATTTTTAAATGAAAAATACAGAAAAGGAGGAATGAAGGGAAGGAAGAGATAGAAAGAGAAAAAAGAGAGAGGGAGAAAGAGGAGAGTTGTAGAAGAGAAAAAAGGAAAGATAAAACTATTTGGGTGAAAGGCATATGAGTTCTTTGTGCTATTCTTGAAATGTTTCTGTATGTTTGAAATTAATTGAAAATTTTAAGAGTCATTAACAAAGATGTTAAGTAGTGTAGGATCTACTTATGTCCATTTATAATAAAATAATTTTCTGTGAAAAATCAGAATATGAAAAGCTGACATTTGTTAATAATATCAATCATGCACACTGTTAGCTTTATTTTTGTCTTTCCTGTTCTCCATGGCTAATGATGATCAACAATGCCTCATCTCACCAGAGTGTTCGAAAAGAAAGCTTTCACTTTCTTGGCTTTTTTGATATTGCTGATTTACTATCATGCACACAGTCTAAAACTCCTCTCTAATCTACCATCTGTAGTTTGCAGACGGGATGTGCACTTTATACTTCATGCAAAGCAGAGAAGGAAGACCTGATGTTTTTGTGTATGTGTGTGTATATTTATGTGTGTGAGCTCCTTTTAAAAATAGTTTAGATCATTGTATAGCAAATATAACCTTGATTCAGGCCTTGGCCAGTGTGGCTCATTTGGGGCGTCAACCGAAAGCCAAAGGTTTGCGGGTTTGATTTCGAGTCAGGGCACGTACCTAGGTTGCAGGTTCCATCTTGGGTCAGGGCAGGTGCTTGCACTCCCCAGTCTGGATGCAGGCGGTCTCTGGTCCAGGCACCTTTTAGAGACAACCAACTGATGCTTATCTCTTGCTTTGATGTTTCTCTATCATTTTGATGTTTCTTTCTCTTGCATCCTGTCTCCCATCCCTTCTCTCTAAAAGCAATGAAAGAAACATGTCCTCAGGTGAGGATTTTTAAAGAAGGAAATAAAAACAAACCCCTCAAAACCCCTTAATTCAGGCTTCAGAAGATGTGAAATTTATGCCTGGCTCTCTGTCAATCTAGCTGAACAACTGAAGCTAATCATTTAGGGTCAGTCTTCTTTTCCCTAATGATAAAACTGGTAGGCTTTTATAGATTAGAACTGAGCAAGAAAACTTTATGTGATGAAGTAAATGTTCTATAATATGCCCTGACCAAACTGATGGCCACTAGACATGTGGTTACTGAACATTTGAATTGTGTTGTTGTAACTAAAAATAATTTTTAATATTATTTAATTTTTATTAAATTTAAATAGGCACACATAGGTAGTGGTTGATATCCTGGTGGGCACATGGCTATATCATTTTTACAATGATGTGATCCTGTCTTTGAACATGGTGTTGCAAAGTGTATGACAGACTCACCTTTATTTCTGAATTCTGTTAAAATCTTTTGGATGCCAAGAACACTTAAGTAAGTAAGAAAAGGGATTTTCACAGAGAGTGAGATCTTACAGGAATCTTATGAAATTCAAATCTTACGGAAATCCAAAATGACAAAAAAATAGAAAACAACTTTATGGCCATGTGCATATATGATATTAGCCTGAGAGGAAAGCTATTCATTAATTAGTCACCTAAGTTATATTATTTACTTTAATAAAGACAAGGTGTGTATATTTAAACTTGAACTTGGATTCCTAATTGTTTCTTAAGATGCCTTGAAAATATTACACTTTAATATTAAAAGAAAAAGAGCAATTGATTTTGCAGAAAGTATTTAATTCAATCCAAACAATAATAATGTAGGCAGAAATTTCAAGTCTCAAGAATAAATGAAGATAGAATAATAATCTGTGTTTCGTGGAATCCTGACCCTGTTCACTGAACATATATCTATTAGAAGTTCAAAATGATTTTTAAGAGAAGCCTTTTGAGTTTCAGGGAAAAAATGAAGCTACATCCAATGAAAGAGTACATTTCTTAAATCTGCACTGTCACTTTAAGAATGACGACGCGAGGAAATCCATGAACTTGCTCTAAAACAACGTGCTGCCTGTCACCATCTGTCAATGCATGTGATCAAAAGCGATTCAAATGGAACTGTGAAATTGGACTGCGCATGCACAGACTTTGATCACATTGTTTAAAAAATGGAAGTTACATGCAATTGTGAAGCAAAGTACAGCTCACCTGCCCAGGCCAGGTGGCTCAGTTGGTTGGAGCATCGTCCCACACACCAAAAGGCTGTGTGTTCAAATCCTCATCAGGGCACTTACCTAGGCTGTGGGTTTGATCTCCGGTCAGGGTGCACATGGGAAGCAACTGATTGAAGTTTCTCACCTAAATGTTTCTTTCTCTCTCTCTCCCCCTTCTTCTCTCTCTAATATATACATACAATGTCTCCATCCTCCGGTGAGGATTACAAAAACACAGCTCCTTTCTGCATTTGATGTGCATATGTGATAGGGTTAAAATTCAACATTTTCTGCTTACTGACTTTTCTTTACATTTTCTTGCTCAAATTTGCAAGAAAAAAGGTGTGTTGGTTCATGCACTGGGCCACACTAGATCACTCACCAGAACGGGAATTAAACATCCTGGGCTAAGTTCCCCCAGCGGCTCTAAACATGTGCACTTTACTAGGCAATTAGCAAATATTTGATAAATAAGTGAGTGAATAATAAATGGTGTTTGAGGTATAGCAAGCACCATGAATGATTTGCATAATTCACAAATATATTTCACAATTTTTATTCAGAAACTGAAATACTGACTGACTGTACCAAGTGTAACCCGAGTTACAAATGGAAACACAGTTGACCCTTGAACAAGATGGGTTTGAACTGCATATATCCGCTTATACGTGAGTTTTTTTCAATACATACTATAAGTGTATTATCTCTTTCTTATGATTTTTAAATAACATTTTCTTTTCTCTAGTTTACTATAAGAATACAGTATATAATACATATAACATACAAAATATGTGTTAATAGATTATGTTACTGGTAAGGTGTTCGCTCAACAGAAGGCTATTAGTAGTTAAGCTTTTGGAGAGTCAAAACTTTTATAGGGATTTTTAACTGCATGGGAATTGGTGTCTCTAACCCTCTGTGTTGTTTAAGTGTCAACTGTAATATGTTCTTAATAGTAAATGTCCTAGTCTGAACCTTGTCTAATCCTTACATGTCACCTAAACTTTTTGAATGGATGAACTAATATTATAGACATACCCTGAATTGCCTAACTCAATAATATAACTTATTAATAGAAGAAAATATTTATGCTATATAATGATTTTTCAATAAGCTAGGGTTTGAACTCAACTTTAGAGAAAAATTGGAGATAATGGTGAGTAATTTTTTTAACTATTTCTGGTAAATCTAGGTGGCTTAAGACTCATTTAGGAGAGCTAAAGAAAAGGGACACAAGAAGAAATATTGTAATGTGCTGTTCTATCTGTTAGGGAACCAGTGGTCCAAGTGGGCAGTAGAGTCTATTACTTGTGCCTCAGTGCCTCACAGAATTTTCTAATATAATCATTGGACCAGTTTACACCATCTGTTTCCTGAATCCACCTTTTTTTCTCACGACCTCTCTCTCCTCTACCACTGTTCCTTCAAATACCATGAGGATGTCGGGTACTTGCTTTAGAAAACACACCATACTTTCTTATCTCATCTCTGGCAACAGTCATTTGTGAGTAATACATCTTGTGACCAGTTTCATCTTGACTGCAACATCGGCCTCCTGGGGTGTGACTATGTACCCCTGACTCAAATCACAAAGGCAGCCTATCAGGAAGACTGGCTCCAACCCCTGTTGCAGTTGACATAAAGTGGACAAAACTTGAAAGGTTAGAGAGGGAGCATCTACAACACACACACACACACACACACACATGTTGTAAATAACTTCTTTTTATGAAACAACTGCCTAATAGGAAGCCAGTTTGTCATTAATTTGTAATCAAAGTTGGGAGTGTAAGAGTTCCCTGTAGTTGTTCCTACTAAAGGAAGCTGCAGTTAGTGAAAAGTGACTTGTTAATATGCCAGCATCTCAAAGACTTAATAAATGTTCATAATAAATGTATAAGGCATATGTAAGTGGGTGATATGTGTTCCATATAAAAGAGAGATTGGGAAGACACTTGGAAAATGGAATAATTTATCTAGAAAGAAGGTACAAATTTTTAAATCTAGGAAGACTACTGGGCTTTTAGATGCAAAAAGACAATGTCACTGTGAAAGTTAGCTGATTAAATTCATACTTTCTTAAACTCATTTAGAAAATGTATTTTAATCCCTAAAGTTAAAATTTGATTGATTATTGCAAATAATTGGGTAACAGTAGCTTAAAATAAACCTCCATTAGGCTATGAATGTCTTGAAAATAGAATATGCACATTTTAAAAACATGCCTACTAAATATATTTATAAGTAATCAGTGTTCAAAAGAATTTACCTTACAAATAGCCATAAGTTGAGATAAATAGTAATGGAAAAATGCAATAAAATAAAATAAAAACAAGTAATCATAAGTTGCAAATGTCCATCTAGAAATTTCTTATTTCAAAGGAATACTGTGAAAATGATTATAAAAGTGTATACTGCATTTTTAAGAAGTAAAAAACAATATAGTGCCTATACATATTAATTTCACCATATATTTAGTTAGTAAATTACTAAATTATTCAATGTTTCAATAATTTAGTTAAACAAATATTTAGTAAACACACTTTGACCAGAGATATGTTAGGTTTTGCAAAGAAATGTAGATATTTTTAAATTCTTGGTGAGGGTACCATGCACAGAGAAAAGCAATTTTACAGAAAAATAAAGAGTAATTGTAAGAGCAAACACTAAAGTGCTAAACTGAACATTACTGACATCAAAATGTAGCATATGTGAAGCATTTACTGTGATCTCACCACAAAATGGAGAAATCAACATGAAACAAAGTATCAGCTTTTATGTTCGTTTCTGAGAAAGGGTCAGATTTTATTTTTATTTCATCCTCTGTTTCAAATATTGTCATTGTTATACTCTAACTGCTATAAATTACAGAAGTAGAAATATACCTTGGGATTCCTAACAGGGCTATGAAAAGACTACTATATATATTTTTAAAGGTTTCCCAGTTTATCAAGTCTTGACATCATTTTACAAGAAAAATAAAGAAACTTTAAAATATTCAAGCTGTTCACTTGCAGAGCTGAGGTTTTTCTTTTTGTTTTTTCCTGTCATGGCCAACTCAATATTTAAGGTAGAAGAAAGCACTGGAGCAAGAGAAAAGCAGAGAGTTATGTACAAAGGAGTTCCCATAAGACTATCAGCTGATTTCTCAAAACAAACTTTGCAGGCAAGAAGGGGCTGGAAAGAAGTATGCAAAGTCATGAATGTCAAGGACCTACATCCAAGATTACTCTATCCAGCAAAGCTATCATTTAGACTGGGAGGGCAGATAAAGTGCTTACCAGACAAGGTAAAGCTAAAGGAATTCATCATCACCAAGACATTATTACATGAAATGTAAAAGGGATTTATTTAAGACAAAGAACAAGATCAAAACTATGAACATTAAGATGACAACAAATTCACAACTGTTGACAATTGAATCTAAAAAACCATCCAACAAAACCTAAGGAAACAACCAGAACAGGAACAGAATCATAGATGTGGAGATCACATGGAGGGTTATCATCTGGGAAAGGAAAGGAGAGGGGAATGGGGCAAAAGATGCAGGGAATAAGAAGTATAATTTGTAGACGATAGACAGGGGGATTAGAAAGTGGAGTAGCCAAAGCACTTACATGCATGACCCATGGACATGAACTAAGGGGGGGATTGCTGAAGGGAATGGAGGTATGGAGTGGAGGGGGGTGAAGGGGGGAAAACTGAGGCAACTATAATAGCATAATCAATAAAATATATTTGAAAAATAAAGTATAAGGAAGCATTGAGGTAATAAAATTATAATGCAAGTTTTGGAAATCAACTAATATAAAGCCTAGGAAGACTATATATTCTTTTCTGATGCTACAAGTATTGAAACCACTTTACTTTGTACTCAGACATAAATCTTAATTGTCAGGCAGTCTGTTAGGTTTGCATTTTCCAAATTAACATCCTTGCCTACACCTATAACTTTGAATTTCACCAACATTATTACAAATAGCATCTTTCTGCAATGGGTGCTTTTATGTTACTAATATAATATAGAATGTGTATATTTTTGCATAATATATCCTCATAAATTACAGTAGGAAGAAAAGTACCTTGAAAAATACATTGCCAGTTTATCACCTTAAATACATTAAACTTTGCTTTCCCAATTGTCTTTAATCACAATATTCAGTAAATCATGAACTAAGGAAAAAAACATGCATTTGATTTTGCTTTCACTATCACCATTTAGTGAAACCATTCCACTAATGCAAGTGAAAACATTCATCGACAGAAAATGAATAAACATTAGTTTCAAGAAACATTTACTGAGCACCCTTACTACTAAATTTAAAAACCGACCTATAATTCCCTGGATGTGTATTCCTAGACAGATGGCTTTGTCTATACCACAGGTGGGTTGGTTAGGGAAGGTGTTTAGAAAAATTGATACTGCGACGTTAAGGTGACTGTCTTAGATCAGCTAACATTTGTCCTTCCAGTTCTTTAACATTAGTGATTATCTTCCCAAACAAGCTGTAAGTAAAAAGAAATCAGGGGGAAGCATGATAAATGGATCAAAAAATTCTCATGGTCTCTACAGAAGTTTGCCAGAGTGCTGATCATTATGAGTTCACAGTTACAACAAGTACTTTTAAAGGTTCAAAGCTGGCCCTGACTGCAGCGGCTCCATGGGTTGGGTGTCGTGTTGCAAACCAAGGGGTCACTCTCAGGTTCGACTCTGGGCTGGGCACATGCCTGGGTTGTGGGCATGTGAGAGGCAAGTGATCGATGTTTCTATCGCAAATCAATGTTTTTCTCCTCTTTCTCCTTCCCTTCCTCTCAATCAATCAATCAATATCTTTAAAAAAGTTTGAAGCTGATAATTGAAGAGAAAAATTGAAATTAAGCTTAAAATACTACACTTTAGAAAAGCAAATCTGTACTTTTGAGGGTGGTTGGTGGGGCAGAGGGGAGTGCAGGGAGATGGGGCTGAGCCTGCGTTAGAAGGGACACATTAGCGGAGTCAGAACATTCTTACTTCAGGTCCTGGTCTACAGTCACTACAGGGGAAGCTCAGAGATCTGACACTGTGTGAGAAAAAGGACTGCACTGCTGAAAGGCTGAAAGCAGGGCTGATCCCAGGCGGAATGAAAAGGTAAAGATGCCTTATGTTTCTAGCCTGATTGTCTAAATATTTTATATCTGATGGTCACGCAACAAAACTGTCATGTAAACTCCATTCTGCCTGTTTTACAATTTGAATTCCTAAGGTCACGGACAAAAAACCAAAAATCTCTGACAAGATAAATTCTCTTGTGTTCAGAAGGGTAAGAGGGTAAGCACATGATGTATAAAATATACCTTAAAATAAAAATGAGAGTTTTCCTATCTCAGAGTGTGAAGAAAGTAAAGATTTCAAAATAATTAGAGTAAGCCAAAACATAAAACAGCTTGGAGGAAGGATGCTTATGGCAGTGAAATTTAAAAAGCGGTTTATTTGTGGTATAATATTAGGATTTTTCATAAACAAGTTGTTCCTGCATTAAACAATTAGATCAATTGACCACTGAGTTCAGTTATATAACTTATTTGATTCTTCTGTCCACTGAAAACATCTGCCATAATGAATTATGTGAAGTAAATAGGAAATAATTGTATGTTTGCTGAAGAAAAATCAATTCTTTGAACAATAACTGGTGGTTTTGACCTTGTAAAAATATATTCCAAATGTATTTTTTATACATTTATTTTCTGTCTTCTTTCAATGTAATTTTTAATCACTGACTGAATGTACCTCAAGAGCTATACTCAAAAGGAATTCCATGTGCAGACTGTTATCTGAATAAAGTTTTCTTTTCTTTTTATTTAAAGCTTTATTGTATTTTTCCATTACCATTAGTCCCCTTAATACGCCCCATCCCCCAGCAATCACCACACTGTTGTCCATGTCCATGAGTCCTTTTTCCTTTTTGCTCAATCCTTCCACCCCTTAAGGTGTGAAGTAAGGGTTCTGATTCATTTTTTTGGCATATGCTTATCCTGTTTTCCTTGGCACCATTTTTTCATTACCTTTCCCCACTAAATTGCCTTGGCAATGTAATGCAGGTCTATTTTGGCACTCTCCATTTTCTTCCAATAATATTTGTGTCAATATTTATACTAAAACCACTTGTTCTTGCTTACTGTGACTTTATAATAATTCTCAAAATCATGTAATTTAAATAGTTCCCTTTATCATTTTTTGCAAAATTGGTTTCAGTATTCTAGGTCCCTTATATTTCCATATAATTTATATATTTATTTTGTCAATTTTGACAAGAAATCCTGATAAAATTTAGATTAAGAGTGCACTAAATTTAACAATGTCATTAGAACTAATTTTTTAACAATAAACATAGTATAGCTCTCCATTCTGCTAAGTCTTATATAATTTTTCTTATCAATGACTTATGGTTTTTCATTGTTCATATCTTGCATATACTTTGTCATACCTACACCCAAGTATTTCATGTGTCTCTATTGTATAGAAATAGCTCCATTTCTGTATTGGACTTTTTTAAAATTATATTTTACTGATTATATTATTACAGTTGTCCTGATTTTTCCTCTTTTGCCCTCCCACCAACCAGCAGGCTCAACTAACTCAGGCAATGACCCCAACTCTTGTTCATGTCCATGGGTCATGAGTATAACTTCTTTAGCTACACTGTTTCCTATACTTTCCTTTACATCCCCATGGCCATTCTGTAGCTATCTATTCATTCTTCTTAACCCTCTATCTCTTCAGGCATTCCCCTTCACTCCCCTCCCATCTGGCAACCATCAAAATGATCTCTGTATCCATGATTCTATCTCTGTTCTTGTTTGCTTAGTTTGTTTTTTAGATTCAATTGTTGGTAGATTTGTATCTATTGCCATTTTATTGTTCATAGTTTTGATCTTCTTTTCCTTAAATAAGTACCTTTAACATTTCAAATAATTATGGTTTGGTGATGATGAACTCCTTTAGATTTTTCTTGTCAGGGAAGCTCTTTATTTGCCTTTCGATTGTAAATGATATCTTTGCTGGGTAGAGCAATCTTGGTGTAGGTCCTTGCTTTTCATGACTTTGAATAATTATCAATCCCTTCTAGCCTGCAAAATTTCTTTTGAGATATCAGCTGACAGTCTTCTGGGAACTTCCAATAGATAACTAACTTCTTTTCTCTTTTTTGCTTTTAAGAGTCTCTCTTTATCTTTAATTTAAACTTTGGCATTTTAATTATGATGTATCTTGGAGTTGGCCTCTTTGTATCCATCTTGTTTGGGACTCTCTGTGCATCTTGGACTTGCATGTCTATTTCCATCACGAAATTAGAAAAGTTTTCTTTCATTGTTTTTGCAAATAGATTTCCAATTCCTTGCTCTTTATCTTTTCCTTCTGGCACACCTATGATGTGAATATTGGAATGCTCGAAGTTGTCCCAGAGGCTGCTTATACTATCTTCATTTTTGGGGTTATTTTTCTTCTTGGTGTTATGATTGGTTGTTTTTTTGCTTCCTTTTTGTTCCAAATCATTGATTTGATTCACAGTTTCATCCACTCTACTGTTGATTCCCTATAAATTGTTCTTTATTCCAATTAGAGTATCCTATGTTTCTGACTGGATATTGTTTATGCTGTTGAGGTCCTGAATAATTTCCTTGAGCATCCTTATAACCAGTGTTTTGAGCTCTGCATTTAATAGATTGCTTATCTCCATTTCCTTTAGCTCCTTTTCTGGAGTTTTGATCTGTTCTTTCATTTGGGTCATGTTTCTTTGTCTCCTCATTTTGGCAACCTTCCTATGTTTGTTTCTATGTATTAGGTAGAGCTGCTTTGACTCTACATTTTCATAGTATGGCCTAATGTAGTAAGTTTTCTGTACAGTCCAATGGCACAGCCTCCCCTACCACCCAAGCTGGGTACTCGAGGTGTGCCCTTTGTGTGGGCTGCATACACTCTCCTGTTGTATGAGCCTTGGTTGCTGTTGGCAGATCAATGGGAGGGATTTACCCAGGACTGTCAGCTGCAAGCATTGTCTGTGAACACTGACCACCAACCTCTACCCTCCTCGGAGGATCAGCTGTGGTGGGGCAGGGTGGTGGTACTCTGAAGTGGTTTGTAGTTGTCCACTGGGTGTGCTGGCCCTGGGGTGTCCTGGGTGATGCAGGCCAAGGTCGGCCCCGACCTGTGTTTTGCCCAGGGCCACCCTGCCTGAGCTAGAAAGTCATCTGAGATGGTGCTATTTGAGCTGGGCTTGAAGATTCCCAGGTGAAGCCAAACTGTGATTCTTGGCTGGCTGCTGCTAGTGCCAGGCCTAGGCCTCACTGAGGCCAGCTGTTGCTTGTTGATAGGATCTAGGAAGTTGTGAAGCTTGTGCCAAGACCAGCCATTCTTATGGAAAAGCAGCTTGGGTCGGCTCATAAATTCAGAGGGGTAGAGCCTCTGTGGGTCACACAGCATTAGCCAGGTTGATGGAGTCCCAGATATGGCACCAGCTTGCTTGCTCTGTGGGAAGAGAGTTTAGCAAAAGGACAATGGCCTCTGCTCACCTTGATGCCAGACACTTCAGTTTCTCCCTCTATGCTGCTGGTGCCTTTCAGCTGCCACCACTGGTGCCTTTCAGCTGCCACCCCAGTGCTGGAGCTCAGAGGGAATGAGTCTGGGTAGGTGAGTCCATGTATGGGCTCTTTAAGAGGAACTGCTTGGGGCTCCAGGAGTTTCTTCCACCGACTCAAAATGCACTGGTTTTTGCAACCAGAAGTTGCGGGAACGTATCTTCCTGGCACTGGAACTCTGGGCAGTGCTGATGTGGGGTTGGGATTCCTCCCTCCCAAGATATCCCTTCTGAATTTGTATCTACGGCACATGGGTGAGCAGCCAGCCCGTTCTGTGTCTGCACCCCTCCTACCAGTCTGGATGGATGTGCTTTCTTTAATTCCGTAGCTGCCAGATTTCCATTTAACTTGACTTCTGAGTGACTGTTGGTCTTAGCTGTAATTTTGGTACAGTTGTGTGAAGGGGTGAGCCCTGTATGCCTATGCCACCATCTTGACCGGAATTGTATATAAAGTTTTCACCGGCTATTTTCATAGTGTCATTTTTGTTGCAATGTGTGTGTGTGGGTGCAGGGGATGGAGGGAATCCAGGGTGGTTATGAGGAGGTCTTCCAAGTTTAAAACAAAGATGATGACAAATCTTGGTTTAAACTCTATGTCAGAAATTGTAAAATAGCAAGTGAATCTAACTAATAGAAGCGGTTAGTCTTTCTCAATGTCTAAAACAAAACAAAGAAGTGGACAACCAAAAGTATAGAATTTGTTGCTGACACCGAAAATCAGGAGAGTTCATCTCCACGGCTGGCTGGAGCTTACACACCGCTGCCAGCTGTAAGGGGGCATGCCCTCCCCTGCAGCTCTGTTTTTGTCATCCTCCTGGTCTCTAGACAATTGGAGTTTGCAAGTCTCAATATTAGTTTTCAGAAAGATCTGAACAAATATTATTAAAGGGATGATTTATGTGCACTTAGAAATGAAATCACTGATCACTATTAGGTGTAAATCATGCAAGCTAAACTAATTTTGTCTTATGCTAGAGAAACTAGTCTCGGGGATCAGAAAATAATCATTCAGAAAATAACATTTACTTATTTTATTTCATTTTCTATCAATATGTTTTGGTGGCATGCATAGATAATCACATTTTTCATAAGGAAATGTTCTCTTTTAGTTCAAGAAATGAGTTTGTGGATTTTTATTATAGTTGTATTATATTGTTTTTCTTTGCCAGACTCATAAAAGTCATTGCTTTGCTCAGTAAAGAATGATACTATTGTGACAAATAGCTTATTGTGTGGCTTTTCTCAATTTTCTAAATTTTCAGAGATTTAATTTTAGCAGTTTCTCATCTTTTCCCATGTTGTTCTGTGAAGGGAAAATAAAATTATATAATCAATATTTTTTTATATTCATAGATATTTCATATTTGTTTTAATAGCTGCATTTCCTACCACTGATTTGCTATTAATGACATATTACCAAAGGTATTAAACTAAAATCTGAACATTAGCATTTTTTGCTTCATTAATAAAACTAATAAGTATAATGTAGATTTATCAGTACTTAATGTAATTAAATTTATAATACTTTTTAAATAAGTAAAGCTTATAAAAGTACAGGCTTAGCACTTATGGGCAACTTCTAAATTAGGTTTCTCTAAAAATACGATTTATTTATTTTAAATTTCACACTTCAAGTGGCATCAGTAAAATAATTATTCAACTGTGATGTTCTTGAGATTATACAAGAAGTTACAAAAGCATGCTACCTTTTTATTGTATTTAATGTTATGATTTTTGTTGTTCATCAAAGAGACACAAATTATTAATGACTTATATTTACAATTTTAGAGCCCTTCCTAGCAAACTGAATTTCAAGTAAATACACATATAATTTGCTGCTCTACCATTACATTTTAATTGTCATTTTTATAATACTTATGCATGATTTAACAACTTACATTAAAATATATTTAATTATCTGGAGGAAAAGGGGAAGGAGAAATATAATCAAATGGTATTTAGGAGAGAGCAAGATACCCACAGATAAAGAGCACGTCAATGAATAAAAAGAAACAAATGGGTGAATTTTTAAATTTGAATTTATGAAATATAAAACATTCATGAATATGGAGAGAAATTGCAAAAAAAATTAAATATGTAGAACCTGGAATCAGCACAAGGTATGTACAATCAAAGCGATTCTATAGACATATTCAGCAGTGAATGTAGGGAGTGAATGAAGGACATTTGTGTCCAGGTTGCCAGTTACTGAGACATATGAGGTGAATTCACTTGTAGTCACAAAGACTCAGAGAGCCACAGAGAGATTGTAAATTCCTAGGGCAGTGTCCATGCACTTTTTAATCACCATTTATTTACCCTGTCCAATATACAAATGCTCAGTAAATATTTGTTTATTGAATAAAGGAGACACACTTGCACACACATCATACTACATATATATCATAATATAATAGTATCCCCCTTCCTCTCCCTCCTCCCCTCCCTCTTCTCCTTATCTTCCTACCTTCTTTCTCTCATCTATATCTATCTATCATCTATCTATCTATCTATCTATCTATCTATCTATCTATCTATCTATTATCTATCTATCTATCTATCTATCTATCTATCTATCATCTGTCTAACCTATCATCTATAAAATAGGCAAAAGCAGGTTGGTATCCTGAATAATTCAGAATATTAATAGTAGGAGATAATCTGAGAAAATTGTTCCAGGGACAGCTTTGGCCTAAGGCTGACAATGTCCAATACAGTGGCCACTTCCACATGTGACAAGTTAAATCATAATAGTCAGAGTTAAAATGTGCCGTAAGTAACTGTAAAATACACATGAAAAGCTGAATACTTCATAAAAATGTACAATTCTAATTAAATAAAGCCCATTTTAAAATTAGTTTCACCTATTTTACTTTTTTAATGTGGTTACTAGAAAATTCAATTTTCAAATGTAGTTCGTGTTTGTGACTGGCATTATTCCTAATGGAAGGCACAGTCTAACAAGAGAAGGATCTTGAAATTTCCCTTCTGATATCAAAAATTTCCATAAATATGAGAGTAGCTACAAAATGTTTTTAGATTAATAGGTTCATAATGTTACAGAGTAGATTTTTCTTGCAAAAATATGTTTTGTTTCCATTGATAGATATAAAATTGAAGTTCTTAGTGTTAACTTGAATTATTTTTCTTTTATTTTAGGAAGATATTTTGACTATGCATGAAACTCTAAAGTACAGAGACAATGAAATATAAGATAACTTCCATTAAAATTATTTAACTTAAGAAAAAGCTGAAATTAATCTTAAGATTGTATCTGGGGTTGTCTGGTCAAGACAGACATATATTTTAAGGGAAGCAAATTAATTTGCAGCAACTCATCACTAATTAAAATCAATTGAATATTGAAAATATTTAAGACTTTTTTGATAGCTGTCTCCTTGAAGGGTTCAATGAATGAATTTAAATTAATTCCCCCAGAACACCTGTGTACCTTCAAGTAATAAACTAATAAACATGAAATATTATTTTATTATAGTAAACATTAATACTAAACTGAGGTCTATGTAATCTAATCACCAGTCATAGCTTAATGGGCTGTGACTCACAATTTCATTCTCCCACATTTACATTTCTATACCCCAGTAACCAACCCTGTTTATTAAATTGTATCCATGGCATCATCCACAGTCTAATTAGATACATTGAAATAGCACACCTCTTCTCTTGTCACCCCCATTGACCCTTTGTGTATTCTCTGCATACAATACTCTTCCTTCCTCCTTGTTTTCTAGGTAACTGCAACGAATGCCTCAGAAGTCAACAGAAGTGTCCTGTTTTCTATTCTTTTCTCATTCCACCTATCCAAAACTTTATTCGCGGTACTTACTGTACACGTGACATGCTCTGTTCCTATGTAGTCATTTTCTTAATATGTTTCTTTCTATCTGGAGTGTTCCTTTGGTCAAGATGCCATCTTTGTGATGTTCATTGCTGAATCCATAGCATCCCACAGGGTGCCTGACACACAGTGGGGGCTTAAATATTTGGTAAAGGAGGAGACCATATATGTTCAAATGCTCTAAAATAAAGTGCCTGAACATCTTTTTGGGTTTCTTGGCCAATGGCCACTTTTTGGTAATAGATTTTGTTTAGGAAATTTAAAAAACTTATTGATATAAATTGTTTAGTCTGTGTTATATTTCTTTCTTCTTCAAAAGTTTTATTTCTGCATTCAGGGAGGTTTATTTTGAAGGATAATGAAAATAATTTTCTCCTCACAATGGGTAACTGCTATAAATATAAATAAATTCTCCAAAAATATTAGAAATGTGCTGTGGAGGCTACAAAGATAAACTAGAAAGATCTCTTTTTCTCAAGGAGCACATAGAAATAGGGAAATGAAGACATCTAATATAAATGCTGGTTAGACAGTGATTTTTGGCAAAGAGGTATAGAGGCTTTCAAGTTCAGATGATGAAAAGACTATCTCTAACTAAGATTACAACCAAGAAAGACTTCTTGAAGGAGAAGGCATTGAACACAAGCTTTGAAAAATAAGATCCTTCAAAGGGTTTGGACTTGTAGAGGCACTTAAATAGAAAATGCATTTTCTTTGAAGGGGAATATATAAGCAATTGCATGGAGGCTTGGCATTGAGGGACAAGTATGAATGGTAAGTAGGTCACCATTTCTCTAACATAAAGTGTGGATGGCAAATGCAGGATGGTCAAGTTGCCCAAATGTCAATTTAAATGGCAGATGGTGACAACTTTAACACCTACTCTCTGATCTACTGGCCATGGGACTTTATACAAACAATAACTCCTGTCTAAGCCTCACTTTCTCCAACTGAGTTACATAAGGCAATAATGTCAGAACTTCTGTGGATCGTTGGGAGAAGTAAATAAAATAATGTTTATTAAAAATTTAAAAGTCAATTTTAAATAAATTACTTAAAATGGGAGGTCTGAAAAGTATTTTGGAACAAAGTCATATGGGATCTTAATTGTTTGTACTTTGATTCTGCAGTCATTGGTTCTATGGTGCCTCCCTGAGTCATTGTAGTGTAGTGGTTAAGTGCACAGACTTTCAAACCAGACTATATGTTTGAATTCTGATTTAGGCAATTTACTTATACACTTTGTGCCTCTTTCCTCCTCTACAAAATTGCAATAGTAATTATTATGGAGAACAAGTAAATTAATAAATGCACAAACTATAGAACAGTACCATGAAGTATTATGTATTCATGCAGGAAGTTTTATATAAATATTAGCTATTACCATGCATTAGTCATCAAAAGCATTATAGAAGAATTTGTCTGCACCAGAGATGTACTTGAGAAGAAAACTATATGTCAGCCCTGTATAAATTGCAGAGAGTCACATTAGAGGACAAGCTTTTGCAGTCCTCCTAATTGGAGAAAGTGAGTGCATGAACAAGAATAGACGTAGTGAGAAATGAGAGTTGAAGGAAGACTTAAAAAGAAATAAACCTTTTTATTTTGATGAAGTCCATTTGTTTATTCTTTCCTTTATGTCCCTTGCTCTAGGGGACACATCAGTGAAAATATTGCTGCATGGAATATCTGAGATTTTCTTTCCTATGTTCTCCTCTAGGACTTTTGGTATCACGACTTATATTTAAATCTGTTATCCACCTTGAATTTATTTTTGTCTATGGTGTAAGCTGGTGGTCGAGTTTCATATTTTGCATGTAGCCATCCAGATCTCTCAAGAGCATTTGTTGAAGAGGCTATTTTTATTCCATTTTATGCTTCTGCCCCCTTTGTCAAATATTAATTGACCACAGAGCATTATGCTAAGTGAAATAAGCCAGGCAGTGAAAGACAAATACCATATGATCTCACCTATAAGTGGAACCTAATGAACAAGACAAACAAGCGAACAAAATATAACCAGAGACATTGAAATAAAGAACAAACTGACAGTAACCAGAGGGGATGGGGAGGGGCATAACGGGGGAAAATGGGAAGGGTTGAAGGGTCATCAAGGAACATGTATAAAGGACCCATGGAGAAAGCCCAACAGGGGTAGGATCAAGGGTAGGAGGTGGGGATGGGTAGGGCTGGGCAGAGTGGTAAGGGGAAAATGAAGACAATTGTACTTGAACAACAATAAAAAAAACAGAAATAAACATTAAAAGGCAGAGCAATTGGAACTTATTGGACATGTGGAAAAGGAAAAATTGAGTGATAGATGTAAATATTGAGATTTTCATTCTGAAGATTGAGAGATGATGATTCAGACAAAAATAAAATATTAGGAAAATAAGCATATCTGAGATGGACATATTTTGATGTGTTGTGCTTGCATTGTTTTTGTCATTTCCCACTGGAGATGTCTAGGAGGTAAAATTGAATGACTGGAGGCTAGGCTGTTAACATAGATTAATAGGTGATAGTTAAAGTTTGGGGGAAAAAAAGGAAAAGAGGTTAGAGACATAACACAGTAAGGTTGAGGGATGTCATTATATGAAAAATATATCTACCAGGTTGGAGGAAAAGGTGAAGTTAAAGGAGAAAGGAGCAAGAGGGAACCTAAAGCCAGTGTTTTTCTTAATTTTATTTTTTTCAGTTTTATGGAAGTATAACTGGCAAATAAAAATTTTATATATGTAAGATGTACAAATAATAATTTGATACATGAATACATTCAAGTTTATTAACATATTCATCTCACATCATTAACATATTTTTCTGTGTGTATGGTGACAATACATGATTTACTCTAAGAAAATTTTAAGTACATAATACAGTATTATTAACTGTAGTTACAACACTGTACATTAGAACCAAAAACCTTTTATTTTATAACTAAAAATTGTAACTTTTAATGAACATCTTCCTATTTTCCCCAACCCCATGCCTCTGGCAAAGTGGTAATATAAATCCAACTCTTTTAGATTCTACATATAAATGATATCCTATAATATTGGTCTTTACATGGCTGGCTAATTTCATTTAGCATGAAATCTCATTTCATTTAGATTATTCCCCTCCATTTTCATCTATATTATTGCAAATGTCAAGATTTCCTTCTTTTTTATAGCTGGATAATTTTCAATTATATATACATATATATTCATATACATATTCATATATATATATCATATTTTCTTTACCTATTTATTTGAAGGAAAATAACTGGTGTAAGCCAAATCTTTACTAGTCATATCTATGGGTGCTAAGATAGTTATAAAATTCATGTGATTGCCTTGCTTTTTTAAACTGTGTCTTGAAGAAAAACAATGACAGATTCACTTTAGCCAAATACTTACTCAGGGCATGCTGTGAAAGTCTCAAGGCAGTATTTCCTGCTATGCATGTCTCCTCACCTGGGTTGCAGACTGTGCCAAAAGTAAGGCATGAGATTTAATCATAAGGTGGGAGAACTTGTAAAGGAGCGTGCTCTGTCACCTTGACAGATTTCCTGCACAAAAGTCATGACCTGGGATGAGGTACATGAATTTCTGCCTGCCCCTGAGAATCTTAAACATTCAGATACCGATGAACTTTCTGGGCTTGAAGATATAGACCTCCCTGCCCTCTCACTAGATGAGATCAGCATTCCTGGCTGGAGATAATAATAGATGTCATCTGAGATGAATGTCTCTCAGGATAGTGCTTGTACTTCTCAAAATCACTCCTGCCTACCTTCATGGCCTCAGTTCTTAGTGTATCCCAAGGAGGGAAATGCTGCTTCTCCTATGGGAGCAAATACCAAACTCCAGGAAGAAGTTGTACTTTATGGCTAAAACATACACACACAAATTAGGAAGAAACTTGTACACATGGTGATACATCAAAGTCAGTGAAATATAAGGCCGGATAGAACATGTTACTAATTCTGTTCTCCCATGAAGCAGCATTTAATATCCTGATAAGTACATCTGAATCCGGTCCTAATATAGGGCTAGGATGGATTCTTGAAGCTTGGACACAATGATAGCCTACAGATGGTTGGAGATACCAGAACAACATTGACCAGGTATTGAGAAAGCTAGGCAGTCATGTTAAAATGGATTTATTATGTAAGACCAAAACACCTATCATTAACTATTCCAAGGTGAGCCCAAATTCCCTCAGTGTTTTCACAAAGAATGACTTACTGAAGGGGTACCAGCATTACTGAAAAAAAAAATAGTAGTAGTTGTTCTCTGCTGGTCAGAGTTAACTTTGGAGATGCTGCTATAGACCTGCATTCTCTAGTGTCAATGAGGCTTATAGGACTCCATTATAGCAGAACAGATGGAAGCACTCAGCCATCAGAGGCAAGATGAATGTGGTTGCCCTAAAGAGTCCTAGGATTTCAAGGCAACCAAGCTACCTTTACTTACAAGTATCTATACAAAGGCCAATGGGCAAAGATGTTCCTAGGTATGGGATAGAAGGACAGAAAATTGGGACGTTGCTTGCTTTGTATATTACACCTACTGAGTTGGAAGCAGATGTCAGTCTATCTATTCAAAATCATGGTTCTTTACCTAATTTCCCAATCTGTTCAAGTTCTTAGACTTAGAACTGATCACTTGAAGGTGAGTCTAGGTCCCCTGGTGGAGGATCTCAGCTCTACCACATTAGTGTACACAAAGATACGGGATGGGTGGGTAAAGTAGGCTTTCAGATTTTGGCATGGAAAGATATGCAGGTTGTGATTATTATAATAGCTTTATTAGCTCAAAAGAATGTCACTCACAACTGAGAACCTATTTTTGCCCAGTCCTCTATATAGTTAATCATTTCTCAAAGGGACCTGTGGCCATTTACCAGAATAATTGTACACTGAAGAAAAGGAACTATCTAGATTTTCCAAGTACATTTGAATGTAGGCACATAGCTGACACTGAAACCAGAAGAGTCAAGATTCTTTCATAACCTCCAAGTCTTGTGAAATCCAGGATATATAAAGGTTTAGGGCAAATACATTTCATAGTGACTTTCATGTTCACATAGCCCCACCACATGGTAAGTTGCCCAGACTTTCAAGTGTATTATGGACATGGACATATTTAGCAGTTGGTAAAACACTCACATTGATCTCTTGATCTGTAGAGTAAGAAATTTTATGCTAGAAAAAGCAAAGTAGAAAAATCCTGAAACTGCCCACATTTGTAGTTAAGATAGAAAATCAGACTCAATGATTCAGTCCTGGGTAGAAATGTAGAGACCAGTGTTATCCTCAAATACGAGTGGATTCAGCTGATGATGCCCATCATGTCCCCATTTAATATATCTGTGTATTCATCGCAAAAGGCAGGTAGATCATGGTAAATATCATGTATCTATACAAGCCATAAACCTAACCAGATATTGTATTCAGTACCAGATATGGAATCTTTAACACACAAATAGGAACTATTCCTCCACCATTTCACAATGCTAAATGAACAAATAAAATGAGTTATTAGATGAAGATAAATCCTTTAGGAATGGTTTTGTAGGGAAGGAGAAAGGCTGTATCAGATAAGAACAAATAATGTAAAAAAGTGAGAAGTTATAGAAAACGCTACTCTCAAATTAGAATTGGGGTAGTACTGAAGCTGATAGAATTGGAGAGTAGCAGGAGTGTTCTTTGTTATAATCCCAAAGAATGATATATAGGTAGGAAAGATAGGCGTGAAGTAAGTGAGTAGTTATCAGCTTTATAGTAAAGTAAGAGTCTTCTCACACTTTGACAGATAGCCCATGGTTATTTATCATTAGGCTGGAACTTTTGTTCTTATAATGTGGTAAGTAAAAATACTTTGTTACCTTCTCAGTCACATAGGCCCTTGAACCTACAATCCCTGTTATATATACTATTTTTTAATGGAAATAAGTTTAACTGATTTTGAGTTTTCTCCTGGTAGATGTGGCTGATCAAGGGCAGACATGAAGAAAAATATTGATACCATCTCAGAACTTCAGATTGGCCAAAATTATTAAAAAGAACCACCTGGTAAGGAAATAAATTCAAAGACATATCACACAAGACATTATTTAAATTGTTAAAGCTACAAAACAAGGTAAGAATGGGAATACAATACTCAAAGGGCATTAAAGTGTTGAGGCAATGAAAGATACATTGAGGAGAGTTAACAAGAGGGGTCAGAATAAATAAGAGATGTGTGGCCACTACTTTTCATTTCAAAATAAAAGATTTTGGTGGTGGATCACTGCTAAGAGATGTAAAAGTTCAAGGCATAAAGCTGTGACTGTGGGCAGCTGAGTTGAAGAAAAATAAAAGGTAGAGTTGGTGAAATGAAGGAGCTACCAGACTTAGAAAGTCTCTTGATGAAAGTATATAAATGTAACCAGAAAATGAGATGTGTTATTTCAGAATGAAGGTAAGAAGGAGCTCTTGGAAGTTGTATCAGATTGTTTATACATGATGATTGTTCCACTAAGAAATGATAGAAAAGAAAAAAGGGATTCCAAAAGATTTTATTTCTTCTTACCCTAAATCAAACCCCAATTCTGTTTTATGAGGACAGTAAAGAATGAAATATTATGTTACTCTGATACCACTTCTATAATATATTTCTGCTCAACTTTTGTAGTTGTTCTGTTGTATTGAGAAAGTAGTATCATTATTCCTATGGCTTAGGTTCTAATGCAGCATTTTACATATGTGTGGTTTATAATTGCCATCATCATTATTATTGTTGATTTTATTGTTATTCTAGTATATAACAACATGTGCATCTAATTTTTGTAGGATTCTTAACCATTCCTATTCTATCTAAGAGTTAAGTAAAACCTAGCTTGAAAATCAATGTCATAATTTTTCTTTAATCCAGACAAAACAAATATTATAAATAAGGTATACTTTGTTATATAAGAGAAAATTAAATCTCAGTGAGTAAGCAACTTGCCAAAATATCATGCAGCCTAAAATCATTACATTGGACTGAAATTCAAGACTGTGACATGAAAACTTTTCAGTCAAGTTTACTTTAGGCTACTGTGTGAGTGGTACTTATGTTAGCTATTATTTAAATCCTGGGTAGCTACAGAATCATTGATTTAGTCCCTCCCATTTCCCCCCATAAATATAGAGAAATCTGCATATTTTGTTCTCTGACCATTTTTATATTCTCTCTCCAGCCCACACATGTTGTGTTGACCTGAAGTTGTGTTGAGTGTTTACTGATCAAACTTTTTTCAGGCATCTCACAACTTAAAACCTCTTGCTCTAAGAAATATCTACCTCATAGGAATGGGGTGCCCATTATTCATTTTTTAGAGACACTCATACATGTCTCTCAAGATGAAATGTCTGTAAAGGTCTCTCAGTTGAATTAAGGTGAAGAATGACATGAGATGCTATTAAGAAACAGGCTACCCAAGATGCCTCATTCATGGTGAGTTGGAGGAGGAAGTGGCTCTAAAGTAGAAAAAGAAGTAAGGAAATGAAATGAGAGATGCAAAGAAACCAACCTGTGCCTATTTTACCTTTTCTTGTCAATCTGCTATTGAATTTAATTCTGGTGTTAAAATAAGACATTGCCTGTGCTGTATATTTTTATGCATTTTTGTATGTGCTCCATCTTTCTGTGTCTCTCCACACACACATATGAAAGGATACACAGAGAGAAGAGTGAACAGGAGAACTAGCCAAGAGAATCTCTGCAAGTAAAAAACTTACAGTGGGAGATGGCAAGCCCTTCCTGAATAACATAGGGTCGTGATTTAAAAAGTAGAGACTTGTGATAACCTCCATGAAAATTCATACCCTGAAATCCTTGTAGAATTGACATGTGTGCATGGGCTTAATAGCCAAGGGTGGTAGAAAAGGAGTGACTGAGAGTCTGAATGGCGCCCTGGTTGAAAGACTCTGTAATGATTACAACTGCATCCTTAGACAGGTAGCAACTGCATCCTTAGACAGGTAGCGGGAGGTAGGCTGGGTTTTCTGCTTCTCTCCAGGGTGAGGTGACCTTGGTGTGTGATGTGAATAGGTAAAGAGCTTTTTCTAATAGACATGCATCCACTTTGGGCTTTGCAGTAAATGAAGTGGGCTTCTTTTTTTTTTTTTTCCTAAAAAAAGAGGGCATATACCCAAAAAAAAAAAATGCAAACAGAAAACAAACCTCTTTAGGGGGTGAATTCATTCAGAGGAATGAATGTGTTTTGTGGAGTAAATTTTTCACATCATTTCTCAATTTCTAAATGCTTAATTAGAATAGTAATTAACACCCTCAACAATGGAGAGGCCCTGAAGAGATTGTGCCTTAGAAGGATGAATGTAGTTAGTTGCAGTGTCAGGGTGTGGAAAAAAAGTCACCAGAGGTGGAGGGAGCATTAGGAAGTTTTTACAGTCTTCCAGAAGAGAGGTAATAAAGACCTGGACACTTAATGCTGGATATATATGTTATGTAGTATTTTCTGTTAATGAAACTTCTCAGTGTAATGGGGCAGCAAGAGAGATTGTTCCATATTTTATGCATTTCCAGGAGTGCTAGGAAAAGGGAAAAATACTCCACCTAGCAATAGTCCATTAAAAATTAATTTTAGCAGAAATTCATAAAAGCTGGAAGGGATAAAGTTGTTATATATATGTACTTTATATAACTACTCCCTGATAAATCTGTTTGGATATATGCATTTAGGAAAAATGGTGCAAAAATATAGGTAATATTTATATGATAACAAATATGGTCATATGGTAAAATAAAAGCATTTAATGTTTAGAAATTTTTCCCTCTTAAATAAGCTTCTCTATAAAGTACATAGATTCTCCTAAAGCTGTTGAATATTAACTTCTCATGCATGAATGGACAGATTATTAAACAATGAAATTAAGTGTAATTCAAAGGATAGAAAAGTGGGGGTCTCTGAAATTGATCTATTAATTATGAGCTGTATCAAAAGAGCCTTTAGAACAAAATAAAGTGATAAATTAAATTCCACCTTGCTGGAAGGTTGAACTCGGCTGGCTCAATTTGCAAGTAAAAGTGTGGAAGATGTAACTGAAGAGTAAAATCAGACATTTTTTTCTTCAGCCTTTTTTTATATTCCTTGTCATAAAAAACAGGCATGTGGGAAAGAATGATAAACAACCCTTCAGTGTTTTTGTGAACGTTTGAGTATAATGGCTGCGATCATTACCCAACCCACACCAGTGCTCGAAAACAAAGAAATGAATTGATTTAAGAAAATAGCAACTCCACTTTTGTTGCTTCAAAACTGAGAGTTGATATTTTAAACTTGTGCTTGAAAAGATGAATCAAATATTTAAACAAAATGTTTTTTGTCGCTCCCATTTTAAGTATAATTTACATATAAGTGCAACATATGGAGTTTTTATGTAAAAACGGTATAGAATATTTCAGGTCATGCACTAAGAAGGTAAGCCATGCCTGTGGTCCATACATTAAAGTACATGCATTTTTGGTCCTGTAGGGTCCTGTTTCACAAGGAAATGAAAAACCAAGTGACTTTCTTGCTTATCAGCTTCTATATGTTAACTCTGTCTCTAGAGTTTGATGGTGTTTCTGTCCTGCAAACTAGGGTTAACATTGATGCCAGAGCAGAGGAGTACCAGAATCAGTCATTTATTCTCATAGTGAAAGTACAGTTTCTTTTAAAAATACTTCCTGACCCCTACTTCCTTTTATTAAAAGAGCAATTTCTATAAATGCTCCACATAGTGGCACTTAGTTCAAAAAATTTAAAAATTGTTTTTATTTATATGTAGAGGATAGATTTTGTTCCCAGTTTTGCATTTTATAAAATGAGATAAAACTATGATGCAAGTTTTTTAAAGTTAAGCAGCTTATAGCTCCATTATAATAAAATGTAAACAGATACATGAGTAAATTAGCTTAGTATTTACCCAATGCACCATATGCTTATATTCAATAAACACTGTGTGATAGTTATATATGCAAAATTTTTATATTGTATTTAATATTATGTATTGCATATAATATTAAGATTAATTTAAAATGTCATTTTAGAATATTAAAAGGTAATAAAAACATATATTTGAAATTCATAAAACTGAAACAGTTTTGATAAATCACATTCTTCAGAGACAAATAAAATAATAGAAGTGTACAAAATAGTGTTCACATGTCAGGATGGTAAATTTCACCTGTGCAAATTCAGGTACAAAGCCTAGATGAGGAAGAGATGGAAGGAGAGAGCGATAGAGAGAGGGAGAACATTTGGGGTACAGGTGATCAGCCAGTCCTTCCTCTGGGCACCAGAAACAAGCCCCAGAGGAGGCAGGGATCAGCGCCCTTCCCCCTGCTGGCCAGTGCTCCCGGACTCCTCTCAGAGTGTGCATAACTAGCTGTACTAGGAGTGATTTTAGCACTTAGAAATATCTACCTATTTTTTAATTCATTTTAGCTCCTAAACACAAGCCAATACTGAATCCAATGCTCAATAAAGAAAGATTGATCAATCCTAAATCTGGAGTGAAAGCAAGTACTTCCGTTGGACTTTTGTAACTGGAAGATAGCACTTAATCTTCTAACCTGGTGCTTCTGTAAAGGGTCTGTCTGTATTGGTTTGCTAGGACTGCCTAACAGAGTACCACAACCTGGGTGTCTTTAGACAACTTTATTCTCTCAGTCTGGAGGTTAGAAGCCTGAATGAAAGTGTCAGCAGGACCTTGCTCTCTCCGAAGCCTGTAGGGGGAAATTAGTTCCGTGCTTTTCTCTTATTTTCTAGGGCTTCTGGCAATCTTTGGTGGTACTGGAGGGAACACCCACTCCATAAAGTTGTGTCTTAAGTAGAGACTGTTCTATATTGCCTGTTAATTTTAGTGGGCAACCCAAGAGGTCACTTGTATCAGTGCTATGGTTTGCTGCACTCAGGTTTTTTCTGGGTGTAAACTCCATCCATCTCAAACCTGCAATAACAATGATTCCAGTAATTTTCATCACCTACTACAGTGACTTAACTATCACATAAACAAAATTAATAATCAAGCAGGTAACTTTAGCTTTAAGACGTTTTTCTGCACTATGCAATGTATCAGGTCTGGGACTGTTCTCCAATTCCCTCACCCAGCTCTGTCCCCAGTGTTTGGGGACAGTTTCCATGATGCCACAAAACAAAGTCTGTAGAGTCATAGAGTCCCACTTGGTCTTTCTCCTACAGCAACTGAGACTGCATTCAAAGTTTGGGAATCCAACTGCTCTCTGCACTGTCTTCAGATTCCTTTCCTGGGCAGATACCTTATTGGGTTCCTGTAGTATATAGTCTGCCATGATATTATCCTTGGAATAGGCAATAGTCAAAGTGCACTAATATTTTCCAATATTGTATTGCTTTCCTTGGGCTGAGTTTGGGTTTCAGTGTTCTGATCAATTTACCTTAATTGGTATGTATAATTTTATATGTCAACTTGGTTAAGTCATAGTAAATATATATTTTGTCAAACACTATTCTAGATGTTCCTGTGAGGAAGTTTTTGATGAGATTAACACTTATTTATTTATTTTATTATTTTTTTATTTTTTAATATATTTATTGATTATGCTATTACAGTTGTCCCATTTCCCCCACTTCACTCAACTCCATCCTGCCCACCCCCTCCCTCCCACATTCCCCCCCCTATAGTTCATGTCCATGGGTCATACTTATAAGTTCTTTGGCTTCTACATTTCCTACACTATTCTTACCCTCCCCCTGTCTATTTTCCAGCTATCATTTTTGTGGGGAAAGGTACAGAATGATTAACATTTAAATCAATAGACTTTGAGTTAAGCAGATGTTCCCTAAAATATGAGTGGGCTTTGTTCAAACACTTGAAGGGCTTAAGAAAAAGACTGACTTCCCCTAAAGGACAGGGGATTCTGCCAGTAGACTGCTTCTGAATTTGAGCTGCAAATACTTGTGTGTCCAGCCTGGGCTTATTTGTAAATATTAGATTTGCCAACCTCCACAATCATGGGAAACAGTTCTTTAATTGTTTATTTTTTTAAATTTGTCTTTCTCTCTCTCTCTTCATATATATGCCTATGATATTCTTTTACTCTTATGACAATTTATTCTTATATACTATTTTTCACATAAGAATTATAGTCATTCTCAAGGGAACCTGTACTTAAAAAAGAAGGTTATTAGAACAGTTGTGCTCTAGCCCTTAAAAAAACCACTTCTGACTTCCTCCTTTTGTAGATGGAATGTGAGATGTGAGAGGTCTACAACAAGAAGAGGATGCAGGGAAAAAAGTGAGAAGCAAATTTCCTGACCTGTATCTAGTCTAGATTATAAACAAATAGCAAAGAAGTCATTATAAGTCATTTAAGACCTATGTTTACCAGGTTGGGAGACTAGAAAAAGATTTGAGCAAAGACCCCTTACATCAATAGAGGGTATATTTATGAATCTATATCAATTTATATTTATACTCACATAGGAATGTATGTGTGTATATATATGTATATATGCACATAAACACATGTATGCATATATACACATAGATATGCATAGTAATATCTGTATTCAAACATAGGTAGGTAATTAGTAAAGAATAGATGATTTCAGGATTCTGGTTATTTTCTCCTAGAAAACAAAGTGACAGTGGTAAATTCTGGCAAAATTGTTTGCTGCATTACAACCATATGGCTCTTAATTGTTATTAATGACAAAAATGAAAATATCTGTCCAGAGACAGTTCATGTGCTTTTCTAGGTATGTGAATTAATTTATTTAATTATTGCAAGAACTGTTCTGAAGGGAGCATTATTGCCAGAATTTTATAAATGAAACAACTGAATTTCAAAGTAGTTACATAACCTTTCCAAGGTTACGTGTGATTATATGTGAAGAATCCCCTTGACATTTATCAAAACTCCATCACTTTCAACTTCTTTCTCTCTTTATTCTTTTGAAGGACAAAGGCAAGTGCCAGGACAAATCTTTTAATAAGCTCAAGTTTCTAATCATACTGCACCAATTCCCCTTGGTCTATTTAGCTTCATGTCTAGTACTTATTTCTCCAATACACTGTGTATATCTATTGTAATATTTCCTGACTCTCAACCTGATTAAGCAACTTGCCCAAGATTGCACAGAGATTAATGGTAGAGCCACAAATTAAAAATGTCCATACCTCTATTTTTTTACATTATTTAACTTTGTTGCCTTCCAAAAGATGTATTATGATAGAAACACATCTTTTCCAGTAAAGGAAACTCACATGTGTTTCCAGTCTTGCAAATATAGATAAGACTTGCACCATAGGCATAACAAAGTTATTAGGTTAATATTTTTGTGATTATAGTTTTCTCAAAAATTATTTTTAGCTCTGGCTGGTGTAGCTCAGTGGTTTGAGCGCAGGCTGTGAACCAAAGGGTCAGTGGTTCAATTCCCAGTCAGGGCACATGCCTGGGTTGCGGTCCAGGTCCCCAGTAGGGGACACACATCAACAACCACATATTGATGTTTGTCTCCCTCTCCTTCTCCTTTCCTTTCCCTCTCTCTAAAAATAAATAAATCAAATCTTTAAAAAATTATTTTTATTCTTCTATGCTCATTCTCCAAGTAATCAAAGGACATTACTGTTAAAGAATGAAGAGATGTACTGCATTATTATACACTAGTTCTATATTGCCTAGAAACTGTCACTTATTGTTTTAAAAGTTCATTTGAATTTTTGTTGAATAGAAATTGTAGCTAAAAGATAACATTCCCTCATGCAAAATTAAACAGAAAATATTTTAGATACACAGAAAGAAAAGGGTTAATTAAACCATCACAGAGTCACTTTTCTATGACATTTCCTTTTACAGAGCTATTTGAACAAATGTATGCAAATTGTATATGAATTTGGTGAGCAGTAAAAGGATATTTAAAACTTCATTAATTATAAATTCTAGAGAAGAGACAAAATGGACTTTGAATGAACTGAATCCATTTGTTCCATTACGTACATTTATCTAAAGTTTGTGGAATTTACAGAATTGAAACTCCATTTATTGGACACCTGCTCCATGTCACACATGCTGAGTGATTTACATTTGCTACTTCATTTAACCTTTACATTTGATCTGTGAGATTATTTCTATTATCCCCCCATTTTATGTATTAGAAATGAGGCTCAGAATGTCTTGCATAAACACACACAGTTATGAAGCAGTGAATCAACCATCCTAACCAGTAGTTCCAACGTAATCTCCAGCCTCTTCCAGTGCCATCTTTCCCTGCACACATCCCTTCCATATACCTTTATCTCTATCTAGTCACTCATCCACCTATTTATCTATCATCTGTGACTTTACTCGTGTATCTAAAGTATTTTTAATTCTCAGTTTTATTTCAGTAGTTACACTTGTTTGTTGTATTTTGAGTAAACTATGATTGGTTCAATTCATGGGCCAAAATTAACTTTCCAACTTGTCACCGTTTTCTCAATCAGTCAATATTTACTTTTAAGAAACATGTTTACTGTACATGTTTAGTGCATATTCTAGATTCCTTTCATTTTAAACTATCAAAAAATTTAACAGGAATAGGTGATTTCATTAAATAGTATTATGGTATATCTATTGAAATAAAATTATTTTTCCTCTTTCTAAAAGTTTTATGCAGTGGATAAAATCAAAAGTCCTCACAATGTTGAATCATGGGTAGTTATGGTATTTTATCCTTTTAATGAATATAGTATCTATAATGTTAGATTTAATTTGAAAGTATTTATAAGTTTTTACATTTGTGCAGCTGTCACAAGAAGGACAGTGATTGAAAAAATAATGCAAATGTAAGTAAAAGATGTAATAAACATAAGCACGTGACAATGGGTCCCAAGATTATGAGACTCAGTCACTCTCACCCTTTGTGAGGACAAATTTCCCTGGTCTTTAAACCCCATAAAAAGTGATCTGCTACCTAAGTGCTAATATATTTGAGAATTGCACCTTCTGGGAGTAGGGTGTGTGTGTTTGTGTTTGTAGGAGGAGTTATATGTACCCTGTGGTCATTCCCAAATTTTCTGAGAAGCTATAAGTTTGCCTGCTGATCTGAGAAGTAAAATATAATATATATGTATATCAAATGAATCAGGGAATATTCATGCCTCTTAGCAGTTCTGAAGCTAAGATTAACCAATTCTGACACATTAAACCGCAAATACTGGCTGGGTTCAGTCAGGAGACAATTCAGTGAGTTCCCCTAGTCTGACGGAATAGTCTTTAGGACTCTCAATCTCAAAGCACTTATGTTCAATGGCTTATTAATGTTGGTGTGCAGCTGTAAATTTTTTAAACCAGTATTCATGGACTGAGTTACTAAAACTGTTTCAAATAGAAAAACTAGCATAGAGAATAATATAATCAACACCTTTCGTAAGAAGTAAGTTGTTACTAAATAATTTGAAGCTTCCCTTGTATTCTGTTTCCTTCTTTCTTCTTTAGAGGTAAGTACCATGTTTGAGCTGCTATGTGTCCCTCACATTGGTGTTTCTAGATACAGTAGTAGTAGTTTATGATATGAGTTTAAAATTCTCCTTCAACAACAGGATGTTGTATGTATTATTGTGCAGTTTGATTTTCTTATCAACATGATGTTTTAAAAATTTATCACTGTTAATATATATAGACCTAATTAATGCCCTTTAACTGCTTTAAAATTATATAAAATATACCACACCATGTTTTACACATCTCACTACCAATCGACATTTAGTTGTTTCTAGTTTTATAGTGCTCTGACAAATGTTGCAGAGACATATTTATCTATGGCCTTCTACCTCTCATGTAACCCATAATAGAATTGTTGGGGAAAGAGTAAGCTAACATTCAAGTTTACTATAACTTGCCGAATTGCTTTCCAATAATAAAGGTGGTACCACTTTGTGTCAGCTGGCTTTGGGTGTCCTGCTTTTATACAGACTGAAAAATTGCAAGTTGATCAATCAGAAGTATCCTCAGGAGACTGGGAAAATGATGTAGGGGTAATAAAGATGTAGGTAAATGCCATGAGAGAAAAATCTTTTTAGTTTTGAGACTCTACAAAAGGAAGACACTGTCCATGATGACCATGACAAATTGGAAGAGTGAATTTTTCCTCATTTTGACAGGCATTTCTATCAGAATCTCATTCATGCAAATCTGCAATTCAAAATTTTACCAGAATTTCAGGAACATAAAAAGAAAGTACAATATGACTCATTGGAAAATTTTCTATGCAATTATTAGAAATTAATTTTATACTGAGCCCTATCATTTCACACAGAGCTTGAGCTTCTAGACCAGATCCAGTAAATAAGCACCAACAGTCTTACTGGCACAGAATTAATCTGTATGCAGAGACCTGGTGTGCTGGACAAAACATCTTTTTGTCTAGGGAACCACAGAATCAGGTATCCCAACACTGATGTCCACAGTATGCCTCTTAGAAAGCAAATAAAGTCTAACACATTCTGAGTTTTATAAAAAAGAAGAAAAGAGAGTATTGGCAATTAGCTGTATTTCAAATCTAAGCAAATTTATTTAAATATTATTTGTTATTTATTAAATAATTGATTGGAATTTTGGGTTCTATATTTGAAAAGTGTGTGTGTAGAAAACCTGAAAAAGACAAAGGAAAAATATAGACATGGGCATTGTTAGGTACTATAAAAGTTAAGTTAGACATACACCGAGATCAGAACACATTATACATATGAAGATTGGGGTTTATCTAGTTTCTCTTCAGTCATTTTGCATATTATGTGGAATTTGGAATGTAACTTTTAAAAAATTGTTGGCTTGATGCAAAGATCAAAACATTAAATAAACATTTATTGACCAATTTGCCTGTACTGTATGCTTTACTGGGTGCTTGAGAGGTTTTATATCAATAGCTACAACCAACTGAACATTTATTCTGTGTCAGGATATTTACATACATTTTTTCAATAATCCTAAAATAGCAGTAAGGTAGGGCTTATTAACCTTTTTCAAAAATAGATGAGAGAGTTAAAAACTTGTTTAAGGTGATGCCATAATAAGTAGCAGATCTGATATTCAAAACCAAGACTATTCAGATCACTGTACAAAAACATCTAAATTTTTTCCTGGTGTAAATATTCTATCTTCACTTTCATTTAGGAATCTCAGAGGTTAATGAAGAGAAAGACATGCAACAGAACTGAAACATTATGATTTCTTAAGTTAATTCCTCTTTCCTTCTTTGCATTCCATCTCTTCAGGTACATTTTTGAAAGAACAGCTAGGTAACACTGTTTTAAACATAAGGTAGATCCTGTGGCAGCTCTACTTGGACCCTCCAATGACAGCCTACCTAGTCTGCAGACCTTCTCTTTTTTCCTCTCCCATTTTCTACTCCTTCTCTTGATTGTTGGTTACACAGCCCACCTTGGTGTTCTTTGACCACTCAAGTCAGACATTTACCTCTGGACTTGCACTAACTAAACTTCTCTAGAAGATTCTTATTACCACACTTTAAATTTTCTTCTCTATTTTACCATCACCTCCCCCAAATGTACAGGAGTTTTTATCTGCATCACTCACTAGTGCAACCTCAATGTCAGAGAAGTTCCAAAAACACATTGAAAGCATCCATTTATGGGTAATATGTAGTGACTGAATATAAATGAGTGATTAACTGAATAATAAATGAATGATTGAGCAAATGAACCTGTGACATAATGCAAACTGTGACATAATAAGGATATAAGCAAGCAGTCATGGGCTTCCAAGTCTAACTGTGAGATTGTGAGAAGCATTGGCAGAAAATTCTCTTCAACAGGTTTGACAGTGAGCTGAAAAATGGGTTGTGGTCATCCTGGTGGACAAGGAAGGAATGAGATCTTCAGGCAGAATGAAAAACATCAACAGGTGGATAGAGTGACTTAAAAAATCATGGTTTGTCTGGGGAAAGGCACACACAACAACTTGGTGTTAAACAGAGCACTTGTAAAAAAGCTGGAATGCTAGGAGGAGCCAGGTTAGGAAGAAATTGCTTGCCATGTATGCCAGTCAAGGTTTTAGCAGGAAATGGTTTAATTTACATGGTATATTTGAGAATATGGTGTGAGCTGGTTTAAGAGAAACCAACAAAATATGGTGAAGCATGCCTCGGCCAGCAACACTAGCAAGCTGTAACCCACAGGCCTAAAAGGAAAAGGGCAGGAGGTGACCACAGTAACACAGAAAGAGTAATTGCAGCTCTCGGAGAGGATGACTGCTTTTGGCTTCAATATGACTTAGCACCTTGCACAGACAGAATATTTGCACTGAAATTCAAATTGTCTCCTTTTAACCAAATCATGGTGTAAAAAGTAAGTTTGTTACGCCAGACCACAAAACCTGGTCAAGGTTCTGAGAACTGTTGAGGGTGATGAGTTGACCTTGGCTTAAATAACTTTCAGTTTCTGTGGATTTAGCACACAACCATGTGAAGGGCATGCATGAAATCACAGACACATGGTGCAAAGAGGAGAAAGGGATCCCAGTGCCTCCCCATTCCCCCCATTCCCTTACTGAAGTGTCTCTCAAGGTGAGAAGCCTCAGCAGCCTGTTTGGATGAGGAACGTGCTTGGTAAGTGTGGTCCTGAACCATAGGATTACTGTTTCAAATACTCCTTATACCAGGGCCTTAATGTGGGAGGGACATGCTGGCACTCAAGAGCCTAACTTACATAAAATAAAATTATTGTTTAAAAACAGTTGAAGATTTCTGTAATTTTAAATCTTGAGTCTCTGCCACTAACTAACTGCATAATTTTTGGTAAGTTATATAGACTCGCTGTGCTTCATTTGCCTAGTCTATCAAATGACATAATATCACTTCTCTTATAGAATGACAAACACTAGGTGGGCACCTGGCAGATAGTAAACATTTAAAAATATTAACTAGGGTTGTATTTCTTATTGTACCACTAATCCTATTAGAGATTTCAGGGAGAGGTTTTTAATCTACCAGATAAAAAGGGTATTCACAGACCCTAGAGGACATCTGTACAATCTATCTCTGTCAGTTTTTCTATCATCTATCTATCTATCATCTATCTATCTATCATCTATCTATCTACCCATCTCTTTTATTCTCCATTTATCCATCTATCATCTATCCTCTATCTATCTAATGATAAATTACTGAAAATAGAAAAGAAGAGAGTTGAGGACAAATAAAAAATGAACAAGAAAAAACCAGAATAGAAAATAAACGACAGATTAGGCCAAAAGGAAATGAAGAGATGTGGCTTTGGCATAACAAGAAGCAGATGTAGATAAAGCAGACCAAGGTTGAAAGAAAGACGTCTATGCTAGAAGAAAGTGTTAACCCACACTGCTCATCAATGCAGGGGGTATTGCTATATTATAACTTATTACTGTGATTGCTTTTTATTTACTCTATCAAATTTATGGAGAATCAATTCATAAAATTCAATTACACATATTGAATATAAGAGAATTTCTGCTAGCAAGAAGTCTCAATGGAAGAAGTGTTTATGTCCAGTGTGTTATTTCTATAAGAATAGGATAGTGAGCATCTTACTTTATTAAATGCTTTGTTAATTAGAAAAAAATGATTATAAAGAGATAAGGACCATAAAATACAGTCATTTCTCATCCATAAACCCAATTATTGTTCAGGACCACACATATTGTCTCAGATCTGTGCCGTATGGCAGGGCTTTGCAGTCTGGGAGGCTCAAGGTAACCTCTCAGTCCTCAGTGTGGCAAACATGGGGTTCAAGGCCTTAGGCATGAGCTCTCTCCTCTGTTTATTGAAGTGTGATGTACAGATATCACCACCATCTATGCACACCAACAAGTGAACTGTTGAGATACAAGGCTTTACTGGAGATGTTGATAGATATAGTCACTATATTCCTTCATTGTAGAAGTTGATGATATCCATGAATTGATCAAAATGTGATCCTGAATGATTATTTGTAGGTATATATTTGGATAATTTTTCAAAGTAAGGTTATTCTGAGTAGCATCATTAGAAATATGTACTTAATAAATTACATGTAGTACACAGCTAAATCAATTCTGGGAACTAATTGTTCTTGCCATTAGAATATGGCCATCGGGGTGTGATTACAGTTGCTGGAGGTAGCACACAGTTTTCCCTCCGTCTTGGAGAGACAAGATCATTCAAAGTTCACCAAGGAGTCATTAATCCCTCTTCTTCAGGGTTGTCGGCTCAGCAGCACATTTTCATAATTGATAATTTCCAACAAGGTTACTTGGCAAGATCCCTACTTTTGGCATTGTGTTAGAAAAAGTGAAGGATTTTCCGTCTTATCTAAATGCTATTTAACCCATGGATGACTGTGTGCATTTTTTGACCATCATTGGTAGATGGTACTAGTAATCCAATACTTTTGTTTTTATATTTGGAAATTTTACACAATAGCTAGTTTTGAGAAAGGTGGAAGTTTGCTAATTAAATTATTTAAAGTTTTCATTTGTTAGTGAGTGCGTAATGAGACAAATCTGAATGTAAAACTAGTCAGACTCCTTTAAAATACAAAGTTTTCAAAAAAGAATACAAAACTGCAAGGTGAGGAAGAACAGAGAGGAATGGTTTAAAAAAATATTTCAGGGGCTCCTTGATGTTCCAGTTGTACAAGGTAAATAAGTTAGGCATGAGTGGTTTTGGTTCATATTCTCAGCTATGCTAGGGAGATTGTAATTTGCTGGGAGAAAGACCTTATTTTACATTTTCATGTATACATATATATATATATATATGAATATATGTAAATTTTCCTTTTGGCCCTGGCTGGTGTGGCTCAGTTTGTTGGAGCATCATCCCATAACTGAAAGATTGCAGGTTCAATTACTGGTCAGAACACATGAGTAGGTTGTGGGTTCCATCCTCAGTCTGGGCCAGGGTGGATGCATATGACCCCAGGTCCAGATGCATATGATCCTGGATCTGGGTGCATATGGGAGGCAACCAATCAATGCTTCTCTCTTTCATTGATGTTTCTCTTTCTTCCTTCCTCTCTCCCTTCCTTTCTCTCCAAAATCAATGAAAAAAATGTCCTCAGGTGAGAATTAAAAGAAAATTTTCCTTTTGTTCTACCATATTATAGCTATTTCAATCCCTTTTGAATTACTCCATCCACCCGCATGAACATACTCTAAGGTTTATAACTAACATTAACCCAGTGGATCTGCAATAAAAAAGTCAAAGATGTCTTATAATCAGTGGCTTTACAAACTTGTATTCCAGTTTCTAATTAGCATATAGAAGATTGTAGTGTAGAAAGACTCCAGAGATGCTATTAAAATGTTCGATGAGTATATTCAGTGACTATGTGCAGCTTATTTCAGAATTCTACTTCTGAAATAGAATTATGTATTAAACTCAAAATGTTTGAATGTAGAACATGAATTATGTATCATTGTCTGATAGTGAAGTTGTCTTTTTATCTTTCACAAGGTCCTTTAAATTATCTCCTAACTTTAAGGATATGGCCGGGGTGTGTGCATACTGCAGAGCATCTCTCACATATGTGTCCTTCCCTGTAGTCTGGAATGCTGGCTAACCCTGCATGTGAGCACAAGGTGTTCTTGGATAGCTGTAGCTTTTCTGTGTGTTGTTGCCCAGAGGGTAAAAACATGTCACCAAGCAGAAAGTTAGAGGCTGTTATTTCTGTAAAAGGAAAACTACAAGAGAAACAACTACCAAATTATACTGACATTATTTATTAAGTACTACTTAACTTTAACTAACTAGAAATGACCACTGGGTCAGGAAATTAGACTCAAAGATTATCAAGGCCTTTATTATCAAGGCTGTTTTTCAGGATTGCTGTTCTAGTTCATAATCATTCTACAGAATGTTATCATCCTGAAAGACTCTAGAGATGCCATTAAAATATTTCAAGAATAATTTTAGAGGCCTAGCACAGCATATTTCAAGATTGAATCCATCTAATAGTGACATATTATAGAGGGTACCAGGTAAATTTTTAAAAATAAGCCTTATTTTCTATTGGTAAGCTAATTAATAATTTTTATAATAAGTTAAAAAGAAGTCAGTAAAGTAAAATAATTTAAAGCCTGCTTAATACATCCTCACTTTTAATAATAAGCTTTTCTCTACTGAACCCTGCCCCTGACCTTGCTTTTTAAAAGCATATTTATCACATGTTCCTTCTTATTGGGTAACCTAATTGGAATTGTTAGTAGGTCATGAAAAAAAAATGAGGTACTGATTCTTAAAGAACTTTACTGATTGATCCAGGAGGTTAAAGGGGAACTAAAAGACAGGAGGGCATACTGGTAATTACTGAGATAGCTTTGTGCTGATGTCTACTTTCTTCCTTCCATTACATGAATATCTCTCAAGAATAGGGAAAAAATGCTTCTAGAGACAAAGAACATGTGGGTATAGGCAAGAACAGGATGCTGTAGAGCACTTTGTCAAAACTCTGGGAAATTTGCTAGTATGTCTCAAAGTCTTTTGTTTCATTCTGAACTCAAAGAGTGCTTACCAACTCTAGAAAAATAGTGGGAAGGGTCTCCTGAAGAGCCACACAAGTCCTTGGAAAGTTATGGTTTTGAAGCTCAGATGTTATTGTCCAGTCATTGGATTAAGAATGTTTTCAGGGAGTCACACTACTATCTTTTCTGTAAATCCACATAGTTGCAGTGAGGCTCAAGTTAGTCCAGGATAGAACAATTCCAAAGAGTATTCCAAGCAAATAAGAAGGAATTAGTATATGTTCACTGAATGGAGATCATTATGTCAGCCTTGTAGATTTAGCAATAGCTGGAAAAGAACGGAAAGATTTTCCATTTTTTTGTAGTGTATTCCATAGAGAGGAAATGTAAAGGTTCTACCACAACATGTTTCTCCAATGAGTCTGTCCTGTTTAGGGTAAGCCATGCATAAGGTGGAATGTTTTCCTTGGCAATATAAAAGTTTGGAAAGACTTGGGTTTACGTGTTGACTGCAACACTTTGTAAGTGAAAACACTGACTATATCGATTAACTGTTCCTATTGTGAAATTATTTATCTGTAAAATAAGATTAGTTACAATTATTTCCCTGCTTCACACCAGAATTTCTTTTAGAGAATGAGACGTTCCATTTCTAATGAGGATAGCGATCATAAACCTTCAAGTACCTGAGTTTATAAGAGACAGGTAAAGAACGTGACAGGCTATCCATTCTGATAAGTTGGTAAAAATCGCCAAGGGAGTTTATTTGTATAACAGAAAAATATAACGTTCTATTAAAAATCATCTGCTACATAGTCTTTCAATAAGTGCTTGATTCAGTTACTCCCTTAAGCTCTTCTGCTCAAAAGTCTATAGCAAACTCTCTATCTCCTTTGAAGGGCAATATGCAAGCAGGAGGATGTGGAGTCAAGAAATGAAAACTGTGATGTATGAGGAACTTAATAAATAAATAGCAATAAGATACATAATACAAAACTGAGAATCCAGCAGGAACATGCAAACAAATTTTGAACTGAAGAAATTAGCAGAAAAGTTGTAGAAGGCACTGGACTTTCCATGTGAATAGGACGGGCTTTGAAATAATTCTATATGACCTTAAGGGACAGGATGACTCTGCTATATTGATAAAGTAGCTGATGTAGTTGTATAAATACAAAATTAGATTAAATTAAGATGATGTAAATAAAAACTAGGTCACCTCCACATTTTCATAAATCTGTTGCTCCTTCTCTTTCTTCACTTTCCCTGAATTCTTATGCCCTCATGTTTAGCATGGCTGCTCAAGACTTCCATTCTATTACCCTACTGGGATCTGCTCCTACTGAAAATATCTTATTGTGAAATTCTCTGAGTCTGTAAATTGAAAATAATGATGTTTTCTTCAAAGAGTTGTGAGAATTCACTAAAGTAAAATATTGGAAAGGAACAATCTGTAGAATTCACATATTAAATACTAAAGACAGGTTTTGTATTTAAGCAAGAGCTCACAACTGCTCTAACAAGAGGAGAATAAAATCAAACTTAGAATAAAGGCTCTTCTTCAAACAGCTACCACCTTCCCTGGACAATGGAACTGGATAGAACCTGTGTGAGTCTCCAGCACTTTTTGATGGGACCTTTTGTTTCACAGCATATTGGAACCAGAATTCAGTTCTCTCCACTGTAAGGTCAGGGCCCTCTGTCTTTTCCTGAGGCCTCTGTGCAGAAAGGTGTGTTCCTGGTACCTCCATACTAGACAGTATTAATAGACTTGAAAATAGTCCTGGTCCCTCAACCTGACACATCCAGAGTGTCCTTTAAACCTAACTTTCAATTGAGTAATTAGTATCACATAGAGATGGATGACAGGCATTTAAAACAGGTTCTTAGATTGGGTAATTTATTTTCATGGTTGAACTTGAACTATTTCAGAATTTACTGAATGTGAATAATGGCTCAATTCTTCTCATAATTTTAGTATGAGAATATGGCAGCATTGATTTAGGATTGGTTGAGATTGGGGTGGGAGTGAGTCCTGCCTTTCTCCAGATTTTCCTTTAGTTATTTAACACACTTCCTGCTGTTTTTTCTCAATGGCGACATGTCCTCTGATTTCCTTTCACATAGGTGGAAGCTTCGATTTTTCCACTCTGTCTTCCTATATCCCCTAGACAGAGCACACACAATTTTCTTAACCTTCCTCCATAGATCTTATTCTGTAAATTCTCTACCATTTTGTATTTTGTGACTTACTTCATATATTCCCATTTGCTTTCTCACTTTTTTTCTTTGTTTAAATTAAATTTATTGAGGTGGTGGAATGTAATGAACAAACTGAACTAACAAGCAAAATGGGGGCAGGGAAGACTCGTACATGGAGAGCAGATGACAACTAGTGGGTGGGATGACACTAGGGGGTGGAAGGGTGGAACAAAAAGGAAAAAGGACTCATGAACATGACAACAGTGTGGTGACTGGGGTCAGGAGGTAAAGGAAGTATAAGGGGATTAAGAGATAATAGGAAAAAATACAATAAAAATTAATTAATTAATTAACTAATTAATTAATTAAAAATTAGCAAAAAATAAAATGAATTTATTGAGGTGACATTTGTTACTAGTATCACATAGGTTTTAAGTATTTATTTCTATGATATATGATTTGTATATCACATTGCATGCCCACCACCCACAGACAAATCACCTTCCACTACCATGTATTTGGCCCCTTTACCCTTTACTACACCCCAGTCCCTTCCTTCTGGTAACCCCCACTGTGTTTATGGGTTTCAGTTTTATATTCCACATATGAGTGAAATTATAAGATTCTTAGCTGTTTCTGACTGACTTATTTTGTTTACCATAATATTCTCAAGGTATATCCACATTGTCACAAATGGCAGTATTTCATCTTTTCTTTTTTTTATTGTTCAGTTACAGTTGTCCCCATTCTTTCCCCATTACTATGGCTGAGTAGTATTCACATATATATACAAGGTCTGGCAGAAGTAACACCTGCTTGAGTGTGGTTGGTAGGGTAATAATATGGGTATAATAATTTATAGTTTTAGTTTGAATATTTCACCTAAAATTTCATATGGTGTGCTTGAGTGTGATATTGTTATGTTACAGAATTACATGCTTATGATTTTCTAATAAAAGATTTTGTAGTAAAAAAGGGGCATTATTTGTGCTGCAACCTATGGTAACTCTATCTTTAATTTGTTGAGGAACTATTATACTATTTTCCATAGTGACTGTACCAGTTTACATTCCCATTAGCAGTGAACAAGGGATCCTTTTCCACAACCTCTACAACATTGTTATTATCTGTCTTGCTGATAATAGCCATTTGAACAGGTATGAGAGGATATCTCATTGTAGTTTTGATTTTCATTTAACTAATAGCTAGTGAAATTGAATATCTTTTCATATATTTGTTAGCCATTTGTGTATTTTCTTGAGTGTGGTGTCTATTCAGGTCCTCTGCCCATTTTTTTTAATTGGATAGTTTTTTTTGTTTTTTTGGTGTTAAGTTATACTTTACACATTTATATAAATATATTTCTTTATATATTTTGGATATTAATCACTTGTCAGAGTTATTGTTTATAAATATCATCTTTCATTTGGTTGGCTGCTTTTTTGTTTTGCTGTTGGCTTCTTTTGCTTTGCAGAAGCTTTCTAGTCCCATTCATTTATTTTTGCCTTTACTTTCCTTGCTTTTGGGGTCAAATTCATAACATGTTTTCCATCACCAACATTCATAATATTAATTCTATGTTTTTGTCTTTGTAATTTATTGTTTCAGATCTTATATTTAGGTCTTTGATCCATTTTTAATTAATTTTTGTACATTGGGGACAAACTATAATCTACTTTCATTTTTTTGCATGTGTCTTTCCAATTTTCCCAGCACCATTTATTGAAGAGGCTTTCTTTTCTCCATTGTGTGTTTTTGGCTCCTTTGTCAAAAATTAATTGCTCATATACATGTGGTTTAATTTCTGGGCTCTCAATACTGTTCCAGTGGTCTGTGTGTCTTTTTTTCTTCTAATATCATGCTGTTTTGATTATCATAGCTCTGTAGTATAATTTGAAATCAGGTAGTATAACAGCTCCAGCTTTGTTATTTTTTCTCAGAATTGCTTTGCCTATTTGAGGTGTTTTGTGGTTCCATACAAATTTGATGATTTTTTTGTTCTATTTCTTTAAAAAATGACATTGGGTTTTTGATGTTGATTTTTCCATTCCATGAACACAGACTATATTTCCCTTTCATTGTGTCTTTTTCAATCTCTTTTAATAATGCTTTGTAGTTTTATTTTTTTCCCTAATTTTGTTGTTTTTCAAGTACAGTTCTCTGCCTTTTCCCCTACCCCGGCCTAATCCCCAGCCCTCCCCACCTCCCTCCCATTTCCACACCCTTCCCCTGTTATTGTCCATGTGTCCTTTATAATTGTTCCTACAAACTCTTCACCCTTTCCCCCTGAAATTCCCTCCCCTCTCCCCACTGGTCACTATTGACCTTTTCTCAATTTCAGTGTCTTTGGTTATATTTTGCTTGTTTGTTTGTTTTGTTGATTAGGTTCCTGTTAAAGGTGAGATCATATGGTATTTGTCTTTCACCACCTGGCTTATTTCACTTAGCATACTGCTCTCCAGTTCCATCCATGTTGTCACAAAGGGTAGGAACTCCTTCTTTCTTTCTGCTGCATAGAATTCCATTGTGTAAATGTACCATAGTTTTTTGATCCATTCATTTACTGATGGGCACTTAGGTTGCTTCCAGCACTTGGCTATTGTAAATTGTGCTGCTACAAACATTGGAATGCATAGGTTCTTTTGGATCCATTTGATATAGCAACAAGAAAAATAAAATACCTGGGAATAAACCTAACCAAAGAGGTAAAATACCTGTACGCAGAAAACTACACAACACTGAAGAAAGAAATCAAAGTATGAAGAAAACAAATGGAAACATATACCATGTTCATGGATTGGAAGAATTATCACCATCAAAATGTCCATACTACACAAAGCAATTTATAGATTCAATGAAATACCTATTAAAGTACCCATGACATATTTCACAGATATAGAACAACACTTCAAAAATGTACATGGAACCATAAACAAACCCAAATAGCTGCTGCAATTTTGAGAAAGAAGACAAAGTAGGAAGGATCACAATACTTGATACCAAATTGTATTACAAACCTACTGTAACCAAAACAGCCTGGTACTGGCATAAAAACAGACAGATAGACCAATGTAGTCTTCAGTATATAGGTCCTTTACATCTTTTGTTAAATTTATTCCTAGGTATTTTATTCTTGTGGTTGTAACCAAAAAAGAAAAATTTTTCACTTCTATTTCTAAAGTTTCACTATTAGTATATAGGAAAGCAGTGGATTTTGATATATTGATTTTGTATCCTGCAACTTTGTGTTTGTTTATTGTTTCTAATAATTTGTTGGTGGAGTCTTTAGGGTTTTCTATATACAGAATCATTTCATCTATGAAAAGTGACATTTTTACTTCTTCCTTCCTGTGTTGCCACCCTTCAAGGCCAGGCAGGTTCATGGTATTCATGCAGACAAAAAATATTCACGGAGCCATTGGGATGTCTGTCATGCCTTTTTTCACAGGTGGGTGAGCCAGGTACGCTGCAAGTGGCATGTCTAGCTGCATGACTCATGTCATGGCCCTTGCTCCCCAGCATGGCACCCATCGTGGCACCTGTCCCCTTGCATGTCTGTCATCATCATCGTCCCCAGCAGGGAGTCCCTACCTGTGTAAGTACTAGAGGGAAACAAAGCCAGAAAACTGCCAGAACATTACATAATGTAACATAATTCTGCACATGTGAGCCCACTTCATGTTATGGGAACAGTTTATGGGACCCAGTCCCAAGGCTATGAGAACACTGGTTTTCAGGCCCCTCCAAGGCTATGGGAACACTGCACATCTTAGCTACCCAGACACCTGGGTGAGGAAGCCAGACTGCCTCCACTTACCCTACACTTCCCAATTGGATACCTTTTATTTCTTTCTTTTGCCTGATTGCTCTGGCTAGGACTCTTCCAGAACTATGTTGAGTAAGAGTGGTGAAAGAAAATTTATATAGAAAATCACAAGAGTAAATAGAAATAAAGTACAAATATGTCTTATTTTGCTTTTCTAACTTACTTTATTTTCTTGTTTGTTCATTAGCAGGCGTAGTTTACAAAAAGTCAGTAGGAATGATATTTAAAAGATCAATTGACTCTTGTCTGCGTAACACCATGGCGAAGTCCAATGTCTTTTTCTGAAAACATTACAGGTTAGATTTGGTGCTGAATACAGTGAAAATGCTTGAGTACAAAAAACAAATTTGCTTTTAATCCCATCGAAAAGCGTTCATTAGATTGGATGTATATTATCTGATGTGAATGATTCATATGTGAATATGAGTGTGGATGGCATTTCCCTTTAAAAGCCTTTATCTCAGATGAATATAAGATAACCCTAAATCATGCTTTATCAAGGTATCCTTGAGAGGCAGAATAGATTCAGAAGCCACTCAGTATTTTACTTCATGGTGAGTCTTGCCTATACTGTTACTTTGATACTGAGCTGCACATGATGAAAAGTTTTTACACGTTATGCACACATACATATGTCTGTCTATGTTTCTATCTATCCACCCATCTAGCTACATTTTCCTGGTACATTTTCATAATGTTGGTCTCTGAATCTGAAAAGTTGGTTGTCTCTGCTCTCTCTGTTCTTTTTTTTTTAACTAGAAATGTTAAGTATATCTTTTTTGTCCATATATTTTGTTGGTGAGGTTTTTCTGATAATAGCTTTATTAATAAAAGTAAGGCAAATTATGAAGTAATCTCTTTCTGTAAAGCTGGTGTTTTTTAATGTTTTCATTTATCCAGAGTCGCTATCCTACTGTTGACTTTCTCCACCAGAGATTTCATGAGCTCGCAGAACAGAAAATTTTTTTATCATTTCCCTCTTCAAGAAATGCATGAGCATAGCAAACAAAATGATTGATTCTGACTATCATTATAGTCCCTAGGGTGCTGTCAGCAAATGGGTTTGTGTAAAATAGTCTCAAATGCAGTTTAATCAATACAATGTATAAGCATCTTGCTTGTAAGACAATAATTTATTGCTTTATAGAAAAATTCAAAATCAATTTGAAGTTAATTTATAGGAAAAAAATTCCTTCCTCTGTTCTCTTCCTCAAAACCTTTTTAGCTTTGGCTGTTGTGGTTCAGTTGTTTGGGTGTTATCCTGCAAAAAAGGGGTGACTGGTTTGATTCCCAGTCAGGGCACATGCCTGGGTTGTGGACCTTGTCCCTGGTTGGGGGTATGTGAGAGGTAACTGATCGATGTTTCTCTCTCACATTGATGTTTCTCTCCATCTTTTTCTCCCTCCCTTGCCCTCTTTCTAAAAACTAAACAAATAAAATCTTTAAAATTTTTTTTCATAGATGTGAAAACTTAGTAATATACATGGAGTTCTGTGTAAGTACACAGAAATGTAGGAGGCCTCTTCCCCCAAATTTGGTATCAATACAGCTTTTAAGTAATCTCCACTAATGTGATGGTGAATTTTGTATGTAACCTTGACTGGGATATGGGTACCCAGATATTTGGTTAAACATTATTTCTGGTGTGTCTGTGAGGTGTGTCTGGGCGAGTTTAATATTTGAACTGGTGAATGAAAAGACAGATTGCTCTCCCTGATATATGTGTGATGTGGATCCTGACCAGCAGGATCCTGTGCTGTGGCAGCAATAGACAAATACACATGGACTACAGAAATCCTGTGGAGAAAAAGGGACGGGATAGCCACTCTCTAAGTGAGAGAGGGCGAGAGGGCTAGAGAGAGCCCAAGAGAGAGCCCGACCCCTGCCTGGACAGGCTTTTATTGCTTTTCTGGGCACATTACAGAGGATGGTCCTCATTTACTATGCACAGATTTGCTGTAGGTGATTACCTTTTGCAGACAACAAAGGACAGAATACTGCTAATTACTTCAAAGAGAAGGATGTTACAGCTCAAGGGGGAAAGTGGTTGAACTGGTTATACTCCATACTTGGGTGGTTTAGCACAGACTTTAGGAAGTTAAAGATACTCAGTAAACATTTGCTGCCTCAATCCAGGGTGAGGGAGTTTTAGCAAAAGCAAGACTCATACCAGCCTATGTACAATGCAGGCCTGATTCCCCACAGGAGAACCTGTCTGTGGGTGTGGGTCCTGCCTGCCGAATCTCGCTCCCCACTGGCTTTTCCAAGTGGGAGCTGGGCTACATTTCCCATGTGTGGAACAGTTCCCTATATATGTGAGTCTCATTCAGTTAATTAAAGCCTGAATAGAGGAGAAAGGCTAAATAAGAACAAATTCCTTTTTATTTTTTTGGGGGGGAGGGGGTTGGTCTTTGAGCTAGTTTATTGGCCTTATCTTGCCTTTAGAATGGAACTCAGACTGGGACTTATACCATCAACTTAACTGGTTCACAGGTCATATTTAGTCCGGAAATATAACATCAGCTCTCCTTAATTGTGTGAGCCAAATCCTAATAATAATTTATATTATTAGGAAGATTATATTTATATATATATTTATATTTATGTATAAAAGCATATAAATTGTTATCTATTATCATATATAATATATTCTAACTTACATAAAATTGCCAGTTTGCCATCTATGTCAGCTTTACCTACTATGTAAATTCCAGGGATAAACAGTTACATACTTTTAAGATTTAGTATATATTATATGAGAATATAATATGTATCATGTGTTGGTTTCACTGAAGAACCCTGACTAACCCATGTAACTTATTTGAATGCTATAAGATAACAAAAATATGAAAGAGAAAACCAAACATATTATTTTCAATGTATGACATCATTTTCTTCATTTTTATATTATTTTAAAAAATTCTGAATATCTAAAATAATATATTCTATATAATATATTTTATATGAAATAAGTTCATAATATATTATTGTAATGTAGTACATGTAACCTTTTACATAATCTTACCATAGCAATTTCAGTACACAAGTACCTGAAATTTTATTAATAAAATGGAATTACTGTTTCTTTATCATAAATGAGGTTCAAAATGTAAATACTTTGGGGGAAAGGTACACATTGATTTCAATTTATGTGAAAGTAAATGGGTAGTATTAGATCCCTTTGAGTTTTGTTTTCAAGGAAGGGATGGATAAAGATGCAAAAATAGCTGAAAAGTGAGGAGGATTGCAAAAGAGAAAAATACAGAGAGGAGTCACTAAGTGCTCTAAAGTTTCTTTAGCTTATTTCACATTTATATAAAAACCAATCTAATGAAGACCACTCTCTGACTAGGGAAATCACTGTTCTGCTGGGACCCTAAAGAGTGATTACACCAGTCACCTTCTTTAAAGATTTAATTTATTCTCTAACTAGAACTGTATAAAAATGTAGAATACTAAACAGATGCTACTTTTTCATCTAGGGCAGCCTGACCCACTATATAAATTCTAAGGAGGCTGAAGAGAAGGCTCTTTTTTTTTTTTCTGTTTGTGCTTATTGTAAGTACAGATACTAGAATATTCTTCAAATAATGAGTGGAGTCATATCTCAATTATTTACTTGTCAGGATCAACTTGACTGCTTTGTAAAGATTACTGTGACACAGTAAATGTTAGAAAAAATAATATAAATTATCAAAAATAAATGAATGACAGTCTGAGATTTTGTCAGCCATTGAAAAGTGAAAATAAAGTCCATATGTTTTTTGGCATGATATATTTTATTTGTTTACCTAATTCTTTTTAACATTACATAGAATAAGTGTTTTGTGATTTCTTTTTTTAGTTTTTATGTTTTATAGTTCTTCCAATTATCTTCCCCTTTGTTGCCTCCACCCAGCCCACCCCCAACTTCCAGAGTCAATCACCAATGTTCCTTGACTAATCCCTTCTCCGTCTTTCAAACAGTCCCCGTCTTCCCTCCCCTCTTACTGCTATCAGTCTATTCTGTGATTCTACACCTCTGGTTCTGTTGTGCTGATTTTATTTTGTTCATTACATTCCTCTTATAAGTAAGATCATACGGTATCTGTCTTTCACCAACTGGCTTATTCCGCTTAGCATGAAAGTTTGCAGTCCCATCATCCATGCTGTCACAAAAGGTAAGAATTCTTTCTTTCTTTCTATTTCACAGAATTCCATTGTGTAAATGTTTTCCACTAGGATTTCCATAGTATCATGACTTATAGATTAATGGAACAGAATACAGAGCCCAGAAATAAACCCATGTCTCTCAGTCATATACTATTTGACAAATGGCATGAACATACAATGGAGTAAAAATAATCTCTTCAATAAATGATATTGGGAGAACTGGACTGGTATGTGCAAAACAAAAAAAAAAAATGAAACTAGACCAGCTCACAACATACACCGGAATAAACTCAAAATGCTTGTATCTGTTTTAATGTCTACAAAATGATAATTTAATTTCATGCTGAATAGTATCATTATAGTATTAAATAATTTGACTACTAGTTTTTGACATTACACTTATAATATTTTAAACTTAACTTTTTGGCTATCTGGTTGAAAGCTCCAAATACTCAATATTATTCCATACTAGTTTCAGATGTATAGTAAAGTGGTTAGAAAATCACTTTACAAGTGGTCTCCTCACTGCTTCCCGTGCTCACCTGGCACCATACCTATTCATCTCAATATCATTGACTGTATTCCCTATGCTGTAATCTACATCTCTGTGGCTACTAAATATAAACTGTAATTGAAAAATAAATAAACAAGATAAAAAACAATATAGAAACTCTGTAAATAACTTCAAATTACAAAAGTTGACAAAAATATCCAAACATTATGTTTTCACATGTTAAGTTTTAACTTAACACACTGTTTTGTGTTTATATTATGTAATCATTTCCAAAGTCATCCAGAGAGGAGGAAGTAACATTTTTAGTCATATGGCTTCTAGCTCATATCAATGGGCATATATAGCTCAGAGTAAAAATAATCATAGTGTAGGTCTCATGTATATGAAAGATATTCATTACTATGTATGTGCTGAAATGTGAAAAAAAATTTAAAAACACTGCAAATGCATAGCTAGTCATCACATTGAACCTATGCACCTGATATATGTAACAATAGTTAAGAAAATATTTAAGAAAGGAGTTTGTGTATTTCTCTCAGATCAGCTGTGACCTCCTTAGGGTTAATGGATTATTTTTCATTTTTAATTTTTAGGAGAGTCTTCTAATTATCGCCAAGTTCAATTTATTGTTTTTTTCATAATCTTTAAACTCATAGTTGCCTTATTTTACATATTCATCTATTCCCTTACTCATTATGAAAACGTTTGTTCAAGTTAGGAGCTGAAGAGGCAAAGGTGACCGATACATGCATTCAACTCTCAATGGTGCGCAGTCTTTAGAAAGGAAACATTTAAAAGAATCATGAAGCTATCCTACCAGTGTAAGTGCTACAAAGAAAGTATGCATCAGATACTGCTATCAGCAAGTGCAGAAGTCCAGAGGGACAGGCAAGAAATTCAGTTTTAAGAATAGTGAAGAAGTCTGAGAAAACATGTTAAGGTAAAGTGATGTGAAGGACACGAACAACACATTGGAAATAATACAATAAAATAAAAAAATAAAAAATTGAAGTTATTAAAAATAAAGTATGTGTGGAAATAATGGCTTCAGACTAGCTGGAAAGATATTGCAGTAACACAATTGACTAACAATAACATGGTTCATACCCTGGTGACACTTGAGCTAGAGAAAATTAAATCAAGGAAGTTTAGGCAACATATTCACTAAATCTCAGTTAACTGGGTCCATGGGGATATATTCTTTTTAAAAAAATTTTAAATTAATTTTTAATTAATCCTTAATTAAAAATTAAGGATTTTAATTTTTTATTTTTAGGGAGAGGGGAAAGGAGGGAGAAAGAGAGGGAGAGAAACATCGACCAGTTTCTTATCACTTACCCCCATCCAGGGACCTAGCCCACAACCCAGGCATGTGCCCTGTGCGGGAATTGAACCAGAGTCCTTTTGGTTTGTGGGACGATGCACAATTCACTAAGTCACTCTGGTCAGGGTCGGGGGACATAGTCTTAATTAACCCATATAGTAACAAATGATCAAGTAAAATCAGGCTCTGGATTTCTAGTATTTATTATAAAATAGTATGCTATATTATTCACAGCAATTTCATAATGAAATGGGGAATATAGCATAAATACTCATTCAGAAACCTAGTAATAACTGATAATCAGAAGTAAGCTCAAAAACTATAAATGTGCCATGTTTCCCCTAACCTATGTGGGTTCTTTGAGGCAGGAAGGCTTTGATTGCCAGGCAAAAGAAATAATTAACAAAATAAAGAGAATATCTATGGAATAGTAGAAAGTATTTGCAAATCATGCGTTAGATAAGGGGTAATATCCATTGTACATAAAAAATTAATTGAACTCAATAGTAAAAAATGCATACAGGCTGATTAAAAAATGGCATAAGACCTGAATAGACAGACACTTTCCAAAGAAGACATACAAGTGACCAACAGGCACATGAAAAAGTGCTGAACATCACTTACTATCAGGGAAATGCAAATCAAAACCACCACAAGATATCACATAACACCTGTTAGACTGGCTATTATTTTAAAAGAGAGAGATAACAAATGTTGGCAAGGATATACAGAAAAGGGTACATGTTTGCACTCTTGTATGGTATTAGTGGGGATGTTCATTGGTAAGACACCATAGAAAACAGTATAAAAGTTTCCTAAAAAATTAAAAATAGAATTACCATATAATACACAAATGACACTTCTGGATATACACCGAAAGAAAGTGAAATCATTATCTCAAAGAGATATCTTCACCCCAGTGTCTATAGCAACATTATTCATAATATCCAATGCATGGAAACAACTTAACTGCCCTAAAAGAAGAGTGGGTCAAAGGTTAAATGTGATGCACACACAAATAGAATATTATTCAGCAGTAAGAAATGAGAAAATCTTCCATTTGCAACAAGATAGATGGACCTTGAGGGCATTATGGTAAGTAAAATAAAGTAGACATAGAAAGACAAATACTGTATGATCTCATTCATATGTGGAACCTGAAAGAACCAAACCCATAGAAACAAAGAGTAGAATGGTGGTTGTTAGGGACTGAGGGGTCAGGGAAAAGGAGATATTGGTCAGGGAGTACAGACTTCCAGTTATAAGATGAATAATTTCTGGGTGTCTAACATATAGTATGGTGACTACAGTTAACAATAGTCTGTTATATACTTAAAAGGCACAAAGACAGTAGATGTTAAATACTCCCATTACAGAAAAAGTAGTTCTGTATACAGACAATGTGGGGGGGGATTGGCTGTGGGAGTGAGCGGGGTACTGGGTAGGGGAGAGCAATGGGGAAAAGGTGGGACAACTGTAACTGAATAACAGTTAAAAAAAACATTAAAAAAAGGAAAAAAAAAGATTTGGGTTCTGGCGTTGGCTGCATTTTCCTAATAGATATAATTTAACTCCCCCCACCAAAAGTAGTTACGTGAAGTGATAAATGTCTTAACAAACTTACTGTGATAATTGTTTTGCAGTATACATGTATATCAAATCATCATGTGTGTACCTTACACTTACAGAATATCATATATCAATTATATTTCAATAAAGCTAGCAAAGGAAAAGATTTTGGAACTAGATACAGATGATGGTTTCAAATCATTGTGAAAGTACTAAATACCAGTAAACTGTATAGTTTAAAATAATGCATTTATGTTATGTTTATTTTATTTCAATATAAATTACGACAACAAGAAATTTGAAAATGAAACTCTTTCCCCCCAGAAAAATGTTTGCGGCACAAAGTTAAGCAGTGTTAGGATGGAAATTTATAATATCAAATGCAAACATTAGTAAAGGACAAAATTCTCAAATTAGTAGTCCCTACTCTCACCTCAAAAACCTAGAAAAAAGGAGAGCAAAATAAACCCAAATAAATCAGAAGGATGACTATAAAAAATAGAGAAATCAATAAAAAATAATAATAGAGAAAAACAATATAATAGCTAGCTAGTCCTTAAAGTATTGATAAAATTGTCAAATAACTGTGAAGACTGATAAATAAAAAAGAGAGAAGCCACAAATTACCAATTACTGTAAATGAAACAAGATATCACTATAGACCCTAAAGGCATCAAAAGAATCATAAGGGAATACAGTGAGCAATTCTATACACATAAATTTGACAACTTTTACAAAATTAACCAGTTCCTAAAAAGGCACAAAGTATCACAAGTCTCCAAAAATGAAAGTGATCATCTGAATAGCCCTATAACTATTAAGAAAATTAAATTTATAAGTTTAAAACTACAAAAACAAATAAAAAAAGAACTCACCAGGCTCTGGCTGCAAAAGATTCATTAAAGAACACTTCCAAATATTTAAGAAGAAAGAATGTAAATTCTACACAATCTCTTCCAGGAAATAAAATAGGAAAAAATACTTCTCAATCCACTTTAAGATAGAATTATTCTCATGCCAAAACTGTATGTACACATAGGTAATTACAAACCAGACAAAGACACAAGAAAAAGAAAACTAGATACAAATACCCCTTTAGATTATAAACACAAAAGATTTTAGCAAAATATAAGCCAATTGAATTCAACTATGTATTCAAAAACTACACACCATGATCAAGTGAACTTTATTCTATTGTGTACGGGTGGTTCGATATTTGAAAATAAAGTAATGTACCTCACTGTATCAAAAGCTAAAGCAGAAAATTCTCACATTCAATTGATCAATTCCAGAATATTTTTTGCAAAACTCAGTACCAATCATGATAAAAACTCTCAGAAAAATATGAATAAAAGGGAAATTCCTCAACTTGATAGAAAACACATATGTGTGTATGTGTGTATGTACATTTTATATATACATATATAAACATTTTATTAATAGTAAGACTGAATATTTTGCTCCTAAAATAGGAAACAAATCTGTTTGCTTTTATTCAACTACTGTTAATTAACACAGAAATGAAAATTCTAGTCAGCACAATAAGATAAGAAAATAAAATATAAAAACATTGCTATTTGCAGTTGAAATGTTTATCTAGGTAGAAAATCTCCAAAAATCTAGCAAAATCTCCTACAACTAACAGTGATTTTAGCAGAGTCTTAGGATAAAAGATAAATATAAAAATTATTTGAATTTCTATATACCAGCAATAAACACATGAACATGGAAATTAAAATACCATTAAAGTAACTCAAGAAAATAAACATTCGACACAGCCTTGGTCAGGTGGTATTGTCCCATAAAACAAAGGGTTGGGAGTTCAATCCTGGTCAGGCCACATACCTGGGTTGAAGGTTCAATTCCTGGTTGGGGTACATATGGAGGGGGTGGCGACCAATTGATGTCTCTCTCTCTCAAAAAATTAAAAAAGAAATAAAAAATAAAAAAAGACTCAACATGGCAAATATATCAATTCTCCCCAAACTGATATAGAAGCTTTGCTATGTAATTTCTTTCACAATCCCACCAGATATTTTGTAAATATAAAGAAGATAATTCTAAAATTTATATGGAAAAACAAGGGAGCTAAAGAGCTAAACAATTTTGAAAAAGAATAAAGGGAGGAATCAGTTAACCCAATTTCTTTTTTTTTCTTTAATGTTTTTAAAACAATTTTATTTATTGTTTTTTAAAATTATTTTTTTGTTGTTCAATTACAGTTGTCTGAATTTTCTCCTCTCCCCCCCCAGCAAAACCCACCTTCCTCCCTTGTTTCCACCCTCCCCCTTGGTTTTGTCTATGTGTCCTTTTTAGTAGTTCCTGAAAACCCTTCTCCCCAATTTCAACATGTATTATATAAGTACACTAATCAAGACTGTGTGGTTTGGTGGAGGAACATACCTGTAGATAAATGGAACAGAACTGAGAACCCAGAAGTATTCTTATATACATATGTCTATTAGTTTTTGACAAATGTGCCAAAGCAACTCAGTGGAGAAAAAAAAAATCATTTAACAAATGATTCTGGACCAACTTGACATCAGCAGGCAAAAAAAAAAAAAATGTCTTTGACCTAAATCCCACATTTTATATGAAAATCAACTTAAAATAGATAATAGAATTAAATGTAAAACATAAAACTAAAAAGTTTTATAAAAAACCTGAGAAAATATTTAAAATCTACAGGTAGACAAAGAGTTCTTTGTTTTGACATTAAAAGCATAATTTGTAAGAGGAGAGGTTGAAAATTGGAAGTTATCAGAATTAATTTTTTTTTTGCTTTTTTAAAGATCCTGTTAACAGGATAAAGAGGCAAACTGCTGAGTAGGTTAAAATACTTGCAAAGCATATATCTGACAAAGGCCTGGTGTCTAGAATATATAAATAACTCTAAAAAGTCAACAGTTAAAAATAATTTATTAGATAATGGGCAAAAAAATATGAATAGACATTTCACAAGGAAGATGAAGTAGGCTCATGAACAGATTTTTAACATTGTTGGCCATTAGGTAAATGCCAATTAAAATGAAATGACATATTTCTACATACAGGCCAAAATGGCTAAGATAAAAAATAACAACAATTCGTCCGAGGTATCATTTGCAAATATATTTTCCCATATGACTGGTTCCTTTTTCATTATGCTGATATTTTCTCTATCCATGCAGAAGTATTTTATTTTGATGTAATTCCACTTGTTCATTCTTTCCTTTATGTCCCTTGCTCTAGCGGATGTATCAGTGAAAAAATTACTGTGTGATGAATTCCTGTACTTGAACAACAATAAAATAAGAAAGAAAGGAGAGAGAGAGAGAAAGGAAGGAAGAAAGGAAGGAAAGAAAGAAAGAAGGAAGGAAGGCAAGAAGAAGGGAAGGAAAGAACAATATTACTGTGTGGAGTATCTGAGGTTTTCCTGCTTAAGTTCTCCTCCAGGACTTTGATGGTGTTGTGACTCATATTTAAATCTTTTACCCATTTGGAGTTTATATTTGTGTATGGTATAAGTTGGTGGCCAAGTTTCATTTTTTTGCATGTAACTGTCCAGATCTCCTACCACCATTTGTTGAAGAGGCTATTTTTACTCCATGTTATGCTTCTGTCCTTTTTGTCAAATATTAATTGACCATAGACATTTGGGTTTATTTCTGGGCTTTCTATTCTGTTCCTTTGGTCTATGTGTTTGTTCTTATGCCAGTACCAAACTGTTTTAATTACAGTGGACTTGTAATATAGTTTGATATCAGGTATTATTATCCCTCCTTTTTTGTTCTTTTTTTTCAAAATTGCTGCAGCTATTTGGGGTCATTTATGTCTCCATATAAATTTTTGAAATGTTTGTTCTATATCTGTGAAATATGACATCAAACCTAATTAACAAAACAAGCAAGCAATATATAATCAGAGATAGTGAAATAAACAACAAACTGACAGTAACCAGAGGGGCGGTGGGGGGAGGAATTAAAGGGGAAAATAAGAGAAGGGCCATCAAAGAACATGTATAAAAGACACATGGATGAAGCCAAAGGGTATAGGTACGAGAGTGGGAGACAGGGATGGGTGGGGGGGCATGTTGAGGGGAAAATGGGAGGAAGTGTACTTGAACAATAATAAAAAATAAAATAAAATAATAAATTTAAAAGATAGCAACAACTCAAAATGGAGGCAAGGATTCCAAAAAACTGGGTCACTCACACACTGCTAATGGGAATGTAAAATGATATTGTCATTATGGAAAATAGTGTGGTAGTTTCTTAAAAGGTAAATATATGACTATCATACAACCTAGGAACTGCACTCCTCAGCTTTAATCCTAAAGCACTGAAGTCTCAGGTTCACACCAAAACCTGAACACAAATGTTTATTGTGTTCAGGGAGCTTTAACGCTGCCCCCCTGTTCGCCATGGATGAAGAATAAGTCTACCAAGACATGATCTGCTTGGGGAGGAGAGGTGGCTGATCTCTCAAAGGAGAAGGGCCCAGAGCCTTTCCCTCCATGGGCTTTTATTAGGTTCATTCGCATAGGAATACAGATAAAGCTCATCAATCATTGCTAGGCAGTAAGGGTTAAACAATACATGATTTACAGAGAACTTTGAGGGCTTATTCTGAGTTACAGCCAATTAGTTAGAGGGCCATAAAACTTTAGGTGCCAGACTCATCTCAGGTCTGGACCCTTATCTTTTAAACTGAGGGTATAAATTAAGTAGGTTTCACAGGAATGTATGTATTTTTCTTAGGCCTGATTCCCCAGGGAATCCGCCCCTCCCAGCACAGGACTGCACTGCCCTCTGTTATTGCTTCAGGCTTAAGTCAGGCAAGGGAAGTAAGGCAGCCAAGAGATTAGGAGACTTCTTGCAGACAGAATGAGGACTCAGGCTATGTAAAAGCTTAGGGGCGAGGGTCCATCACCCCCTTTTTCCACAGCCCCCCCCTCAAGTCCTTCCCTGCGAGCTTATCCCTGGTGACCAGAGCCTGTCTTAGGTTGATCCTCCCTTGAGGATTCTTACCCGTCATTGGCTAACTGGCCAAGCTCAGGGCCAAGCAGGGTGAAGTGGGCAGAGGTGGCACTTCTGCCAGGGAGATAAGCTTTGTCTCCTTCATGGCTTATGGTCCCAACTCTGACTCAGCCTTAACCATGGGGGGTTACAGCCTCTGAAACCAGGCAGGATGGTTTCCAACAGTTTATAGCAGTTTTATTCATAATAGCCCAACACTGAACAATCTAGAGGTCTGTCAGTAGGGGAAGAGTTAAACAAATTTAGTACACACATACCATGGAATACTCAGAAACATAACACCCTGGATGAATTTCCAGAGGATTATCCTGTGTGAAAAAAATCCTTCTCAGGTCACATACTATATGATTGCATTTATACAGTATATTTGAAATGGCGAAATTACAGTAATGAATGGCTTAGTCATTACCAGGGGTTAGGTGGTGGAGTAGGAGGGGCATGGGTGTGATTCCAAGGAGGGCACATCCAAATGAAAACTGTGGTGCTGAAAATATTCCATATCTCAACTGTATCAGTGTCATTATCTTCATTGTGATATTGGGCTACAGTCTTTCATGATGTTACCACTGGCACAGTGAGGGCACACTGACTCTGCCTATATTATTTCTTAAAATTGCAATCTATGATTCTTTCAAAATTGAGAGCTTAATTTTTTTTAAAAAAGGGGAAGGGTTGTCAGGAACATGTATAAAAGACACATGGACAAAGCCAAAGAGGGGCAAGATCAAGGGTGGGAGGTGGGCATGGCTGGGGTGGAGGGAAGTAGTAGGGGGAAAATGGAGACAACTGTACTTGAACAGCAATATAAAAAAACTAAATTGATGATAAAAATAAGACAGAGACACAACCACTCAAAATCTTAGTTAGTGACCCATACAAAAGTGTAATAATTAAAATATTAGCACTGTTTTACATATGTTAAGTGGTAAAAATACATAAATGCTACAAGTATGATGCTTTATCTTAAAAAGGAAAACCCCTCAAAGCCTAAATAATTTTATGCTTAACCAACCACTGGGAAAGGTTTTATTATGGTAATTCATATGGTTTTTATGTTTTCAAAAATATTATGAAGTTCTGATGAGTTTTTATGAGAAGAAAAATAAAAATCAGATTTTTCTCTGAGTTTTAGCAACTATTTTTTTTTGATAGGTTATAGGAATAATCAACAGCATAATAGAAAGCTATGCTAGGAAGAAAGTTCAGAACTTAGATAATCATGACATTTATACAAGGAACTTGGTCAGTCATTATGTAGAGATAAATTATGTATTGAGTCCTAAGTTGTCATGCATAAAGGATAAAAGTAATTTGGGTTAGAAAGTACTTTTTTCTACAAACTAATTCTGTAGAGAGGCTTGGCCAAAAATGGGAAATGTAAGTATCTTAACTTCATTTTAAGCTGATTTTTGTAAAATGGAATTCTTCCAAAGTAAGCATTTATAGTAACATTTTGAGAAAATTGTAATACTGAAATCTGTATGAATGTGCATTAATTTAATCCATGTTTAGCAGCCAACTAGGGAATTGCTATCTATCCTTTCTGTAGTGATAGAGACTCAAAGTTTTCATAACATTGTAAACCTTTCTTAGCTAAAACATGGTTATAATAATAAATTCAGACCTTGAAGGGCTTAAACACAAGAGAATAAAGAACTTAATAATGAACATTAATGAATTACAATGCATTTAAATTGTATATTCAGAAAGACTATGTTTCTCTGGGGAGCTTTTCCTAACTTAATAAATGAGAATTTTCTGTCTGCAGTAAGAAATAAGCCTGGTTAACCACACAAGCAAGGTCAGCTCACTGACCAAAACATTACACGGAAGATAGAAGGTATTTGAAGGGCACTTTAGCTCCACACCTGGACCATGACTATGAATGGCATAAGGGCAACTTTCCTTTTATTAGAATATAGCCATTTGCAATGATTTGTTTTGAGGTAATCATTTGAGAAAATAAGTGACTTCTCACACTGTAAGGTGAAAAATATCTATACAAGAAAACCTCAAGTTATTTCCTCATTTATCTCTTGTTTGTGGGTTTCAAAGACAGAAGCCACCTTGGTGATATAATGAAAACCTTTCACGAAGTACAGGATTTGATGATTTTGGAGTTAGGGTTCTGGAATTGGGCCATATAAACGCCAAGAGGTCCTCTTTGTTCTATAGGCAAATCCATCACTTAACTGTTTTAGAATGTTCTGAATCTTCAACTCATTTAAACTAACTAAACAGCTACTCTGGAACTGGTGCCCATCTCTGCCCTTGGCGTGTGTCTATAGATGCATGTGAGAGAAAATTAGGAGTTAACATTGTGAGTTAGAAACGATGGACACGGCTTTGCTCAAGAAGTGGAACTGCGGGGAGAAAACGTGACTCCGCTGAAGGAAAATTGCCATGAGTGCAGTAAAAATCTGGGAAAGGGGACAAAACTACACATTAGGCCTTACAGGCAGAGATAGCAATAGGTCTCAGTGAGGTGTGAGACCATGTGTGGCCACTAGGGACCTGTTTGCATGCTTACACACACACACACACATATCCCTTTCCCAGTTCTCTTCTTGAACATATGTACTTGGGAAAGAGGAGACTGCGACCTACAGGAAAGAAGTGTCACTGTAATCCAGTTTTGTAATGGAACATCCTTTAGAATGAGCTGGCTGTAAAAGTGGAGGAGGAGAAAAATCAGTACTTAGGAAAACTGTATGGCAGAGGTAGTGGTAATAGTGAAGAAGACAGCAAAAATTTGTTTATATGTATAAATAGGACATACCAAAAATTCAGGTATATTAAGAACTATAACTTATTTTTCTCTGTTTCAGTTTGATTTATAAAATAGTCTCATTTAGATAGAATAGCAGAAACTAAAATGAAAATGTGTTAGAGACCCTCTTTATCCATAAATCTGTGTCCAAGTTGCAGGAGTCTTACGGAATGCCAAAGGGTGGGAGAACTCTCTTGTCTTTGCTCCACTCTGGTATTCTGTCTGGTCACTGGCCCACCGGCCCTGCAAGTAAGTGTTAAGTTTTTCCTCAGCCTCTTTGTTCCCACTGATGGAAGGGGCACATTTGTGATATACTGGGAGCAATGAGAATTATCTTGCCATGTTCTGCCTCCCTGGGAGCGGGGGCAGAAATCTGGAGCAGGCCCAGACAGCTTGGTTAGTCTAGACTCGTTCTTGAACCAGAAGCATAACCTAACACACTCCCGGAGAATTTCTTCCTTCCCAAGTTTTTCCAAGATTTCCCGATGCAGTCCTCCTTTCTGCAAAACCCACCAGCATCTTAATCTTCTCATTTTTCTTCCTCCTCTCTTTTCTGCTTCAATATAGCGCAGGCTTTCCTACTTGGACCACTTCAGCAAATGGAAATAGATTGAACTGGGCCTTTTGGGACCACTATACTGCCAGAGATAATAGAAGCCTAGGCAATAATTACAGAAAATTTTCTAATTTATATACCTGGTGTCTTCTCAGTTTACATTAATGACCAAAGCTTGTAGAGATGAAATCTTAGAACATAATTCTTTTTTTATGAATTCTAATTTGTCTAATATCTCTCCTAGGGCAAGAGCCTAACAAGGACTCAACATTTCAATTTAGGGAAAACAGATGAGTAGAGACAAACTATATAGAAGGACAAACTATATAGAAGAAAGACAGATAGAAATTATTTGAGAATTTTCTACAGCAGGATCATTAAAATGTTATTTAACACTGGATCAAGTGGCAAGAAATTCTCCAATGTGAGAGACACATGCATTTCTTATTAAGAACAATGTTAAAATGAAGTTAGTGCATATTTGACAAAGACTATGGACATGAGACAAATGTGGATCAAAGGCACACGGAAATTTCATTCACATCCAATTTTCTTTTTTAGGTAATTTTTCAAATAAACGTAAGACAATATTTAAGATAGTTATTTACTGAAATTAAATTGAACAGTTTTATACTATAGCATTATGGCCTTTTAATTTGTATTGGTAAAAGCTTGTGCATTTGACACCAGTTAAAGCTAAATACTCAATAGTTGTTTTATGCATGGAGTTCAGTATATTTTCTTACTAACTTGTTCAGGTAGTTAGGGAAACAATTCAATCCCTACAGGAAATTCAGTGTCTGCTACTGCATTCATCTGGATGAAAGCAGAATTGGTAGAAAACAAAGTAAAATACATAATATCACAGTTATAATAGTATCAAATATTTATCATGTGTCAAGTTTCATTCAATACATAAATATTATAATATCACAGCTATAATAGTATGAAATATTTATGTGTCAAGTTTTATTCAATATATAAACCATTTTATCCTTATTACAGCCTCATGAAGGATTCAATATTGTTATCTTGTATGAGCAAGACAGCTGAGGACCTGGAAGTTACATAGCTTACTCAAGTAAGTGGCTGAGTCAGGATTATTTACAACCAGGCAACCTGGTTATAAAGTCTATGAACTTATTTCCCTCTCTCTAAATCCCAGAAGTTCCATTTCCCTTAGATCTCATAGAGCCAGAAACAATTGGCTTGGGCTCAGAATGGTGTTTCACTGTAAGGATAGTCAAAGGCAACATATTGTTTTGACCCAAATAATAGACTATTTTTAGTAAGTTCATGTTGGTTTATTTGGACTGACAAAAATATAAATGTGTTCAATTGATTAAAGTCTTCATATGTGAGGATGCATTATTTAAGTGAATATAGTTAGTTTAACATTTCTTTAAGGCCCTATCTAAAGGTTTTCTTTTTTCTTAGTGATTAGCTGTGGTCAAATCTGTATCTAGGTACTTGAGATCATAGGAAAATGGAAAGCACAAAGCAGTAATGAGAGTCTTTAGGGAAAACAAAATTATAAGTTTGTTATTCTCCTAAAGAAATTCACAAATCATATCATCCAATCACAAAAAATTTTCCAAAAAGGTAATTTGTACAGAAGAAAATTTGGAGTTTGGAAGACTGAAATATGTACTTATTTGCACTGTGACCTTGATTTCTCTGATCCTTAGTTAATAATTTTAAAATATAAACAGAAATGGTTATGTCAGCTGCTGTGAAGATTAAATGCTATAGAATATAAATCAACCTTGAACACCAGTGGTAGTTACTGAATATTAGCAACTGTTCTGTTTGACTAAGATCATTGTAATGGTACCTATGAAAACTGACATTTGCCACCAAATCTGTGATGGCAGCTAATATGTTATGTGTTGAACATGAACTGTTCTTACATTGACTCTCATGAGTTGCAGAACAGCATGCCCTGTTACTTACTAGTAAGACTGGTGATTCTAGGGAAGTTGTTTAATGTCTCTGTATCTTAGTTTACTCATAAGCAAAATAAGCATATTAATAGTATCCCCACTGGTTGTTATAAAGATGAAATGCTGTTATTTATAAATTTCTTAGAGCAGTGACATATATAATTAGTACTACATAAGTGTTTAATGAAAACTCTAATTATTGGATAAGACAGGATAAAATTTTAAATCACATCCACTTCTGGTAACCTTTGGTTTATGATTCATAACCAAACAGAAACAGAAAGGCAATTATTTTACATCTTATAAAGGTTATCAGAAGTACAAGCTTTTGGATATCTAACAAATTCTATTTTAGAGGGCTGATTAGTTTATCTTCACAATGTTTGCCTGAAGCTGCCCATTTTTGTGGGGTAAAAATATATGTGAATATTTTTGAAATTGAAATTTTGATGTACTTTGTGTATTTAAAGTGAAATAAGGTAAATAAAATTTTGAATTTATTGTATATTGCCCAAGATGTCTGACTTTACATATCTCCATCATAAGAGGTTGAGTTTAAGCAGGAAGAAAGGAAGGAACCAGAATAAAAGTGCAGTTACTTTAATGTCAAGGATTGTGGTTATTAACAGCAAAATAACAGAGTATTGTGGAAATAGGTGATCTGGAGTCCAAGTCAGCAATTTCCTCCCATCCTCAAGAGTTCCATTACATTAATCTACAGTCTGTTGCCAACCAGCCAAATTGCTCCCATTATGACCTCCATTCTCAACACTGGATTCTAAGTGTCCCAGACTTGTTTCTGATCCCAGTGTATGATTAGATGCTGACTGAACTTGTCTCTTAGACAAGTGATGAGACACCTCGTCAAGGTTATAGTCAGTAACTCAGACACTCCATCTCATACAATTTAGAGTAGAAGGTGGTGGCTGCATTTATTTCTGTTAAGGGGGCATTGGAGATAAATGGCAGGGTTCGTTTTCCAGCTTAACACCTTTTTTTAGGATGAATAATGGATAGCTAACAGCAATTGAGATATCTTAACAAAGGAAGAATGGGACCTGGAATTTAGCTTACTCCATCTGTCTAAAATAACATCTCTTAGTTTTACCTATTATTTCCATCTCAATGGTCCCTATTCATTAAGCTTATTATTTTTTTTGGCAAAAACTAAGCATCAATTAAGGGATTGTTAAATATGATTTTTAGAGTATAACAATGCCATATAAATCCTTAATATATTTTGGAAGAAGGTAACATCAAGCTTGAAAGTGAAATTTAAAAATAAATCTTTAAAAAATACAGCTATGACTGGAATCTTTAGTTAAGCTTCAGAAAACATAGACTATGCTTGATTTCTGTGTGGGAAGCCAGGGCAAGCAACACAATAATGAATTCAGAGGGCATATGCCATCAAAAGAGTAAGGTTCTTTCTAGTTTCCTACACAATGACTGGTATTGACCTTCAAAACTTCAATGAAAAGAAATGTAAAATCTTTTTTCTCTGCCTGCTCTTCAGTGGTGATTCTGTTGATTTGTGCTAAAGATGAGAGAATAGAAGGGTCATTCATTGTGACTAACCCATTGATATTAGAGCTCAACAAAATATGAATTTTTAAACTTCTTGTTCCCTTTGGCCATTTCTGTCTCTTGGTTTAGCTATTAATCTCATTATCAAAGTCAAGTTAAATTTCTTACTTACTAAGGCTTGTTAGAAACCACAGCAAGGGAAAGGTTAGTGGTATCCATTCCTTGATTGCTGAATGCCTGGAGTCCTTCAATATGGCAAGATGATGCATTGATCCCCATGCTTTCCTTGCTACAATCCTACTGTCCTAACATCCAGTATAGAATTTTACAATCTTTCTCATTATTAGCACATTTCAATAAAGTTCAAATTTGTGTAGCCTCAAAGCCATTAACATTTTGTAACATATTCTGAGTGGCACATTTCTCATTCAATAAAATGTCTGCAGAGGAATACTCTTCTGATATATTACACTCCTTGGTTCATCATTTAAAACTTGAGACATCCACCAGCATATACATCTTATTTAAAGTGTCAAAAGAGGGCAAAAAAATTGCACTGACTTAAAGAGCCTTGTTACTTAAACTTCAGGGATCACTGCATCCATTTTCCTTTTTCAGTGTTAACCATTTTTTCCCTGTTGTTCTTTTCATTCTCTTTTAAATGAGGCTCATAAGGAGGAAGACAATGGGTAATAACATTTTAAAGAACAATATTTGAAACCCAAATTTTGGGGGAAATCATCAAAATTATTATTTGTCTATGTGTGAACAAGGCAACATAAAACATCTATATACTTAGGAATATTTTATTTGTAGATTAACATTTTTGTGAAATAATAGTCCTTTATTTAGATGAGACTAAAAAATTGAAATTTATCACTTATGTAGAGAGACTCAATAAAACTATTAAAGTATGGAAAAAGGTTCTTAAAGTTGTCAAGTTAATGTTGGTCCCTTTTGTCACTCTTCAAATATTCATTATGGGGTAAATCACTAAAGAACATCAATATTTTATGCTGGGTAGAGGCTCAATATCACTGTTTACTTTACATGCACCTGAGTGCAGGTGGAAAAGAATGATGATCACCTTCAAACTGTGTTGGGAAGGAGGCTTCTGATTGATTTCTCTATTTCTTTTTTTTCCCCTTTGGTAGTGTAAATGTAACCACCTGAGATATAATCTTTCAGTGGTTCTCACATTTTATGAACTCTGATTTACTTGGTATGTCCTTTAACATACAACAATGATGACCAGTGCCCACATCAAGAAGAGTCTGTTTGCAAGTAGTCTGGGAATGAGCTTTGACTTCTTCAATTTTATGTACTTCTTATGTGATTCTGATAGATATTTAGTTTGGAAAATACTGAGTTCAGATGATTTTTCAAGAATTCATGTTTAGTACAAATGCCCCTAGAAAAATAAGATATTATCATACATTTAGGTGCTAGATTAAAGTAATTTTTCTAATTTATTTCTGCCTCATAGGATTACCCTCAGAGGAAAAGACCAGTGTGGTGCAAATAAAGTGGCTGAAGATGGGGATGGATGATGGGTTTCTGGACTCAGTGGAGGAAGCCTTGGTTTATAGCATTTGCCGATTTCTATGGTAAAAATTCTCCAATCATGGCTAATTTCAAGCTCTAGTAGATTAACAATCATCTCACAAAAATTTCTGGTTATTTAACAATCATCACTTGTGAGCGATGAGATTTGGCTCCTACATACCACTGAGATGACAAAAAAACTATTTATGAGAAAGAAGGAAGGCAGGCTCTGAATTTAAGGTCCAGAGCTAATGAAGTGAGGCTGGCATGCAATGCTCTTGTCCAGGTAAGGATCATGGTCAAATGTAAACAAACAAAAGGATATGAGAAGAGAGATTCAGGGTTTATTATTATTTTTTTTTTACCTCATAAAGGGTCTAGAGAACTCCGGGAGGAAAACTCCAGAAGGAAAAACTCCAGGAAGGTGGCTGAGTTCAGGTTTCAAATTAATGATAACATGTAGGCAGCCCCCCAGAAAGGCATCTCAGAGAAGAGCTGATAAGCTACTATGAAAACCTAATAAGTCCACACAAAATCAAGAAGTAGATCAATCAAGATGCCAAAGTTAGATGAAATTGAGAAATGAAATCTCTAGGGTAGGGAGAAGCAAGCAGAGAGAAGACAATTTGTGGGTAAAGTTGAAGGATAATTCAGGACAAATATCAGGGGACCGGGTTCTGGTTGCCTTGCTTCAGTTATGCAGCATTAGCAGCAAAAAAGAGCAGCTGTATGGATAATTAACGCCATTGAAATATAGAGATTTAAAAGGAACCTCAAATTATCCTCACTAGAGCAAAGACTTCCTAATCTATGTAATGTTAAATAGTGCCGCAGCTGTTAACTTCCTCACATACACCATAGGAAACTCTCCATTTCTAGTGTCCTCAACTTGGAGGCCACTTTCCAATTTAGGGTTTTGTATGTGGTATAATATTCAAGATTCCTTTTTCAAATGCAACCATATAAAAATGGCTGGCTACCAGCTTCCAGAAATGTCACCAAGTTATAATTTCTCTGGTAAAAAGGGGGAATCTTCAATTCAGACGATAACCTTGTGCATGGGGAAGTGGCAGATGCTTCAAGTGCTCACAAACTTGTGCTCTACTGTCTGAAAATCACTTGGGGAACAGGAAGGCTTATTACTTTCCTTTCCAGCTGCCTCAAACTAGGAGAGTGGCCTCTCTTACCGCAAGCAGAAAAATAGTCAATGATTCAGTGATATGTTAATAGTACTTGGAGTGATCATAAACATATTGGAAGGACAACCAGTTTGCTTTCTCTTAAATAACACTTGATATAACTGTATGTGAACTAATACACTATGTTAAGATAAAGATAATACTTCAAGAAATAATTTGCATCTCTGTTATAATGAGAAGAACTTAATGTAATGAATTGTAAGGAAAGGGAAATAGAACTGATTTGTACCCACAGAAACAAATGCTGAATGAATAACCTTATTATAAATGTATATGCATTGTCTTATTTGATTTAGTCTAAATGATTGTTCACCTGACACTCCTTTGACAGTACAATAAAGCATAAGGATTTAGAGAAAGATAGTATTGTTTCTCATTGGTATTGTATGTGAGCTGTATCCCCAAGCCAAATTGATTCAAGAAAGGTGATAAAGAGAATTGATATTATAGAATGAAGAAGAATATGCTATTTACACCTGCCAGCCTAAGAGTCTCAGATCAAAAGTTAATTTTTAAAAAAACTTCCTGGAGATATTCAGGCAGATTATTTGACTTCATATATTCCAATAACATAATTTCTTTTCCATAGCTCTCCTCTACCTTTTACTTTGGGACCCTACCTAATTTAAATTGTATAATTTTAACCCTTGTATAATTAAATAAAACTTTAATACATTTATTTTAATATATAATCTTTATTATATTTTTTCCCTTACCATTCAGTCCCCTTATGTCTCTCTCCCTCCAGCAATCAACACCCTGTTGTCTGGTGGGTTGCAGTACAATGCAATCATTTTTGTCAAACAATTTAAGAATAATCAGAAATAACAAGTGCAAAAGTGCTTTTATTTGCCTGATCATTGATAATTAATAATAAAATAATAATGTGAAAAGGTAAAAACTGTGATCTATGAAAAAAAATCCAATTGTACTTATGATAAGGATCATGATAATTTGACACAGAGTTTCCTAGCAATCAAACAAAATAGAAAACATTACTGGTTTTATGATGATCACCAGAAGAGAAAGGAAACCAAAACATTCAGGAAATAAAAATTATTACTTTCTCTTTAGATTCTACATTCATTGAGATAGGGATAATGAGTAATATTATATCCACATTCCTCAAGGACTTATAGTAAATGTAACATGCATTTATGATGATTACATAGGAGATGAAGCAAACATAGTTCATATATTAATCCATAGTATCGATCAACAGATCTTAGTACTATGTAGAAGTCAAATTTCATAGTATCAAATTTATGTTGAAAAACAATCTCCTAATTTATTCATACATTGTATGTTTTCTCATTTAAAAAATACCTTTTTCTTGTGATATTATGTATGAGGACTCATGTACATAAGAATATCTTTTGACAATGTTGTACGATAGAAGTGATAAAAGAGATTTACCTTCTTCCCATATTTCTCTATGTGAAAATGTACCTACTTTTCTAGAAGGGTTGTGAGCTTTCCAAAGCTATTAAAATTGGCATTTAAATGTACCAGTAGATTTATACAAGTTAAAAAAAAATCTTCAATCATATTATTTCAAAATAAAGGTGTTCAATTAAATGTACATGAGATTCATATAATTTCATTTGTTTTTTTCTCCAGAAATACATCAAAGAAGTCACTTTTGTGTTCACAACAGCATAATTGTCACTTAAAATAACTTCTTCAAAAGCAGAATAAAAACAAGTACAAAAATGGGGCAGATTTTGTTGTTTAGCAAACCATATTTGCCATTATTTAAGATACAGGATTTCTCTGAAAAAACTACATGAGGAAAAAACAACTATAGATAATGGCTCTAGAGTTAATATAGTTTCAAGTACTAGATTTTAAAGCTGTTGTTCAGTTCTAGATACTTAATCATTTGAAAGAAAAAGACAGAATTTCTATGTCTAAAACAGAAAAAATACAATTTTTACAAAATGTTGCCAACATTATAATCAATGGACAAAAACTAAAAGCTTCCCCCTTAAGATCAAGAACAAGACAAGGGTGACCACTCTCACCACTCTTATTCAACATAGTACTGGAAGTTCTAGCCACAGCAATCAGACAATAAAAAGAAATAAAAGGCACCCATGTTGGAAAGGAGGCAGTAAAACTGTCATTATTCACAGAAAACATGATACTGTACATAGAAAATCCCATAGTCTCCACAAAAAAAGCTACTTGACCTAATAAGCGAATTTGGCAAAATAACAGGATACAAAGTCAACACAGAAATTGAAAGCATATTTGTACACCAACAATGAAATAGCAGAAAGAGAAACTGGGGAAAAATCCCATTTACTATAGCAACATAAAATAAAATACCTAGGAATAATTTTAACCAAGGAGGTAAAAGACCTATACTTGGAAAACTATAGAACACTGAAGAAAGAAACTAAGTAAGATACAAATAAATGGAAGCATATATCGTGTTCATGGGTTAAAAGAATTAACGTCATGAAAATGTCCATACTACCCAGAGTGATCTGTAGATTCAATGCAATTCCTATTAAAATACCAATGGCATATTTCACATATCTAGATCAAATATTTCAAAAATTTATATGGAACCATAAACAACCCCAAATAGCCTCAGAAATCTTATGAAAGAAGAACAAAGGAAGAGGGATCACAATACCTAATGTCAAATTATACTACAAGGCCACTATAATGACATAAGAACAGACACATAGATCAATGGAACAGAATAGAAAATCCAGAAATAAACCCAAGTCTTTATTGTCAATTAATATTCAATCAAGGGGCCATGAGCCTACAATGGAGCAAAAATAACCTCTTCAATAAATTGTGTTGGAAGAACTGTAGTTGTACATGCAAAAACTTGAAACTAGATCACCAACCTCCACCATACACCACAATAAACTCAAAATGGCTAAAAGACTTACATATAAGTCATAACACCATAAAACCCCTGTAGGAAAACATAGGAAGGAAAATCCCAGCTAGCAATATTTTTGCAGATATATCTCCTAGGGCAAGGAAAATAAAGGAAAAATAAACAAATGGGACTACATCAAACTAAGAAGGCTTCTGCACAGCTAAAGAAACCATCATCAAAATGAAAAAGGAGAGAAGTCAAAATTTAAAACAAAAATAATAAGAAAAAAGAAGAAGGTAAAATAGGATAAGAGAAGGGAGGGGCAAAGTATGAGAATTGAAATAAACTGTAGTATAAAATCTAGTGACAATATGCACAAACTTGAAGGATAAAAAATGAATGTTGAAAAGCTATGCAGGAGAGAAAAATATAGCAAATCATGCAGAAGACCATGGTAGATTTTGTCTCAGTAGCATCTAGTATTTACCACTGTTTTTTTCTTGCTGGGTCTACCTCTGGTGATGTCAGATGGTGCCCCAGCCTGGCCTCAGGCAGCCTGTTGGAGACTACCAGGGATCTCCTGTGTGTGGCTGACTCCTTCAGTTGTTAATCTAGTCACTCTGCACTCAGCAGTCAGGTTTAAGCAGGGTCCTTCTGGGCCGAGGCTATTATTCCCCCTCAGGCTGCTGCTGCTCAGAGGGGAGTGGACTGCCTGAGCACAATGGCTACAACAGTATGGGGTTGACTCGGCACCAGGATCCCAGCAGCTACTCTTTCAGTTCTCTCGCCACAGTCTGTGTCCCCAGTCTCTCCTCAAGCATACCTAGTCCACACTGCCCCCCACCCCCTTTGCCGGAGCCCAGGGTAAGTGGCTGCAAATGAAAATTTATGTGTTGGCCCTTTAAACAACTCTTTGCCTCCCCAGTGTTCAGCATCTGGCAGAGAGCAGCCCTGCAGCTTTTCCCAGATGGATGTTATCTTTGTACTTTTGGGGCTCTGGTGCTCCAGGCTGGGGATCCCAGCTTAGAGTTTAGACCACCACTTCTAAGGGGGATCCAACTACACACTTAAACATCCCTTCGGCGAGTCAGCTGCCACCTGTGGGCACCCAGCCATCCTTTTTGTGTCTCCACTGCACTGCTTACCAGACACGTCTTGCTGAAGCAGATTCTTCTGTCTTTGAGTGGTTATAAGGCTTCTCTCTCAGTATTGTTCAGTTGTTTGTTCTGGGTGGTTTCTCCACAATTTAGTTGTGATTCCAGATCGGTTCTGGGAGGTTAGTGTAACTGCCACTCACTCCTCCACCATCTTGGATCTCTCCTACTGGGAAGTTCTTACTAACAGTTTTGGGTACATAAACTAAATGCTTTTCACAATAATCATTAATTCTTGCAGCATTTTATTCTGGCAGTATCATTTTTTCCTTAGATATAGAACTTCCCAGTGAAAGCTTCTGGGACTCGTGCTTTCTTTTTGAAGGGTTATTAATTATTGATTCACTTTCTTAGAATATAACTATTCAAATCTATTTCTCCTTGTGTGAGCTTTGGTAGATTGTGCCTTTGAAGGAATTGGCCCATTTCATCTTAAGTATCAAATTCATAGACAGATTTTTAAAAAATATTCATTTATTTTCTTTTTAATGTCCATGGGATTAATAGTAATTGTCCCTCTTTTTTTTTCTGACAGTAGTAACTTATGTCTTCTCTCCTTGGTTAACCTGGCTAGAGGTTTATCAATTTTACTGACTTTTTTTTGTAGGACAGTATTTTGTTTGGTTGATTTTCTCTATTAATTTCCTCTTATCAGTTTCATTAATTTCTGCTCCATTTTTTACCATTCCTTATCTTCTGTTTGCTTTGGGTTTATTCAGTACTTCTTTCTCTAACTCCTTTGGGTGGAAGCTTAGATGATTAATTTTACATCTTTTTTCTTTGCTAATATGTGCATTCAATGCAATAAATTTCTTTTAAGCACTGCTGTTTTGCAGTCTACAAATTTTGATAATTTTCATTTCAATCTAAAACATTGCAAAATATTTTCAAAATATTTTTTCTTTTGAACTACATGTCATTTTATAATGTTTTGTTTAATATTTAAATATTTTGGGATTTTATAGCTATCTTGTCAAAATTCTAGTTTAATTCTACTGGGGCCTGGGAACATACTTTATATGATTTCTATCCTTTTAAACTTGTTTAGGTCTGTTTTATGGCCTACAATGTGGTCTATTTTGGTGAATATTCCATGTGAGCTTGAGAAGAATGTATATTCTGCTGTTGTTGGGTCAAGTATTCTAAAAATGCCAGTTAGAGGTAATTAATTGATGATACTGTACATTGTAACAACATCCTCGCTGAGTTTCTGCCTGCTGAGTCTGTCAACCACTGATACAAGAGTCCCTTCCTCTTCTTACGACACCAGCCACCCCGCTTTGGCATGACATCCTCTGAACTGAGGCCACCTGCAATGATCCTATTTCCAAATGAAGTCACATACTCAGGATCTGGGTAGAGGACCTGAGCATAGATTTCTTTTTTGAAAGGGGGGGGCTGCAATTCAACCCACAACAGCATCATTCACAAATCATCCCCACTTAGTGGGTGGTGGGCCATGGAGCCTGGTGTGTAAAAGCAGAGGCCTTCCAGAGAGAACAGTTCCAAATCCCAGCCCTCTTACCTGCCATGAGACCCTGGACTGGCACCCACCTTCTTCCTCTGCCAAAGTGGGGGCACACATGAGTACCAACCAGTTTATTACAGAAACGAAACAACCTGTAAAGTGCCCAGCATGGTGCATGGTGCAGGGTTCATAGGTGTTTAAATGATCTCTACAGAGTGGTCCAGTGGGGATGAGTGAATGATCAGCTGTTGGATACAGACTCCCCTGTACCGTGGGGACACATCTGCCAAGCCAAAGTGCATAGCAATGACTGCCCAAACACCCCGTAAGGAGAAGGGTGACTTTGAAATCTACCATCTCGTCAAAGGAACTGTTTTCCTTTGATACCTTTTCCCCTCCATGGAGGAAGTTACACTTGAAGGCTGAGTGGACTTTGATGAGGTGAAGGCCTGGGATGGGAAGTCAGAAGTGTGTTCCAGGCTGAGGGGCTTAACCACAGAGCCCCTCAGATGCTGCATGATTGTGACCAGACTGTGGAGTGAGGAGAGTGAGGAGCAAAGTTGCTGCAGAAGCAACAGCCAAGTCAAGAGACTCACCTGCCTGCTGAAGAGTGTGGACCTTGCTGAGTGAACGCACAGAGGCTCTGAAAGGTCTTCAGTGGAGGAACAGAGGAGCAAGACTAGAGGCCGACCTGCTAGGAACTGCAGTGATCACTGCAGTGAGCCCCGCAAGAGGTGGCTGCAGTGGCTCTGACCTACGGTGGTGGCAGTGGGGTGACATTCAGCAAGTGACATTGGCAGGACTTGCCCAGTGCTGGACACCTTGAGGGGCCAGCTGCTGTGTCATGAGAGGGAAGCACCTGACCCGGGATTTGTGGCACCTAAGCAGCCCCGGCACAGCCCCCTGCCCGCACAGCAGCCCCCCAGGAAGAATACAGCTCTGTCTGAGGCCAGTGTGACCCCCAGTCTTCCTGGTAGATGGTACATGGGACAATGTTTCATGAGGAAAGGCCCCTGATTCTGGCTGGTGGCAGAAGGAAGGAGATTCCAGCAGTACAGTGACAATCCCAGTTCTGGGAGGAGGATATGGGGGCATCATATCATTATCTGTTTGGATATCTTCCTTCGTCACCAGGCAGCCAGCGCCTGGGGTTGAGATGGTGTCTTTATTCACTGCCCAGGGAGATACACACCTCACCTCAGTTCTTAAACTCAGGTGTGATGAACCCATAGCTTCTTCATTTTTTCTAAGGTTTAATTTTTGTTTTGAGGACACTTAGTCTTTGTTAATTCAGGATTCTTTTTCTCTTTCCCCAGGATCACATGAGTAAGGCAGTTGTAGCTTGGAAGAGTAGGGATGGGTGGTCAGGCCAAAGCCTCAGGGATTTCTTTGGTCCACTCCAATCAACATCCCACATCCCTGAGAAACCCTAGCCAGCCAGGGCCTGGGTCACCAGATTGGCAGGCTGTGCTAACTTATCCACAGTCCTCTCTGCTTGGATACTGACCTGCTTCCTCCCCCTTCACAGGCTCAGGGATCATTCCATGTTTTCTGATGTAGAATCCATCTGTTCCTCCCCCCAACCCTAGGACTGACTGACCCCCCCCTAGGTCTCATGGTTTCCCATTACCACCAGGTGTACAGGGGTCAGCCTGGAGATCCCACACCAGGCTGAGCCACTGGGATTTCTGGGGAGCTCAGCACATGGCCCCACCCTCCACCTGGGCAGGGGGAACAACATGAACCTTCTGGCCTTCTGGTCGCCATGTAGTGCCTGGTCTGTGATACTCACCCCAAGGCTCCCTCACTGCAGGGCTTGAGAGGCCAGCACAGGGACCCTTCTCAATGACCTGCCAGTGTCTTGGAATGTCTGCAAGGGAGCCATTATAATGAGGGCACATGTGGGGGAGGTAGGACACTGAAGAGCTGGTGGAGTAACAGATGGGGCCCCAGGGCCCTGAGAGGGGCTGGGATGGAGCACTGGGGCCAATGTAGGTGGTGGCATCAGAAGAAACAGACATGAGGGAGGAGCTGTGACAGGACAGCCGCCATAGGTGGCTTGATGGGGTTCAGGCTTTCTGGGGCATTTGCTTGGGGACAGAGCAGCACCTAGAGAAGACAAGGGGTCGCTGGACTTGTGAGGTGAGTCCACTAAGACTCCAGACCCCCAGGTCCCTTAGCCCCAGCTGTCAGGCTCATGGAGTCCTAGGAAAATTCATTCAGTCACATGTGGGAGGGTGTGGGTTTGCTCCTTTCCATGTCAGGTTTCCTGAGTCTGGGGTCTAGTGCTAGGAAACTTTCACCATTGTCCTGGGAAGTCTCAAGGTCCTTCTGGAGATCCAGAGAGCAGGGACATTACTACATGAGTGACAAGTGACCACACACAGGGGTTTCCTCCCTGACTGTGGTCACTGGTCCTTCTTCTGGGTCGGGCAGGGAGCTTAGAAGGACAGGGGTGGGCTTGGGGCCTGTGCCCGGCTCAGTGTGTCCTAGCTCACAGCCTTAGGAGGACTCAGCTCTCTGAGCTCTTGCTTCTGGAGGAACACTCACAGCTGCCCCTGTTGTCCCAGTCCCCCTCAGCCAGGGGTGCTCAGGAACAAACCAGGCTGTCTTTGTCCATTCCAGGAGACTCCTGAGCACAGACATATTCTGGGCACCCAAGCTCAGGGACTGGCTGAGTCTCTTGTCCCTCCCATGGAGGGGCTACTGGAAGAGGGTAGATGAGCCCAGGAAGGAGGGGCCACTCCAGAGCACCAGCCAGCCCAGTTCTCAGGCAGCCTCCCTCCCGGGCTGCAAGCAGGCCGGGATGCAGCCCCAGCCCAGGTGACTCAGGCTGTAGAGAGGATGTGCTCTGGCTCTGGGCCAGGCACTGCCTTCCACAGTCTCCATCAAGACCTTGGTTTGCTTATCCCTACACTGCACACAGTTGTGCTGCAGGCAGGCCCTCCAGGTCACTCTCTCTAGAATTCTCTGCTCCTGACATCACAAAGACACACCCTGAGGGAACAGAGGCAGACGACTGAGATTCTAGAACCCCACGCTTGGGTCAGACTCTCATTCTGTTCATTGGCAGCGATGATGAAGAAACGCATCTCTTTTGCTCCTCTCCCCAAACCACGCTCTCCCAATCCTCTTCCTTCTTCCTCTTCCCTCGCACCTGTTTCCCACTCCCCCTGCCCTCCACAGGCCCCCACTTCTGGTCCTCGGCCTGTCCCTCCCTCTACTCCCCGACCTGACCAAACCAATGTCCCATATCTCATCATTGGGCCTGCTCCTCTCCTGACAGCCCGCAAGGCCAGGAGCCTCCGCAGGTTCTCTTCAGCCCCCTGCACCCCTTGCCCTGTTAATGCCCCTTCCTCTGCTTCCCTTCCTGTTGCCCAACAGGTCCCCCACACTGCTAGTCATCTCCTCCCCAAACCCCCTCCTGATCCTTTTCTGGCCTTTGGTCCCCTGGGCAGAGGCCAGGGTTCCACTGGCTTCTCCCCACCTCCTGCTGGGTCACCACTTCCCTCCATCTCCCCTCCTTTGGACTGTCCTGCAAACTGTCCCAAGGGCCAGGAGTCCCTGCCACAGGGAAATGCTCAAAGATTCAGGTGTCCGACATCTGTTGTATGCAGAGAGCAGAATACAGTGGAAAGCATCCACAGGTAACCCTGGTGGGACCGCCCAAATCCAGGAAGGCCCCTGTCCCCTACCGTCTCCACAGTGAGTTCTCAGGCATGTGGGTGTCTAGCTCATGTCAGCAGGTAGATGCCCCTCCTTGGCACTGGTGGAGGAGCAATGGTGCCTTGTGCATGGTATATACCCCACTCCCCAAACCAGCCTCCCTGGGAGAGAATGACTAGGGTCCCTCTGGCAGAATAAGGACTGTCTGGGTTGGGGGTGGGGGAGACTGTGGCAGTGGGAAGAGAGGTGAAGCCCTGCTTTAAGGTATTGGGGCCTGGAGGCTGGTGTAGGTTGGGGACCCCGCTGGGGCAAAGTGTCCTGTTCATTCTGTTCCTGGGCACTCAGAGGGCAGTTGCTGAGCTCTGCAGTTGAGCTGGCCCTCAGCATCGCTGAGTCAGGGCCCTGTTCCTGCAGCCTCCCTGGGGGCAGCCGTAGGCCTCTAGAGGTTTGGGAGAATGTTGTACCTGTAGGTGAAGGCTGTCTGCAGGGGCCGCTCTGAGACTTTGGGGTACACCCCACACCATCCTCCCCTCCCTTCCCTGCAGGGCCCAGGACGGCCAGAGCTACTCTCATTTCCCATCTCTGACGCGAACAAGGACAGCCCTGAGTCGCCGGAAATTGAGTAACCCACATTCCAGCTCTTCTGTCCGCCCAGCTGACCCAAGCAGCTTGAGAGTAGATGGCCAAAAATTCACAATTTTCCCCCGTGTCCCTAAGAAGGTGGGTCTTGGGAGTGTTGAGTGAATGTGGGGAGGGAGACCCCTGGACACTCAGAAACCACACAGGATGCTTGCCCCTCAAAGGGTACCCACCTGGGCTGTCTGTCCTGACCACAGCCTGCTGTGCTCAGGGTCCACAATGATGCTTTCTTTTGGCTCCTGTAGCCTCTTCAGTTTTGATCGCCACATTCGGGCCCAGTGAAGTCCTGTGCTGAAGACACACCCTGCGACTGGCGCCCCCTCACCAGGAAGCACAACGTTTGCAGGCCAGGGGAGCTGGACCCCTCCGCCCGTGGCCTCCAGTTTGCAAAAGATCATCAGGTGAACGCGGCCTGCCAGCACTCCAAACTCGGGGTCTGCTTTCTAATGCCCAGAGCACGTGGGGAGCCAGGCAGAGCTTGAGGACCTCCTCCACCGGACCCTTCCAGAGTAGTTACCCCCCTTCCCCTGTCCGTCTATCTGCTGGGGAAGGTAGGTCATACCACAAGTGGAGCTTCTGTAGGTCTTGGTCCAGGCACAGGCCAAAAGCCAAGTAAAAACCCACCTCCAGAGACTCCAGCATCCTGGGACCTGGCACGGCAGGACTGGAGGGTACGAGGACTGGCTGGCGCTGGGGCTTATTCCCAGCTGCAGCCCATGTGCTGTCCAGTCAGGGGAAGAGTCTTGGCCTGATGCTGCCTCTAGAGGAATGACCAATCCTCCTACTCCTGCACCTGACCCTCAAGTCCCTCCTGTCTGTTGTCTCTCTCAACACACACACACAGCAGTCCTCCAAATCACATATGGGTCACCTAGGTCCACATGAGACCACACACTGCTCTGCACACCTGGTCCCAAATGGGCACATTTGGGCCTGTGTTACTGCCAGAAACCCACAGACACTTGTGCTGTAGGGTAGACAAGCCCTTCGGTCTCCTGCTCAGTGACTAGGAGACACCGCTATGAATGCCTAAGGAGCCAATAGTATGAGGTCCAGACTCCTGCAACCTGAGGGAGGGAGCCCAGCAGCCTGAAGGACACATACTGTCCTTTCAGGGCCAAAGAAGTGGACAGCTTCTATGAACACCTCCCCAGACCACACCCACCCTATTGGGTTTGGAAACTCCTCTGGAAAATATCTGGGGCTCCAAATAACCCCACCCCTGAGTCCCCTGCCTTTGGTCCATGACCTGAGGCTCCCCCACACATCAGCGTCTCAGACAGGATGGACCAAGGACAGAGCTGTGTCTTGTCTACACATGAAACTCATGACCCAGCTCCTTGGGGCCATGGGACAGGAGACTTGTCCCCTAGAGCTCCTCAGCCTCCAGCCCAGGGCAAAGGAAAGACTGGGCTCTTGGAGACTTAGCCCAGATCCCAGGGCTCCAGGGCAATGGAGAAATCTGGGGTAGAAGCTTTTGCGAAGGGTTCATGGTTAGCTAGTCCCCTCGGCCTCCATCTTATAAACTTGACCTCTCAAGGGATGTATCCAACCTCCAAGTGAGGAGGTCAGAACCATGTCATGGCTAACTTTCCTTCCCGAGTGCTACTTAGGCAACATTTGTATGAACTCTGAAGATATATCAGGCTTTCTGCCAACAATGGAAGATATTGTTTTACTGAGACCTAGAAGAGATGCAGCTGGACTCAACATTACCATGAACATGTGATTGGACTTGGAGGCTTTATTTCTTCCCACCCAGGAGGACGTCTTGCAATTTCCTGAGGGAAATGAAAAGGAGGCAAGGTCATGAGCCATCATGGAGAGCTCAAGGCTACTCCAGGGCTGAGGAGGGAGGGTGGCAGTGCGAGGGCCCAGAGCCCCCTTGGAGCCCTGCTGCTAGGGGTCCCAAAGACTTCTGTATTGCCCAGAGCTGGTAGAATGGAGCCTAAAGAAGGCTGGCAACCTCCCGTGACTCTCCTCCTCCCAGCACCAGCACCAGGCTCCCAGCACCAGTCAGCCTCCCCTTGTCTTTCCTCGAAGTAACAGAAAATAGTTGTTCAAACCATTTCACAGAAGCACCGGCAGAAGGCCAGGGTATGTGGGGTTGGCTGAATCATTTTTTGTAATCTGGTTACAGAAAGATAATTTTGATTATTGTTCTTAATGTGTTTTATAATGAATAAACGGTGTTAAATGGTCTTTTGTAAAGAAAATTGATTCCGTCTGAAGCCCATCCTGACAGCTTCACTTCCTCAAGTGGCAGCTCAGAAGGCCCTGGCCTGAGCTTTCACACGACCCACCCGACCATCGGTATGAGGATGACTGACCAAGTTTTAGAGCGCTCCCACGTCTAGTGCTCCCTGGTACATTTTCTCTAGTCTATTTGGTGATCCAACAGCATCTGTGTTGCATAGTGTACAGATTTTGACAAATTAGCATTAACGTCCTTCCAGATGAATCCAGTGTCAGGTGATTGTGTTTTTCTGAATGAACTAGAGCAAGACTTTTTTCAATGGCTTCCATTTTGACCCAGAATCCACAAAACAGGTAGTTGCTAATTATTGTATACTATATTTTTATGTAATGTTAATTCATAAGGCTCAAACTAAAATCAGGGACACCTTATTCAAGGGAACCAATTTAAACTTTGTTAAATTCATGTTTAATTTGTTAACACGTGTTTTAAAATGTATCAATAAACTTAGGAAACCAGGGAGACCAAAGAAAGACTAGGGCAAGATTTTTTGGCAAAGGAGATCTAGGTCAGTTTGGACTCAAGAATCGCCATTTCTATCCTTTACTTGGAAGCTAAGAGGACTCATCATAAATATTGTCTCCTTGTCATATAGCCTCCAGCCAGACCACCAATAAGCCCCTGAATTCGCCAACACTTATTTTCTCTGTGTTTGATTATAACCATCCTAGTGTGTTGGAATTGGTCAAAGTATACCCTTTCAGACGCAAGCCTGAGATGTCCCATCATCTGCTCTGATGTTGCCCTTTGGTCTCATGTGGCCACCTAAGGATTCCATTCTCCTGTAAATCTGGTGAGGCTGCGCTATCTTCACAGCTAAGTTGGTGATCCAGAGACTCACAGCTGTAGGGGAGGAGTCCTGGTGTCCACTAAGCATGAGGTGAGCTGAATGTTTGCAAAACAAAGGACCGAACAAACAAAATAAAAAAAAAAAAACTGAAAGAAACTGACTTTTCCAGCATATGGCTCATTCACAATGTACTTGGGAGTACAGGAAAACAGACATGATATTAACGTAGGGGAGGGGTGTGAAATACTTGAGACAGGTGATCTTTAGGACTTTGTTAAGCTCCACTATGTGTGTGGTGAGAGTAACCTGGCCCAGGCCTGGGGCGTCCCGACTGCCTGAGAAAACTACATCAGTGGGGGAATCGCCCTTGTTGGACCAACCCTAGCACTGAAAATTTTCAGCCAACCACCTGTTGTTTAGGGTCTTAGCGGCATAGAGACCAAACCTTGGGGTTGGGGACCCGTGTCAGAGCCTGAGAGTGGCGAGGGTGAGAATGACCACTCCCTATATTTGAAAAACACTCAGAGGAATGCCAATTTCCACAATGGCCAAGAATCAAATCAGGTTCTTTCTCTATCCCTTGACTTCAAGTCCCCCACAAAGTCCCGGAAAAACCAAGGCCTAACCACAAAGCTTACATGGGGAGGTCCAAGGTAATTTTCCTTATGGCTGGTGGGTAATTCTAGTTATGGTTAATTTTCAGGCTTGGAAGCTGAGCAGAGGTCAGTAGCACTTATTCAAAATATAGATTTGCTCTCATTTTAGCCTCATGCCAAGTAAAGTACCACCAAAGTTTGGAAGTGGAGAATTCTACCTGGTGGATCAGGGGAAGTGGAACAGATGGGGGGTGTTCTGGGGGGACTTCCCTTAAAGGGTGGATGGCACTGAGATGGAATAGGACAGGGCAGGGAGGTAAAGATGGGTCCCACATGCACGTATGGACGGCTGAGCTGGGAAACCAAAGGTGAGTGTCCCAGAGTACAATGGACTTCTGGGATGAAACTGTAAATCCAAAATGTACCCCAAATTTTATGTCAAAAGTCTACCGGCTAAATTTTAGAAGTCTGAGGTTTTGGAGCAGAGATCATTATTTCTTGGTCCTGTTAATTGTGAGATTTCTTCCATAGTTACTCTGCCGAATGTTTGCCAGACCAAATTTTCTACTGAGGCCAGGGGATGTCTTTCTCCGAGATAGGAGCAGAAGGTTTTGGGGGCACGTAGGCACCCAAGACCATCACATTTATTGCAACCCCCCTAAAGTGTCCCAATTTGGACAACGCATTATAACTGTCATTCTAATTATCATGGGTTATCATTTATTTTTAAAATTGTAGTAAAATTTGCCATTTTAACCGGGTGTACAACTTGATGACATTAAATACATTCTCATTGTTGTGCCACCGTCACTACCACCTGTCTCCAGAACTCTCTTCCTCTTGCAAACTGACACTCTGTGCTGACTGGGTATCAGCGCCCCACCCCAGCCCCAGCTCCTGGCAGCCAGCACCCTGCTCTCTGTCTCCAACTGCTCTAGGTCTCTCATGTATCTGTGATCATCACACAGCCTTTGTCTTTTTCTTACTAGCTTTTTTCATTTAGCAGCATGTTTTTCAGATTCATTCACATTACAGCATGTGTCAGTTTCCTTCCTTTTTAAGCCTGGGTAATATTCTATTGTGTATATGTATAAATTTCATGTTGTTTTTCCGTCCGTCTGTAGACAGACACTCAGTCGTTCTCAGCTGTTGGCTATTGTGAACATTTGTTGTGTCTCTGCTTTCAGTTCTTTCAGTTCAGGAAGTGGACTTGCTGGATCATGTGGTAATTCTCTCTTTAATTCTTTGAGGAACTTCCATACTGTCTCTCTTAGTGTCTACATCATTTCACATCCCCATCAGAAGAGCGTAAGAGTTCCAATTTCTCCACATGCTCTCCAGTACTTGCTTTAAAAAATAATAACGATAATAGTCACCTTCATGGGTGTGAAGTGGAATCTCACTGTGGTTTTGACTGCATTTCCCTAGTGATTATGTTCAACATCTTTTCAGGTGCTTGTTGTCCATTTGTATCTCTTTGGAGAAATATCTATTCAAGTCCTTTGCCCTTTTTTAATCAGATTGTTTATTTATTTTTTTTTTATTTTGTGTTTTAGGAGCTTTCTATGTATTTTGGATATTTATCCCTTACAAAATTAGTTATGGATTTTGTTTTACATGATTCTGGAACTTTGGTTTCTTATACAATTCAGAGATATATAGAGTCCCCAAATTGGGCTTTTACTTAAATGACTCAGGCTGCATGACAATTGAATTGTATCACTAAAAATTAGATTCCATCTGTCTTTCAGCCTTTCAAGCCTAGGGAGGTTCACTAGGGACCCAGGCAGACAGAAGAAAATGCAGGGATCCGTGGGAAGGCCTGACTTCCCTTTATTCACAGGTGGGGAGATCCACGCATGCCACAAGCTGGGTGTCCCACAGCAGGAAGCCCCTATCCCTTATATTATAAATGTACACAAAACTGGCAGGGTGCCCAAACATTGTATAGCACAGCGTGATTCCTTGCATGCAGGCCCTGTCAAGGCTATGGAATACAGTTTATCGGACCTGCCTCAAGGTTATGGGAACACTGCTGATCTTAGTTGCTCAGACATCTGGGTGAGGGAGCCTGACTGACACCGTTCACCCTACACCATCTTCAAGTTTATCTAGTCTAATGCTACAAATTCAAGTACACCAGGCAATTTTACAAAGGTTAGAATTCTAATAAAATGTGATCTCTATTTTTCTGCTTAATATTCTCGTTTAAATCTTTACATTATTTGTTGCACTATAATAATGTATCATTTTTTTCTTAAAGTTTCCTAGCTAAAACATTCTTTCTTAACCATCAGTTCATTTCCCAATTTAAATATTTTTTAGCTCTTTTTGTTTTTATTTCATTTTAATTTTTTATTGTTGTTCAGTTACAGTTGTCCCCATTTTCCTCCTATTACTTTTCTCTATCATACCCACTCCCCATCTCTCACGATCAATCCTCCCCCTTTTTGTCTTTGACCATGGGTCCTTTACACAGGTTCCTTGATCTGACCCTTTCCCTTCATTCCCCCATTATCTCTCTCCCCCATCCCCTCTGGTCACTCTCAGTTTGCTTTTAATTTCCATGTGTATGGTTCTATTTTGCTTGCTTATTTGTTTTGTTGATTAGGTTCCATTTATAGGTGAGATCATATGGCATTTGTCTTTCACCACCTGGCTTATTTCACTTAGCATAATGCTCTCCAGATCCATCAATGCTGTCATGAAAAGTAGAAGCTCCTCCTCTCTCTCTGCTGTGTAACATTCCATTGTGTAAATGTACCAGCGTTTTTTGATACACTCATTTATGGATGGGCACTTCATCTGTTTTCAGCACTTGGTTATTGCAAATAACACTGCTGTGGACATTGCAGTGCAAGAGGTTCTTTTGGATTGGTGTTTCAGGGTTCTTAGGGTATAATCCCAGCAGTGGAATTGTTGGGTCAAAAGGCAGTTCCATTTTTAGTTTTTTGAGGAAATTCCCAACTGTTTTCCACAGTGGCTGCACCGGTCTGCATTCCCACCAACAGTGCACTAGGGTTCCCTTTTCTCCACAACTTCACCAGCACGTTTGTTGATTTGTTTGTGATGGCCATTCTCACTAGTGTAAAATTGTATCTCACTGTGGTTTTAATTTGCATTTCTCTGATGGCTAGTGATGCTGAGCATCCTTTCATAGGTGTGTGGGCCCTCTGTATGTCCTCTTTGGAGAAGTGTCTGTCCAGGTCCTTTTCCCATTTTTTAATTGGATTGTTTGTTTTCCTGGTGTGGAATCATGTGCGTTTGTTATATATTTTGGAGATCAAACCCTTGTGTGAGGTATCATTGACAAATATGTTTCCCATACAGTTAGTTCCGTTTTCATTTTCCTGATGTTTGCTTTCGCCATGAAGAAGCTTTCTTTTTAATGAAGTCCCATTTGTTTACTTTTTCCTTTATGTCCCTTGCTCTAAGGGACATATTGGTGAAAATATTGCTGTATGAGATATCTGAAATTTTCTTGCCTATGTTCTCCTCTAGGACTTTTATGGTGTCATGACTTATATGTAAGTCTTTTATCCATCTTGACTTTAATTTTGTGTGTGGTGTAAGAAATTACATGACTCCACACCAGGAAAAAAAAATCCAATTAAAAAATGGGCAGAGGACCTGAACAGACACTTCTCCAAGGAGGACATACAGAGGGCAGAAAGACACAGGAAAAAATGCTCAACATCACTAGTTATTAGAAACATACAAATTAAAACCACAATGAGATACTACTTCACACCATTCAGAATAGCCAGCATTAATAAATCAACAAACAACAAGTGCTGATGACATCATGGAGAAAAGGGAACCCTAGTTCACTGTTGGTGAGAATGCAGACTGGTGCAGCCCACTCTGGAAAACATTATGGAATTTCCTCAGAAAACCAAAGATGGAACTGCCTTTCGATCCAGTGATCCCACTGCTGGGACTATATCCTAAGAATCCTGAATTACCAATTCAAAAGAACCCACACGACCCAATGTTCATAGCAGCATTATTCACAATATCCAAGTGCTGGAAACAGCCTAAGTCCCCATAAATAAGTGAGTGGATAAAAAAAAGCTATGGTACATTTACACAGTGGAATACTGTGCAGTAGAAAGAAAGAAGGAACTCTTACTCTTACTCATAACCCATTCTGCTGATTTCCCATGATCCAAATATGTAATTTCTGGTCAGTGATTCAAAGTTTTAAATAATTTTTAAGTGTTCAATTCCTACACAACTTTATCATCCACTAAGAATTTAAAAATCACATTATTTGTTCACCTGTTAATGCTGGAATTCATATTTAGTTTCATAAACTTTTCCCTGTTTATAGTTTTACTTTGGGTTTTTGGCTCACAAATTTTATTTCTATTGTCAATAAGAAATGTAAGAGTAGAATGTTAATAAATTTCAGTTTAGTTCTGTAATGTCAAGGATTTAAAAATGAAAAAAAACAGATTATTTAAAAAATTCTTCATATTTGAAAAAAGTGGAAAAGGAACCGATTATATGGGAGAACATATTCACCAATGATTCATCAGACAAGGGTTTGATCTCCAAAATTTTGAACTTTCTTAAAACAAATCTCTGAATCTCTGAGCTGAGAGAGAAGAGATAAGCTTTCATCATTTTGGGAGGCTCTTTCTAAAAATCTCTTTGATTCTGTGCTGAATACAGGAAAAAAAAATACATGTAGCCCAAACTTAGGGTTAAATAATAGTTGAGATTTTTACAAGAATGAACAGTTTAAATCCAAGTCATTCATAAATGAAGGCCACTGCCAAATCATAACAATGTGAATATAATAAAACCACTACAATAAATGCATTATTTTCAGAAGAAATAATTCTGTGAGCAGGCAATAAATCAATAATGGTTATTATCTTGCAAGAGTATATCAACCTCTTTTCATGTGACTCTTAATGTTCTGAGCAAAAACATCTTGTGTTAAAAAGCAAAGAGTAAAGCTAATGATAATTTTTAAACAAATAAACAAAATTCCAAACTCTGAATTCCAACTCTCTTACTGAAAAACAAATTAAACTAAGTAAAACTGAGCTGTGCTTTAATATTATTCTGTAAGTGTGTGTTTGAAATCAAAGATGAATATTCATATATGGATATATAACAGCCACTGACAGCCAATCAGGAGACATGGGATTGGAATTTTTGCCTTCAGAAATGAGTAGTAAAATTGTTATATACTTATATTTGGAAATATTATATCACAATCTTGGAAATTGTTGATTTTCTATTTATAAATATTGAGCTTTGTATTTCCTAAAGACCCAGTTTGGGAGTTTTGGGGCCTCTGAGAAAGGAGCATGAGGAGAAGACGACAATTAGGAGCTATTGGGTTGCTCCCTTTAGAGCCAACACTGAGAGGTGTCGCTTCTTAAGAGGGATTTCTGACAAAGAGATAATAGGCTTAGATGGCTCCTACTTAATTTTGCCCTACAGACTCAAAACTATTGGGTTATGTTCAGTTAAAATTAGAATAATAACAATAAAGCATTTAACATTGAGCAGTTGTCTTTTTATGTTGGTCTGAAGACTTGAGTGACAAAAGTATATTAAACATTTTAGCTCTTAATCAGTTTTGACAGATACATAATAATATGAAACACTGTGGTGTGTTGAAAGTTAGGCGCTATAGGAGATGGTTCTGCATGGTGTGGGCCCAGCTCCCACTCTGAAAAGCCAGTGGGGAGCGAGGTCTGGAACACAGGACCCAGGCCCATGGTTAGGTTCTCCCGTGGGGAATCAGGCCTGCATTGTACCTAGGCCTCTTTGAGACTTGCTTTTGCTAAAACTGCCTCACCCTCAATTGAGATAGCAAATGTGTACTGCATATCTTTAAAGTAACTTCCTAAAATCTATGCTAAACCTTCCAAGGACAAGTGTAACCAGTTCAACCACTCTTCTCTTTACATTTGCAAATACCCTTCCTTTTTGGTGCAATTAGCAACATCCTCCCCTTTGTTTTCTGTAAAAGGTAACCACCTAAAGTGAACCTGTGCATAGCAAATGAGGACCATCCTCAATGTAATGTGCCCAGAAAAGCAACAAAAGCCTGTCAAGGCAAGGGTCAGCGCAGTCTCCTCTTGAGAGCATGGCCAAGGCACTCCAAGGCCCTCTCTCTCACTTGGAGAGCGGCCACGCCGTCCCTTTCCTCCACAGGATTTCTGTAGTCCGTGTGAATTTGTCCATTGCTGCCACAACACACAGATCCCGCAGGCTGGGATCTGCATCAAGGCACAGTGAAGTGCTTATGGGAGTTTAAAACTATAGAACTTATATGTTTTGGTTAAATAATAGAAATATAATTTGTCCTCAAAATTAGTTTTATGAATTTAAAACTGGATTATTCACTTTTTGTTTTGCTTCTCAATTTTACATATTATCTGTTATCAACTTTGGTTGAGTGATAAGTAAGAGACATGATATGGAAAATGAAAAACAATGTTAAAATTAGCAATGGATCTCCTATAACATTTCCTGATATTATACTCTACTGTTTCATTGTCACTGGTTCTCTGTCATTTTTGGTTTGTTTGTTTGTTTGCCCATAGTTTCTGGTACTTTTCTGAACCTCCCACTTTCAAAGCTAATTCCTTCTGCTTGCATTCATGCATTGGGCAATATAGGAAATTAAGAGGAATAAGAAGTATGCAAGTTACTTGTGTATCATCCCAATTATCTATTACTGTGTACAGACTACTGCCAAATTTTGTTGCTTAAAAGAGTTACTTATTTTGCCACACGTATTTAGTGTGTGCAGGCTTTTGGGGAGATGTTCATTTCAGCTATATAAGTGATAAGTTTGGGTTTCTCAGGTGTGACAGGAAGATCCGTATTCAAGATGGCTTAGCCACAAGGTTGGCAAGTTGTCTCTGCCTGCCACTTGGAAGGACAGTCAGGGCTATTGGCTTGGGGCTATTTCTTGTCCACATTGGCTTCATCGTGGTACTTCTTTTACTTTCTCAAACACATGGGGTCAAAAAGTGAATGTTTCATGAGGCAGTTCATGAGTGGTAGCTGAGAATCTCTTACAGATTTGGAAACCAGCACATACCAACTGTCACCACATTCTTTTTTGGTCAAGTAGTTGAGCCTGCTCGTATCTGAAGGAAAGAATATTAATCCTACCTCTCCATGGGAAAGTGTGTTTTAATTGAGGCCTGTTTAAGTCTACCACAACTGTGTTGTGCACTTGGTTGTTTCAGAATATTAGTATGCTTCTTCCCACATGCAAAGATTCAGTGGGTGGCCATGTACAGTGTGATTTTTCTTACATTCAAATAAATTTTTCCAACAGCCTGACAAAGTGCCTAAAGTTTAGTCACTGACTTTCAGAGCTAAAACTTATCCTTTTGTGATTCTCCTCATTTTAACAATGAGAATGAAGAAGAAAAAGAAGAAAAGAAAACTTGAGAATTATATGCACAATTAGTCAATAGCAAAATTCAGGTGGAACCCAGACTTCTAGTGTCGGAGTTTAGTCACTGAATTTTAGAGCTA